>NC_056734.1:552435827-552735827 GCF_019279795.1 Protopterus annectens | reverse complement strand
CTTACCATAACCATAGATGTCCTTCTCTTCCATGTTGCAGTATTCTCACGGTGGGATCCTCCACCTCAGGCAAACCGCACATCCGGCTCCTACACAAAAGCTTAATCCTGGCTGCTGTCAGGTACATGGGACGTCACATGCAGAGTCATAAACCATGGGCATTAAATGAAATGTCTGCATGCACAGACCTCAGAATTGACTGCCCAGTCAGACAACAGTTTAAGGAGAACAAGAATGATGCCAACCAGAAAGGATAAATGTGATGAAGGGGGTAGGAGGGAGGGCAGTAATACTGCAACATGGAAGAGAAGGACATCTATGGTTATGGTAAGATTTTACATAACTAATCTATGTCCTTCAATTCTCATGTTGGAGTATTCTCACTGTGAGAGAATACCACAGCTCAAGAGTTGGAAAGAGTGAAGGAAGCAATAACAGTCTCCAGGAAACCACAGAGGATGGCTCTTGCAAATCCTGTCCTGGCTCTGGATATATTGTCCAATTTGTAATGTTTGGTAAAAGTGTGCACAGAGGACCATGTGGCTGCATCTAATATGGTGGCTGTCTCCAGGCCTTTGAGGAAGGCTCCTGAAGAGGCCACTGCTCTAATAGAATGGGCTTTAACCTTATAGGGCAAGTCTTTGCATGAAAGGAGTAGTAGAAAGCAATAGTTTTTCATATCCAGGAAGATACAGTCTGCTTGGATACAGCTTTCCCCAGGGCCCTGGGGTGGAAGGATATGAAGAGCTGATTGGGCCTTCTAATGTTCTTGGTCTTGTCCAGGTAAGGATTAATTTGTATGTCTTATTCAGCAGTAGGCTACTGCTGAGGACAGACACTTTGTGAAGACCCTTGGTACAGCAGATAAACCAAAGGGCAAGGAGTACACTGAAAGTGTGAGTAGGTACAGCAAAGTGTACATACCTGCTGTAATTTGGATGAATGGGTATGTGGAGGTATGCCTCCTTCAGGTCCAAGGTGGCCATGAATGCCCTGGGTGGCAGTAGTCGAAATAGGGTTTGGAGGGATAGCATTCTGAAAAAAAGGACCTGCAGGAAAGGGTTTAACTGGGACAAGTCCGAATGGGCCTCCAAAGGCCATCATTTTTTGTACTAGGAAAGGTCTGTAGTAGAACCCCTGACCTTTTTGCCCTGATGGTACCCTTTTTCTACATTCCCTAGTGATAGTAGATCTTAGACAGTCTGAGGGATTAGATGTTTTTTTGGAGGGGAGGATATGCCTTGCGGTTGGGGGTTTTCCTGCCAGGTCATAAAGTACCCTTTTTCCAATACTGATAATAGCCAGTGGTCCGAGGTGACCTCTTTCCATAAGGGTAGACAGTAAGAGAGGCAGGTGGAGTGGGGTAGGTGGCTGACTGTTTCTATCTGGAAAGGGCTACCTCAAGGTGGGTTGAGAAGAGGCTGTCCTTGGGGTGGTAGCCTTTTTAGATCCTTTCCTATGTCTCGAAGAATAGGAGGAGGAGGAAGATGGGGCAGGAGCCCTCCTGACAAAAGTAGGCTTGGCTGGGTAGTTTCTATGCAACTTTGGGACAGGTGAGACCAATAAATGTTTGAGGTCCTGGAGTTCTTTACTTTTTTTCCTGGGGGATTTTGAACAGTTCAGCAGACTGTTTGCTAAACAGGAATTTATTGTCTAGGGGGTGCAACCAAGATTTTGTTTTTTAAAGTCATCAGGAAGTGGCTGTAGTCTGAGATGGGAATATCTGTACAGTAGAAAGGCTGAAGCAGCAGACCTGGCTGAAGCCTCAGCAGCATCTTAGCTGCACTTTATATAGTGTCTGGCAACCTGCGCTGCCAATGAGACCTTAGATGCTACCTGCATTTTGTTTTGTGATTCAAACAGAGAAGAAAGTAATGAAGTTGCCTGGAAAACCAAGTCTAGGGCATATCTGACCACGTGGGTCTGATAACTGATTGCCCTGAAGGTTAGAGTGGAAGACGTGTAAATCATTTTCCCCCCAGTCTGTCCATGACCTTACTGTCCTTGTTGGATGGCAGAAGGGAGGAAGAGGGAATTTGTCTAGATCATTTACCTGGGGCCAATGCAATGACAGCAGGGTCTGCCATAGGTGGCTTGATGAAGTACTTGTCATCAGGTACTTTATAAAACATGTCAGGTTTCTTGGGTACTGGGGGCTGTGAGTCAGGGGTCTTGGAGCCTGAGGCAAATGCATACAGGTAAGCTGGAATGACAGGGGGGACAGCAGAGGAACATGGTGACCATCTGAAGCAACTCAAGTACCTCTTTTGTACCTCAGTCATCTGTGTGGCATCCCATTTGAAATACTCTCACCAAAAGAAATCTTCGGTTGGGGAGTCTAATTCCAGGGAGTCTTCATCTGGAGAGTAGTAATCCAGGGGGGAAGCTAGCTGGGATGCACAAGTCAAAGATTCATCTGAAGAGGAGGAAGACAAATCTTCCTCCTGAGTAAGAGCAGGGGGAATGGAAGAAGCTGAGAGCAGGCAAGGTAGGAGCAAGTGAGGCTGAAGGCCTAAGGGCCATAAAAGCCTGTACCAAAGAATGGGAAAATGTTTGCCAGTTTTAGGTGCTTGTTTTTTGTTTCCTCTTAAGAGGAGTAGTCTTAGTAGTAGTTAGAGAAGGAGCAGGCCTAGGATTGGTCTTCTGTCCTGTGGTAGAAGAGTCCTGTTCTGGCTGCATGGGTGGCTGTCTGGTGAAGCCCGGTTCGCCTCGACATCAGCTGAAGCTGATGCTGGAGTCACCTCCGAGAACGTGCCGACTGGAGATTCCCAGGCAGCTTCCACAAAAGTACCCGGCAAAGTCACCAGTTCATCCGGACATCCCTCAGTCCCTAGACTGGTAGCTGGTGAGACGTCCAACGTCTGAGAGGCAGATACAGTAGGCCTTGCAACCTTGGCCCTCTTTTTAGGTGGCCGACTCTGGTTCCATGCCTAGTGCTAAATGTTTTAGTCTCTGGTTTTGTACAAAAAGTTTTAGGGATGCCAGACAATTGCAAAGGGTTTGGGGAATGCAAGATTGGCAAATGGTACAGGTCATGGGATTGGCCTAAGCAAAACAAGCACAACTCATGCGAATCCTTATGAGGAATTTGACGGCAGCACTTACATTCCCCTTTCTAGCTGACATCGACTAATTAAAAGGGAGCAACAGCAACCTAAGCCTAAGGAAGAAAACAAAAAATTCCCCAATGGGGTACTTATCTTTAGAAGTCTTCTGAAGAGCAGAGCGAGCAAGCTGACGTTCGAGTGTTCTGAGGTATGTGCGTGCAGATGTCACATTTAAGGTCCATGGTTTATAGCCCTGTGTGTGATGTCCCACGCACCTGACAGCAACCAGGCTTAAGCTTTGGCATAGGAGCCAGATGTTCGGGTCGCCTGAGGCAGAGGATTCCACAGAGAGAATACTGCAACACGAGAACAGAAAGACATCAAAACTGTCTGTAGACATCCAGCAGATGCAAGCAGTATTTACCTTTATTTGAAAAATTTGGAAAGACTGGCAAGTCTATAGACTGGCAATACTAGATTCTGATATCACTTTGAGGAGAAAGGATGGATTTTGTTCTTAGCAACACTCTCTTCTTGTGAAAAATGATACAAGGATGTCTCGCACATAAAGCCTATAGTTTGGAAATTCTGGCAGATACGATAGCCATCGGGAAGACGGTTTTCCACGACAAAAATAGGAAGTCGCATGTAGCTGCTGGCTCAAAGAGGTCTCTAACTAGATACTGTCGAACTAGAGTCAAATCCCATGGTGCCATAGGATCTTTGAAGGGGGTTTAAGATGTAAAGCACCTTTAAGAAAGATTTTTTGCAAAAGCAATGAGACATCAAGGAATGATCATCAGATCAGTTATGAAAGTTGGAAACAGCTGCTAACTGGACTTCAATTGTGGAAGTAGAGGCTCCTGATTCATATAACGACGTTAAAAATTCCAGTACCTTATCAACTTATAAAGGGGTCTATGCTGTTTGTACAGGGCCAAATTGAAAATCTCTTCCATTTGCCAAGGTAAAGTTTCCTAGTGGATGGTTTATGGGAACCCAGAAGAATCTTTTGTACTGTAGAAGCTAAGTTATTCTGCCTGGCAATTACTGGAATTGGAGATACCAAGCTGTCATCTTGAGATTGTAGAGATTGGGATGCAACAAGCCCTGTGGGTGGGACAACTGGTCCGGAGCTGGGTCCAGAATCCAAGGACGGTGAACCAGGCCAAAGGAAGGGGAACCAGACTTGACAGGGCCAATAGGGTGCAATGAGAATAACTTTGCTTCTGAACCTTTAGGCTTTCCTCAAAAACTGGGGCATCAGTGGAGTATGGGGAAAGGCATAAAGTAGTCCCAGTGGCCAATCAAGAAGTGCGTTTCTCGGGGGACTCTGTGTGGGGGAATTAGGGTAAATTAGTGGCTGCATTTGTTATCAGATAGGTGAAAAGATCGCAGCAAGGCTGGCCCCAACAAAAAAAGACTTCATCGCTACGTTGTGCCTGAGAGACCAGTTGTAAGGCAGGAGGATGCTTCTGCTCAATTTATCCACAATCACGCTGGAGTTTCCCAGGACATGCATTGCTATCAGAAAGCGGTTGAAAGTGATGGCTCATTGCCAAATCCTGAGGGCTTCCTAACACAGGGGGTAGGATCTGGTCCCCCCCTGCTTGTTGATGTACCAGACTACAGACATGTCTGACTGGAAAGCAACTGTCCCAGATGGAATGGCAGACTGAAAACGCTTGCAACACTAGAAACACTGCCTTCAATTCTAGGATACGGATGTGCAGATTGGCCTCTTGCAGGGACCAAATGCCTTGAGCAATCTTTCCCAGATAATGCCCCCTACCCCATCTGGGAAGCATCCGTTGTCACTATGGTTTTGGCAGAGAGGAAGAAAAGGTGCGGCCCCATAACTTGTCCTCTTGACTTCATCCACCAGGATAGATCTTTCTTGCAGTGATTTCTTATAAGAACTGGATGAGACAGAGTGAGCTAAAATTGATCATTGTGACAGCAACAGCCATTGCAGCAGCCTCATGTGAAACCATGCTAGGGGTGCTAAGGTTATAGGTGTTGCCATGGTTCCCACACTTTGAAGTACCAGGTGATCAGGGACCTTGTTTCAGGAAATAACTGTCAAACAGAGCTAGGGCACTTCTATGGGCTAGGCTTGTAAAAGTTCCAGGGCCATTAGCCTAGTACACACCTATGAAACTTGTGACCTTAGTTTTTGCAGCCTGTGGAGGGGAAAGGAGGCTACACAAGAAAATGTATTTAGTCTTGCTCCTATGAATTCTATTGCCTGTGTAGGAGAGTCAACTGTGAGTTTTCCTTGTTGATTGAAATGCCCAATGATTCGGTGAGGTGTAGCACGAATTCTGTGGCATAATGCAGCAGATGCATGGAGGGGGTGCTGAGGAGCCAGTCTAGGTATGGAAACACTCTGAATCCATGTAGCCTCAAGTGTGCTGTTACAACTGCCATGCATTTGCTGAACACCCTTGGGGCTGTGGTGAGACCGAAGGGCAGTGCTCGGAATTGGTAATGACAGACTCCCAACTGGAAGCAGAGACATCTTCTGGAGAGCATCTGTCCATTTTAAGTGGTAATACTTGTCCTGAAGGTCTATACAGCACAAACAGTCTTTCTTCTTCAGAAAGGGAAGGACAGACTGAACAGTGACCATCTGGAATTTTGTCTTTTGAACAAACTTGTTCAGTAGGCTGAGGTCTAAAACTGGTATCCAGTCCCCTGTCTTTTCTGGCACTAAAAAGAATCTCGAGTAAAATTTGGATCCTATCTGGTCTGGTGGGACTTCTTGGATGACTTTTTTGGAGCAGCTTTTGAATTTCTACTACTGCTAGATCCCACTGACTGGGTGGAACACTGGGGATTCATTTTTGTGATTTTGGTAAAAGACTGAAGGGAATCTGGTAACCTCTGGTGATAATTCTCTGCACCCAAGTATCTGAGGTTATCATGAGACAGGCTGTTTGAAGCAGTGAAAGTCTCCCCCTAGACTGCTTCCAGAGGTGAGCAAACGGGGCTCTATTCAGGAGTACCAAAAGGGTTGTCTGGAAAAGGAATCTCTGGTGCCCTGATTATGCAGACCCCCTCTGCCACGGGGAGGGCGTCTTCCATTAGACTTCCGCCCCCTCTGCCTCCGAACGAGTACTCACCACGTGTGTCTCAAAGGCTCTTGGGATTTCTTGAAATTTTCCACTCCTCTGATTTCTAGAATAGGATCGATGAGGAGTAGAAAAACAAATGCCCAGAGCAGAAAGGGTCTGACATTTTCACATCTGGCTAGTGTGTTAACTTTAGGGCCAAATAAAGAAAAAACGTCAACAGGAGCGGTGACTAAGGATGACTTGAAAGGCTCCGCAAAGTCACACAAGCGCATCCAGGCCTGGCGCCTTATTGCAACGCCTGTACCCGCTGCCTTAGATGTTCCTTCGGCTGTATGAGCAATAAGCTGCACTGATGAGTTTAAGATAGAATCCAGGGTGGCAAGCTGAGAGGCAACTTTATCTCAAACCTCGTCAGACAGTTCCTGTAAGGGTGTCCGAAAGTTCAGTTATCAGATTCCTTTGGGGTCTAGTAAAATGTGGCATGAAATTCAAGGGCCTAAGAGCGAATGTCAGTGATGCAAAGACCCGCGTCCCAAACCTGTCCATCATCCGAGACTCTTGGGTTGAGAGGATAGACAGTAGGACTCTCCTCGGCGAGTTCCTTTTTGGTGGCTGCCATCACCACCATGGCATCTACTGCTAAAACCTTTCTCCAATGTGGTTGGTCTTCTAAGGCTGTCAAAATTTTATCTAGTCTCCGGGGAATGGGCTCTATGGAATCAGGATCCTTCCACGTACGCTGAACGATCAGCTTAATTAGATAGTCAACGGGTGGGGTCACTCAAGAAGTAGATGGGTGGGCACGAAAAGCTTGCAAGAACACAGATTCCTCAGAGGATAGGTTTCAGGACTTCAAACACCTCTCTTTTTTAGGAATTCTAATATGTCTTCATCGTAATCTGTGTCTTCCATGACGGATTCTTCTAGAGAAACTAGATACTTCCTCTTGCAAGTCTTCTTACAGGGTGGCTCCTCAGCAGGAATCTCTGAGGAAGACACCAAAGAAGAGGGACCTTGAACAGGGATGTCTTGCAGCTCCTGTGCTCGCTGTCCAGATGCGGTAGTGTGACAACTGCAAACCAAAGGAAACAAAAATGTGACACTCAAGACGTAGAAGGAGCCTGTGGAGGCTAACTCTCTCTCCATGATCCGGAAGTCAGGCCCACCTGAAGAGGGATGGCAGCCCGAAACAGAGAAAGCCAGGGTCACACCCTGCTCCGATGAACTGCCCTACAAAACAGGAGACGGGAAGATTCGGAACTGTCAGGGCCCCGAGAGACAAAGACGGTGCCATAGTAACAACCAGAACCATACAGAAGCTCCCAGAACCGACAGCCAAACCACGATCCTGGGTGTGCAATGGATCCAATGGTGCTGAAGACATTAGAGATGACCCTGGTGCCGAGGTAGGTCCAACGTCGGCACCAAAACAGCTGGGACCAGGATAGTTGAAGTGATGGGCTCCAAACCTTGGAAGAAGGTTGAAGGAGGAAAGTCTGGTGGAGTCCTTGGAGAATATGCCTTGGCTCCGGGAGAGAGAGAGAGGTCTGCGTAGGTGCAGGAAGACCCTTGGCTGCCAAAAGCTGGTCCCTCCAATCTAATGATGTCCACTTCAGAGAGACTTCTGGATGAATGGATCAACATTCGGAAACTCTGGCCTATCAACAAAAAGGCTGGGGAGTTGACTCAAAAATGGGTCCACAAAGGGGGAATACATAGTTCTGGGAAAGTATAAATGTGTCGACTTTCAGGATTGTACGTTGCTGTGCAGAGGGGGAAGCCAGAACAGAATGAGAGGAGAATGAAGCTGGTGCTGAAGAAACTAAGTGCCGAAAAGTTTGTTGGTGCTGAATTAGTAATGGTGCAGGAACGGTCAGTACTGAGGAGTGAACCATCGGTGCCGAAGGTAGTTTCTTAATCACTTTAAGAACTTTAGCCTTGGTTCCAAAGACACAGATGGAATCACCAATTTGTGCGATTTTAAGTCTTGGACCAATGGTGAGGTTGACACAATAGCTTCTCTTATGAGACTCAGGTTTTGACAGTTTAGATGTCTGTAGCTTAGAGAGGGCTTCTTCGACGGAGGCTTTGAACAACACTTTCAGATAAGCTTATTGCATCGTTCTGCCAGAGTACGGGTACTGAAACCCTGGCAGATCTTACGCCCAGTATCTAGGTGGGGGGCACCCAAACAGTATACACAGGAAAGATGCCCATCCAAACTGAGCATCATTCTACCACAGTCCTGACATTGTTTAAATCCTGACATACCTTTTTGCTTATCCTCCATTTCAAAACACACACACACAAAGAAAACCAGTGAAAAAGACTTAAATGTAAAGGTCTACCAACAATGGTATTCAGAACTCCTTAAAAGGGCAAGGATGGGAAGGAAAGTGAAAATATACCAACGATAGTATCCAAGAGTTACCAAAGGTAAAAAAAAAAAAAAAAACTGAGATGGGGAAGGAAGTTACCAATGATGCTAACAAGAAATACCACTGGGTAAAAAGGGTGGGGAGATTAATATAAACAAACACACACTCAAGGAAATAGAAGTATCTAATATTTTAAATTAGGAAGTTTTTAAGCAAAAAATGGCTATATAGAAAGTATAGCAAAATCACTTAGCTGAGACCTGCGGGGACCAGGGAAATAAATATTCTGGGAAGAAATAGCCAGGGAATTGTTATGGCTAGGCTTGTATAGGCCCCTAGGGCCGATAGCCTAGTACCAACCTATGAACCTATGACAGTATCGTCTGACGCATCATTTTCAGAGTGGCAAACGAGATCTCGGGTAATGGAGAGACAGACATTGTGGGTAGTGAGCCTTAGCTTGAGAGTTTTTGGCTGGCACAAGCTGTTTAATGGCAGAGCCGGTACTGAGAGGTCAGAAGAGAGTCCCATCTGTCAAGACTGAATGAAGACTGACATCTGGTCAGACTTTTTAGTTGTCCTTTTCCAGTCACCAAAAATATAATTATCAGCTAGTAGGTAGATTTCAGACAGATAACTACACTAAATGGGGAAAGGAAATGTAGGGTCAAAATGCCAGGTAAAGAACAGAAAATTTCTAAAAAGCAAGACGACATTGGCAAACTGATGCAAAATATTTATTCCAAGATTTTTTTGATGCAGTAGTTTTTTTTTTCCTCATTCATGTGATAACCACTTTTTAATCTGTAAATAATGTTATCAAAATAATCTTAATCTTTGAAATCTCACAAAAATTTATATTTTACAATCCACCCTGAATATCAAGGCTGCAAGAAAAAATGCAAAAATTCCTATTTCTGAATATTTTACAGCTGTACCAAAACAAAAACAAAAACAAAACTCTTGGTTAAGTGAAAAAAAGCTTTTTTAAACCAAGCCAAAACCCCCATCATGAATGAATTCAGCTGTCTGTTAATTTTAATTTAAACACAGTATTAACTTCAATAATCATTAATTTGTCATTCACAATGATTGTTTTTGCACAACTGCTACCCCCCAAAAAAGTTGCACACAGAAGGCGCAGAAAGTTTCTTCAGAAGCTGACATTACAGTTTATTATTCTGTTAACAATCCATACTTCTGCAAATAAAGTGTGCACTGCCCATGTTTTTGCCTAAAACTCAGCTACTCAAATTATGCTTGATGAAGCATAACACAAGGCAAAAGGAGGCAGATGCAAAGCGAAACAAGCCACATTTTTTTTGTCTTTGGGATACAACTGTTTTCCCCAGGTGCATGAGAAAACTAAAATGAAGATGAAATGGAAGCGGTTCCATTCATATCTGATCCATCCTCTGGTAATGTGGAGAAACCTGTTGTTGTCTGGACTTCTCCACGCCCCTCGTCAGACATCGTCATCTGATGTTTCACTGCTACTGCTGGTTTCAGTGTCATAGTCTTCACTCAGTCCAAATCGAAAAGTGCTTTTCCAGGGAGAAAAAAAGGCAGCACTTCGCCCCTTCAGGAGACCATTCTTGTCAAAGCTTTTTCTCCACTTGCAGAGGGGAAAAGACAAAAAATATCAAAGTAGTTAATGACAGGACTTTATTTGAAATTTCTCTTCAAAATTACATGAGTCTTCCCAGTCAGAAGTATTTACCTCTAATGTTCTTTTTTAAAGGTACACCATTAACGCCAGCAGAAATCTTTACAAAATAAATATCAAACAATTAATAATAAGAAAAAAAGGCTGCAACAAAAAGACAAGTTTATACTTGCTTACAATGGTAGGGACTGAGACTACACACAAAAAAATGATCCTTATTAGTTCCATTAACTTCAGCAGTACCCACCTGCTTCCAACAAATGCAAAACTCTTGGAGGAAGAAGCAGGTGAGTCTCTCTCATTTTCTCCAGTGACCATCACATTTCATTTCCAACGTGATCTACTGAGTAGCAGGGAAACTATGCAAAATATTGTATAGGTACTTAACTTTGCCAGTAGACCTCTAAGAGAGGCTCGTGCAAAACCTAAACAAGACTAAAGAGCACAGCAACCTTTTACAGCAATCAAGGGTGTAGGCAGGAGCTATAATAAGCACAATGTGCAACTGTATGTAAAGAAAAAGGATCCTTTACCCCTTCTAATTAGTTTATTCCTCAACCTAGGTTGGAACTGAAGAGATGACTAAAGTACACCGCACACATTCTTCTCTTGAATGTGGCACAAATTCGCACAGCAGACGGAGGAAGGGAACCATTTACCCAATGCAGGAGCCTTACTTTCTGATTAGAAGTACTACACATCTTTATTACTGGTCAGGCAATGCCAATAAGTAACAAACAAATATACTTTAACTGGGTTAGTCCTACTAAGCTGGTGGGGCATTTATATGGACTAGGAGAAAATTGTCCAAGGCATTGGGAAATTAGATACTCAGATGGAACGTAATGGTGAGTACATAAGAAACCATAAAAGGCCAGGATATTCATTTGTCTGCAACCTAGGGGAGGGAGTAGGTGTAGGTATGATGGTTGGGCGGTGGGTCTGGAATCTACATCGAGCACCGGTGGATGCAAAGGATGCTATTCATAGAAGCTCAGCTCATCCTCCTATAGTGCAAAATAAATGTAATCTGATGAAGCCATGGTAGGATGCACAAATATCATGGAGAGGAAAATCAGGTAATTGCAGCCAAGGTAGATCCTCGACAGATGGAATGGGCATGAATACCTGGGATGCGTACACCAGTAGGCAATTGATAAGCCAATGAAAGAACCCGTGAAATATCTGGGACAGAGAAACTTTAGTGAGATAACCCGGACGAATTGATTCTGGGAGCACCGCTAGGGAAACCGCTGCAAGATCCCATTGAGCATGACCAACTGTCCTGTTGAGATAAAAACAGATGAAATGAAGCCCTGCTCAAATAGCTGTGGGAACCATATAAACCAACTGCTGCTCATATTTAGGGAAGAAAACATATCTGTTAATTGAAAATCTTGATAGCTGTGATTCGAAGAGTGTTTGTAGATTTGATTCACCTTTGTTCCTGCAAATAGGAAGATTGAGAGAGGCTACCAAGTTGATTTGTGTATTGAATAAAGAGCAGGTTGATGAAAGGCTGCCCGGATTGTAATGTGAAGGGAAAGGCTGGGATGTATGAAGCGTTAATTTTTCACATTTAGTGTATAATGAAGTGAAAAGGGGCTTGTGATAGTCCTGTGGGACCAAAGATTAAAGGTCAGGGAAGGAACTGCTTGTTTTACAGATTTTAGAGGGAGCTGAAAGTACCAAATAAGAAACCATATCCGGATGACAATTTGGCTAGAGGAGAAGGATGGAAATCTTGTGAAAGAGAAGAAACCTGAATGTCAACTGATGGCTACTTTTGAGTGTTGAAACTCAAGAACTAGAGGAATGAGAGTAAAGCCGCTGCCAAGCAGGGAGCTTGCAAGGCGCGAAGGGATGACTGTGGGTCCCCTGGACAAAGAAACGCTAAGAGAGGCTTCGGGGAAAGAAAGTCATTTAGGTTCAAACTGCTTGTTAAATAGCCTTACCGATAGAAGATTTACCGCCTGTCTTTATTTAGAGTGGAAATTGAGCCGCCAAGAACTTAGCTCTTGGAGAAAGAGGCACTTCGAGGAGGAATTGAGGATTGAAAGGATAGGCGATCAGCTTTGGTTAAACAGAGGTTTGGAGGATTCACCGAGGAGGAGAAGAACGGTGGAGGGAACAGGATGAACCGAGGCCAGATGTCGAGATATCGAGATCCCGGGTAAACCT
Source organism: Protopterus annectens (assembly GCF_019279795.1). NCBI lineage: Eukaryota > Metazoa > Chordata > Ceratodontiformes > Protopteridae > Protopterus > Protopterus annectens. The sequence goes on along the minus strand of NC_056734.1, from coordinate 552,723,478 downwards.
TCCGGAAGGTTTATGAGCGGACAGCCAAGCATGAGAGGCAAGGGGTGGATAGGCCGTCCCAGGAGAGAGCCAAGCTGAAAGCCTTGCAACCTTGGGGATGGATGTGGGAAAGAGGACTGGTGACGAAAAAGAAAGGCGTGGATATCACCGAGTGAGAAAGGAGATAAGGGAGCGAAGGAGGATGAAGCAACCTTGGAGCATTGAGAATTTGAAGATTTGACAAGAGAAGGAGCAATCAGACTTAGAGCATCAGAGCTTCCGAGAGCTGTTCTGCATCAAAGACCGCCTAATTCATGCACCAGAGGTATTACAGGAGAAAGCTGAAGAGAGGCTGCCCAGTTGCTGAACTTGTCTGGCTTCCCTTTGAAAGTTATCAAAAAGACGCAAGACTTGTGCAATTTGACATACCAGACCAGATTCCAAGAAGTCCGATTGGATGTCACCAGTTCCCACCGGAATTTGCGTCCTTGCTTGTCCGCTTGTACCCAAGAGTAGACCCGGAGTCCTGAATAGAATATTGAAGACAGGAGGTTCTCTGAATCGCTCCTACATGATTTCCTAATAAAGAGAAATTGTTCCCCGACCTCGGGAATTGCGAACGCGGCCAAAGACTCTCCCACCCATTGAAGTGCCTTTATCGGTCACGTGGCGAAGTCAGAGTCCGGGAATGGAAAATGAGCACTGCGGGGACCGCTAACGGGGATAGAAGCGGAGGATGGCTAGCCGCATGCAAGCCTTGGGCAGGGATATGGCTAGATGCCCCCCCGCCCCAGTTCTGCTGGCCGCTTGCGTCAAGCGCAGGGGGAGAAGTCAATATGACCACGGCACCATGGAAGAAGAGCTATAGCAGGGACCAACTCCAAATGCCAACAGAGGATCAACTATGCTGGAACAGAACTTGAATGGAGAATGGCCCCACTGAACTCTGGCCGCAGGTGGATGAGGTCAGGGAGAGAGGTGTCTAAGACTTGAGCCGAAATCTTTAGAACTCCCGGGGCTGAGTTGGACTTTTTGTGTTGCTTGTGACTTAGGGCTTCATGGCCACCCCTGGTGCTGGAGTGGACTGCCAAGAGAAAAAGATGCCTCTTGTAGCCCGGTAGAGAGCCTTGTGATGGATGTGGAGTCCCAGCGAGAAGAGGGGGGAAACAGGTGGGTTTTTACTAGCTATAGTGAGGCCCAGAACTGGAGCAAGCTGTGGGTGTGGGTCTCGGAAGGACAGGTGCTGGTAGTGACTGTGGAGAAAGGGAACTGGCCTGGAAGTGGTGGAGCTTCCAATACCAAGGAAAGAGTAGGTCGCCTACCGGAGATGGTGAGCCTGAGCTCCTTGGGAGGCGTGATTTTCCCCAGAAGGGGAGAATAGACTGCAGGTGACTCTATCCCAAAGGGAAGCGGCCCTGCTCCTGGAGAGGGGAAGAGGATCTAGGAGAGACTTAGTTCCCCCGTCTTTTGGCACCCAGAAGATCTAGAGTAGGGGTCCCCCAGATCAGGAGGTCAGGGGGTGTGGCTGGAGATTCGGAATTTTTTAATAGATGGGATCTTTCTCAAGAGAAGCCTCCCGCCTTGGATGGTGATACCTGCCTATGGCACTTTTCAACTTTGGAAGGCTGAGGAAAAGAAAGTCTCTGGAACCTGCTGGATGTTTATCTTACCCCTGAACGGTCTGATATGATGGCCCCATGCCGCTAGGGTTTGGGAGCTTTTTCAAGCCCAGGGCGAGCAGGTGGCAACCCTCAGGTTGCCGGGCGCCGCCCGTGAGGGAGCAGAAGGTGTTATTCGGGGCCCCCTCAATTTTCTGGGAGCCCTCTGCCCGTAGAGCGGGCGCTCCTCCTTGTTCCTCCCCTGCTAAGAAGCCTCGGTCACGCTCAGAGAAAGGTTGTCTGGGACAGGGGGACTGGGAGCCCTCATCTCAGAGGTTGGCTCCTCCTGTAGGGATAGGCCTTCTTCGTGCAGTTCTGGGAGCCCCACGAATAGGGGCGCTCTTCCCGCCAAGCTTGTTCAACCTCGGATGACCGCCTTGCCCGCCTCGCAAGATCTCTGGCGGAGCTGAAGGGGCAGTTCTCGCGAAACGTCAGCCTCTAAGCAACGTGGCAAAAGAGCTCCTTGAAAAACAGGCCAGTGGCCCTGGGACAGCTCCTGTCTACGCAGTCGCCTGCCCCTTCCCTCCTCGCTGTCCAGGGCAGTAGCCGCATAGTAGTTGCAGTAACTGTTTTAAAGCGCCCAGAACATGCCGGGAGAGGAGCCAATGGACTCCTCCCAGGACTTCCTCCTCCCCAGCGCTCCTGGAGGAAAGATCTCTGCTCATCCACCGAATATGGCCCTGGGCCAGTTCAGCGCCTTTACCGAGAAGGTCCCCGGAGATCACATCCGTCTCCCGGACAGTCCATCATCCGGTGACGACTCGCCATGGGTGGACTGAGGGACTCTCCATCAACAAGTTCTCCTTTGAGTCAGCCGCCATCAAGGGACCATCTTAGCCAGTTCCTCCCAGTGGGTCCCGCCATCACCGGTGGGCGGATCCTGAGGCCCTCCCTCGCCATGGGCCTCCTTCCACGGGGTTTAAGGCCCCTTCCACGGTCTGGTGGGAATAAGGTCACCAGAGGTAGGGGTTAAGGGGGGGGACCCTGAGGTAGACGGTCCAAGAACACGGCCGGGCTTGAGACACCGGACTCGCGGCCCGAAGCACTTGGGCAGGTTTCCCCCCAATACCCAAGCCAACACATGATGTCTCCAAGGAGACCATCCCAGAACACCCCCTTTCCTCTTCCCCCGTTGGGAGTGCTCCTGTCTTCCTAGAGAGACTGGGCCTCCAAGTGCGTGGCCTCCTGACGTATGCTATGGGGGCGCCTCCCCTCCTCCTGTCAGATGTGCGAGTCTAGCAAGGACGCCCTCAGGGAGCCTTGGGCGAGCAAACGGAAAGCCCAGAGGCCCAGGGGTGGCAGAGCGGCGGGTGCAGCAGGGACCTGTGGGGGAAGCCTGCCGGAAGCCGGAGACCCTCGCCAGAGACCTCCGGGCCCTCGGCCCGCGTCGGCCCGGAACGGAGCTCTCCAAAGGGATCCGCTCCAATCGGCTCCCTCGGATCCGAAAGTGAAGGACAGCGGGGCGGCACCCGAAGAGTCGCGCGGGCTGCGCGGGCGCGCGGATCGGGCGCGATCGCCGGAAGCTACCCGATCGGGCGGCGCGGATCGATCGACGGAGATGCTCCCGAGGTCGGGTCCGGCGGCCGGAGGACCATAGGGCAGGCCTCCGGGTTCTCCTCGGTACGCCCGGCTGCTCGTTCTCCCTGCCTTCGGCTCGGGTTTGTCGGACGAAGGCAAATGGGGGGTTGGCAGGTGGTCGGAAGGGTAGAGGGCAGGGAGGCAGGAGCTCCCATCTCCCTCTGCAAGGGCCTGATGAATACCATCATCAGATGTCCAGATGCATCATCTCCAGGCTATGGGTAAGAGGCTACCGAGGTAGGCCTGAGACCTGGAGTGCATCCTCCCTGGAGTCGGCGGTCAGCCTCTCCTCCTCCCCCTCTCCTCCACCAGGGGGACACAGAAGCACCGGGGGAGGAGAAGAAAGGGGGACCGAGCCGGGGAGTAGTCTGCCGGGGAGAAGGGGCCAGGGGGCGAAACAAAAAAGGCCCCGCTAGCCGCCAGGTGCTTCCGGCCTCCTTAGCAGCTCCTCCTCCTCTCCTTTGGTTTGAGTCCCAGGAGAGGGAGGGGTGCACAGGGGGGACAACTGCACAACTGCAGACACAGTAGAGCGAGCGGAGGGAGGGTCTGGCGGTAAAAAAGACCCGCCAAGCATCTAAGACCACCTTTCCCTCAGTGCTCCCTCCAGTGCCTCCCCTGCACAAATGGAAATGGAAGAACCAGATGTGAGGTGCTCAAACCACTTAACACTTAACACAGTGTGGCTATCAGCCGTGAGAGCCTATATACACACGGAGTATTCGAAAATTTAAAATACTCAAAATAGTCTATATTAAAGGGAAACCTAACACTTTCACACAAATTTAGTCAAAGAATCAAAAAATTTTCTATTTTTAAACAAGAAAAGAGTTCACTTAGCTGAGAGCTATGTACCCACATCCAGTTACCAGATCCATAACCCACAGGTTGCAGACAAATGAATATCCTACTTCAGATCTACTCTTTGAAAGGTGTCAGTAGAGTTGGCTATACTGCGCATTTGCTTCCTTCAGTTCTGGCAAGGAAACAGCTGGGAGGAGTAGGACAATGGCTATGCAGTGAACACTGGAGTCAAACTGGCAGAAAGACACTGCTGGAAAAAGGAAATGATGGCTGCGTGGGTTCTGTACCCAATTTGTGTAGTGCGGAGAAGGAAAAAGACTGAAGAGCACAGCAGTTCAGAGAGGACTCGTGTCAGAAATTACTGACCTACAGAATGTCTGTCTTTATGACGGACAAAAAGGATTAATTGAACAGCAGGAACAAGGCAATGAATCTTTTTCTGCTACTTCTATCCATGACAGCAGTTTGGAGGAAGAAAGGGGAAGAAAAGTACAGTTGTGTAAGAAATTACCGCAACAGTAGATGCCCTAATGATCACTGCTGCAATATTCCAAACTAATTGGGTTGTCTTGCCAAATAAGTTTGAGGTCCAGCTGGGGTACAAAAGCCTCCACAGATCCTTATGTCTGATGTATGGGGACTAAGCCCACAGGCAAAAGGGTACATAAGCAGACGAATGAGAGTAAATCCTCATACCATCTCCAAGCCAGAAGTCCTGAGAAACAAAATGCTCAGTTAAGAGAGGAGAAGAAAAGACAGTGATCCTACTCAGTCCATTATAAAAAGGAAGGATGAAACCCAGAAACTCGGGAAGGTAGGACTGGAAAGAATACTGTAACAGTAATTAGTATGACATCTACTGTTCGTGTACATTCTTACACAATTTCACTATACCCTTCCTTAGATAACTGTTGCAGTATTCCAAACAATTGGGTGATTCTCACAAGATTATGGGTATAGGGTGGTTGGATGAGAAAAATACAGTTGTGTACACTTACCATAAATGTAGATGTTCGAGTGTATTCACTGTTGCAGTCATCACATTTGGGTAGATTCCCAAAGCTAAGGATGGGAGGATGAATTTCAATAGCATTAGGACCAGCTATAAGGCCCTGCAAGACTGCAGTGGCAAAGCCAGCTCTGGATTTAGAGAAAATTAGCAAATGGTAATGCTTGGTGAAAGTATGTACAGAACTCCAGGTGGTAGCTTCTGGGATGTTCCTGGTAGGGACACCTCTGAGAAAGGCTGTAGAGGTAGATGCAGCCCTGGTTGAATGGGGTCTGATCCCCTGTGGGATAGGTTTTCCATGGTGCTTATAAGCAAAAATGAGTGCAATGGCCTATCCAATTAGAAATGGTTTGCTTTGAAATAGCCTTCCCCTCTGTCCCTGCAGCAAATGCCACCAGCAGTTGTTCAGACTGTTGTCTGTGCACTGCAGTATCTGTTCCCCTTTGTTCTGTGGATTAGGAAAGAAGGTTGGCAAATGAATGGACTGATTAAGAGCCACACTGCACACCCCCTTGGGCATGAAAGAGGGATTGGTTCTGAGGGACACACTGTCCGCATGAAAGATGATGAAAGGCTCCACTGCCATAAGGGCCTGTAATTCAGATACCCTTCTTGCTGAAGTGATTGTTAAAAGGAAGGCTGTTTTCCAAGAAAGGAATTTTAAATCTGCATTAGCAGCTGGCTCGAAAGGAGGAAGAGTGAGTTTCTCCAATACAAAGTTAAGGTCCCAGGCTGGAATTGGGACTCTCTAGGGTGGTCTTAAATTTTTGGCCCCTCTGAGGAACTGCTTGAGCAGTGGATGAGAGAAGAGGGGAGGTTCTGTGTTATAAAGAGCTGAAATGGCTGAGGCGTGAATTTTGATGGAGGAAAAAGACAGGCCCTTGTGAAGCATCTCAGTTAAGTATTGAAGAATATGAGGTAATTTAGGCGCTGCTGTGCTCATCCCTTGAGACTGGTTCCAAGCACAGAATCTTTTTTCCATTTTACAGCATAAGATTTTCTAGTACTAGGCCTCCTTGCCTCTAAAATGATATCCATCACTTTACTGATGGATGGTAAAGGAGAGGTTAGGTAATTAGTCAGGCTGCTAGGTTCAGGGCTTGAAGCTGAGGGTGCAGAACCTGGTTCTCCTGCTGAGACAACAGGGTAGGCATCTGAGGCAGGTGCCATGGAGACAGGGATACACTGCATAAGAGGGGGTACCAGTGCTGGCATGGCCAGTCTGGTGCAACCAATATCATCCTTGGTTTGTCCTGCTTGATCTTTAGTAGTACTTTGGAGAGGAGAGGCAGAGGAGGAAAGGCATAAACTGATAGTTTTTTCCAGCTGAAGGACAGAGCATCCACTTTCCAAGCTTGTCTGTGGGGAGTCCTTGTGTAAAATTTGTCCAATTGGTAGTTCTGAGGAGAGGCAAACAGGTTTATATCTGGGCTCCCCCATTTGTTTGTCAACATGTTGAAAATCTTTGGTTCCAGTTTCCACTCATGTGGGTCCATGAGGTTTCTGCTTAGTCCGTCTGCCAGTGTATTTTGTTTTCCTGGCAGGAACTGAGCCTATAGATGCACTTGGTAGTTCAAGGCTGTGTTTCACAGTGCCATGGCTAGTCTGCACAGGGGATAAGAATGGGTACCCCCCTGCTTGTTTATGTACCACACAACAGTGGTGTTGTCCATCTTTACCATTAATTGTCCTGGAAGAATGTGGTCCTTGAAGGCTGTCAGAGCATTCTGTACAGCTAACATTTCTTTTTGATTGATATGCAAGTGCATTTGACGTGGTTTCCATTTGCCCTGAATGCACTTAGCTGCCAGGTGAGCCCCCTATGCATAGTCTGATGCGTCTGTTAGGGTTTGGGCGGCAGGGGGTAGAGTGAATGGTAGTCCCTTGTTTTGGTGGCAGGCCTCTGCCCACCAAAGGAACTCTAACCATAGTCAAGGTATGACAGGAATCACTGCTTCTAGATCCTGAGAATGTTGACACCATAGGCTTTTTAGATACTACTGTAGTTTCCTCATATGCAGACTTGCATATGGAATTAGAAGAATGCAGGAGACCATGAACCCCAAGGCTTGCAGTATTTGCCTTGCAGATAGTAGAGTTTTTGTGGCCACTAGTTTGAAGTAGGTTGTCAAATTAATTTGTTTCTCTGGAATGAGGAAAGCCATCTGGGAAGTTGTATTCAAGCTTGCTCCCAGGAATATAATTTGTTGACAGGTTACCAGGTGTGACTTATTTTCGTTTATGGTGTACCCCAGACAAGTTAGCACCCTTTGTACAAAAGCCAGATGATTCAAAAGTATGTCCTGGCTTTCTGCCTGAATTAGACAATCGTCCAGGTATGGGTATATTTGAATATTTAAGAGAATGAACTGACCACGACTGAATAATGTAGAAAAGAACTTTTAATGCATAAAAGTAAGCGCTTTCATGATCCCAACAACTGATCTCTTCATCAGACTAGTTTGCAACAAGCAGCATCTTCAAATTTAAACAGTAAAACAACCAATAACTATAAAACATTTCATTCAACTCTAATTGAAAGCATCACCTCCAATTAAATATGTAAATGATGCACATTTGTAACTTACATTCCTAGCAATGCTTTCTGTTTTACTTTAAAAACAAATGCAATAGTTAGTGTTTGAGGGGTCTAACCCTAAGAAAATGTTTTGGTGACAATGCATTGTTTATACCTGGTGTTTTCTCTGCCTGCAGTTGCAGAATCCATTTCTGCTCTGCTGGCTCAACTCTAATTGAATGCACCACCACCAATTAAAAATGTAAAAGCATATTTGTAGCTTACACATAAGGCAAGCAGATATGGCTGAAATGTGTACCATAACAGACGAGTATGTCAGGCCAGATTTTAACAACTCACACAAATAAGAGGGGCCAGTGGGCAATTTTCCTGTACTAGAAGCATTTTTTAAGCCAGACATCATACAGTAATTTTTTTCCATTTTGTTATGCAATATTTCCTAGTAGTATGTTTTCTTGCCTCCTGGAGAACCTTAAGCCCATACTCAGAAAAGTGCCTAAAATGGATCAGAATACTATCATCTATGTCAGACTGATGGATGACAGGTTGGGAAGTAATAGTGAACCCTTCTGTTGTGTGAGAAAGACCATTGTGGAGGACAATTCTCGTGATGGCCCTTGGCTAGGTGGAAGACAATGAGGAACCAATGCTGCCTTGGCCAACAGACAGTCACCAGTAAGATAGTACAGTTGTGTACACTTACCATAAAAGCAGATGTTTGAGTGTATTCACTGTTGCAGTCATCACATTTGGATTATCCCTGCCAGGGTAGCCCTCCGCTGGCCCGAGTACCAGAGACTTAGTATTTCTGCATCGGTTGCTGTTGCTTGAGAACTGACGTCATGTCATCAGTAGTATAAGTAAGGCAGCCAACGTCATTACATCAGTTTTCTTGCCCTAACCTGTCAGGAGCTCCCAGTAGGAGGCCAGGCTCTGGTGGGAAGAACCCCACTAATGGAAAATAAATACCAATATGTCCCCTGCAAGGAAAGGTAAACAATAAGAAATAATGGTAATAAAAGGAGAAAGAGATGAAAGGGGGATGGAGGGAGGGAAACCAGGACTGCAACAGTGAATACACTTGAACATCTACATTTATGGTAAGTGTACACAACTGTACTATGTTCTTCGTGTTTTACTGTTGCAGTCATCACATTTGGGTTGATTCCCAAAGCTGAGGAAATGGGTGGAGGCAGTCAAGGAAACTAGATGCTGGCTTGGATGTCCTGCAAGACTGCAGAGGCGAACCCTGCCCTGGATTTGGAGAACAGAGGCAGGTGGTAATGCTTGGTAAAAGTGTGAACAGATGTCCAAGTGGAAGCCTCCAGGATGTCCCTGGTGGTGACTCCTCTGAGGAAAGCTGCAGAGGTGGAGGCTGCTCTGGTGCAGTGTGTCCTGAACCCCTTGGGGGGAGGTTTTTTGCATGCTGTTTGTAGCAGAAATGGATGCAGTGTGCTATCCATTTGGAAATGGTTTGTTTGGAGATTGTTTGCCTTCTGCCCCCGTAGCAAAGCTAGCCAGCAACTGATCAGACTTTCTGAAGGATTTAGTCCTGTCTAGATAAAATCTGAACTGTCTGTGCACATCAAAAAGAGTGAGGAATACTTTCCCCTTGTTCTGGGGGTTAGGAAAAAAGGTGGGCAAATGAATGGATTTGGTTGAGAGCCACACTGGACACCACCTTAGACATGAAGGACGGGTTAGTTCTGAGGGATACCCTGTCTGCATGGAAGATGATGAAGGGTTCTACAGCCATGAGTGCTTGCAGCTCAGAGACTCTTTTGCCTGAAGTGATGGCCAGAAGGAATGCTGTCTTCCATGAGAGAAATTTTAGCTCTGCAGAAGAAGCTGGCTCGAAAGGGGGGAAGGTGAGCTTTTCCAGTACAAAGTTAAGGTCCCAAAGCTGGTGTTGGTGCCTTTCTGGTTGGCCTCAAATTGCTAGCCCCTCTTAAGAACTATTTGGTTAAAGGGTGTGAGAAAAGGGACTGCTCAGTGTGTAAATGAGAGAAATTGCAGAGGCATGAATTTTTACACAGGAGAAAGAGTCGCCACTGTGTAGTAGGTCAGCTAAATATTCTAGGATGAGAGGGAGGGAGGGCTGTGCTGTATTGGCTCCCATAACCTGGATCCAAGTGCAGAACCTTTTCCATTTAGCAGCATAATATTTTCTGGTGCTAGGGCATCTGGCTTCACGGATAACATCCAGAACCGGTTTACTGAGGTTGGCAGATTGGTCTGGGGTTAGGGAATAAGCCAAGCTGCCAAATTGAGTTTCTGCAATTAGGGATGCATGAATTCCCCTTCCCTCTGGGTCAGGAGGTTTGGAATCTGAGGAAGATGCCATGGAGTCAGCAGGGAGAGGCTGCGCAGCAAGGGTTACAAGTGTTGTTGGGGCCAGTCTGGAGCTATAAGAATGGTCCTTGGTTTTTCCTCCCTTATTTTGAGCAGTACCCTGGGGATGAGATGTAGGGGAGGAAAGGCATAAACTGACAGACTGACCAAGGGGAAGGACAGGGCATCCATTTTCCAAGCCATGCAGTAATGCTCCATGGTGCAGAATTTGTTGAGCAGATGGTTGGTGTGGGAGGCAAAGAGGTTGACCTTCGGGGTTCCCCATTTGAGTTATTAGGGTGAAAGTACTTCTGTGGAGTTGCCACTCGTGTGGGTCTAGAATATTTCTGCTTAATTGGTCTACCAGGGAGTTGAGAGAGCCTGGTAGGAATTGTGCTAACCGGTGTAGTTGTATGGAAGAGGCTGTGCGCCAAAGGGTCATGGCCAGCCTGCATAGAGGGTAGGAGTGAGTCCATCCCTGCTTGTTGATGTACCACATCACAGTGGTGTTGTCTGTTTTGATGAGGATAGTCCATGGAGAGAGAAGGGGCTTGAAAGCTATCAAGGTGTGCTGCACAGCCATAATCTCTTTTTGATTGATGTGCAGGGAGGATTTGCTGTGGGCTTCACTGGCCCTGAATGCACCTGCCATCCAGGTGTGCCCCCCAAGCATAGCCTGATGCGTCTGTGGTGAGGGTCTGGGCGGAGGGTGGGGAGAAATGCAGTTCCTTCTTGAGGGTGCATGTTGTTGCCCACCAAAGAAAATCTTCTCTGAGGCAAGGAATTATAGGTAGAAGAGTTTCCAGGTCTTGAGAGTGTTGACACCAAAGGGTCATTAGGTACCAATGAAGTTTCCTCATATGCAGTCTGGCATATGGAATGAGTAAGTATGCAAGATGCCATGAACCCCAGAGCTTGCAGGATCTTCCTTGCAGTTAGCTGGGGCCTGATGGCTAGTTGAGAGAAGTAGGCTGTCCAGAAAATTTGTTTCTCTTGTGTAAGGTATGCCACACAGGAAGATTATCCACTTGGTAGGCACCTGCTTGGATTTCTTTTCGTTGATTGTGTACCCTACATAGGTTAGGAGGTTCTTTACAAAGGCCAGGTGCTTGAGCAGCTGTTCCTGGCTGTCTGCCTGAATAAGACAGTTGTCTAATTATGGGTAAATCTGAATATTTCTTTGTCTGCAAAAGGCAATGGCCAGAGACAGACATTTTGTGAAAACTCTAGGAGCAGTAGACAAGCCAAAGGGAAGCGCAGAGAACTGAAAGTGTTGAACTTCTGCCCTGAAGCGGATATATATGGGCGGCACAGTGGTTAACATTGTCGCCTCACAGCAAGAGATTCTCCGGTTCGATTCTCGGCTGGGGTGCCTTCTGTGTGGAGTTTGCATGTTCTCCCTGTGTTCGCGTGGGTTTCCTCCCACATTCCAAAGACATGCATCTGGAGCATTTCTCCCCGGGCCTCCGCTGAAAACAGGCTAGTCCTAGTCGGACATTCCTGGTCAACAAATGTTAAATAAATAAATATTCCCTGCATGATTCCCCGATAGGAATATGGAGGTAGGTCTCTTTTAGATCTAGGGTGGCTAGCCAAACATCCTTGGAAAGCATGGGTAGCAGCTGCTGGAGGGTGTGCATTTTTAATTTTGGGATCCCCGGGAAGGTCTTTAGAATGGATAGATTGAGGATGGGGTGCCAGGTGCCCTCTTTTCTGGGTACCAGAAATAGTCTGGAGTAGAAACCTTGGCCTATCTGTTCTGCAGGAACGTGCTCTACTGTCCTCATACAGAGCAGGGAAAGGATTTGCTTTTGATCCTCTGCCTAATGAGTTGGTGGTAGATCTGGGAACCCTTTTAGGGTTGGAAGGATGTGGAAGGAAAATTTGTATCTCTGAGACACAATGTTCAGAATCCAGTGGTCCTTGGTAATGGTGGCCCAGGTGCTCGAGTGAAAGGAGAGTTTTCCTCTTAGGGGCAAGTGAACGTGGGCAGAGAGGAGGTCGGGAGGAGGTGAGTCATTGTGAGTTCTTACCATAAGGAGGAGGCTTAGAACGCCCTGGTTTTGAAGTGGAGGTAGTCCACTGTTTAGATTTCTGCATTCTTTGTGGCTGCTGTTTGGGGGGGGGGTTGTTTTGACTGGGCCTAGGCTGGGCCGGTTTACTGGGAGCAGGAAAGGACCAGTGTTTGGAGGGACAATGCCTGCTGAACCTAGGGGGCTGGACCTGCAAGAAATCCTTAACTGTTTGCATAGAATTTGCTTTTTCTTCCATCTTCTTTAAGACCTCTTCTGCCTTAGTGCCAAATAAGTTATCTTTGTGCAAGGGGGCATCCAACAATTTAGATTTGACATGGTCTGGCAGGACAGATCCAGTGACTGCTGCCCTGCAAGAAGCTTCTATGGTGTTAAAACCACAGTGCAAGGTGTGTTTAGTTACTTGAATAGCAGAATGCATTAACTCTTGTAAATCTTTGGATTCTGCCCAGGCAGGAAAGGAAGACATTTTCTGTTTAAGGAGTTCCAAGGTATGTTGCTGAACTTTCAGCATATGGAAAGTACAGTTGTGTACACTTACCATAAATGTAGATGTTCGAGTGTATTCACTGTTGCAGTCATTACATTTGGGTAATCTGCTGGCAGGTTGCCCTCAGTCGGCCTGAATAACAAAGTCTTGGGCCCTGCATCGGTTGCTGTCTCATCTTCCATGACGTCAGGTCGTCAGGGGTGTAAAACATGGAGCTGAAGCCATTTTATTCAGTTTTTCTTGCCCCAGATGTCAGGCGCACCCCAAATGGGGAGCATGGGGAGCAAAAAAAAATTAAAAAAAAATATATATATATATATATATATATATATATATATATATATAGATATATATATATATATATATATATATATATATTATATATAAATATAAATAAACAGCAATATATGTAAATGCACTTTTGGCAACATAAACTTTACCTTCATCTAAAAACAAATGCACCACAAAGGCTTTAGAATATAGTGAAGGAAAGAGAAGTTACAGAAAAGGGGGATGGTGGGTGGGTAACCCAGACTGCAACAGTGAATACACCCGAACATCTACATTTATGGTAAGTGTACACAAAGTACAGTTTTGTACCTACCATAAATGTAGATGTTTGAGTTCTAATACAGCTGCAGTAATCACAGATGGGTTTTCTGCCGTCAGGCGGGCCCTCGGTCGGCCGAATTCCAAAGTCTAGGTCCGGCGTCGGTTGTTGTCACTTTCTCTCCTGACGTCAGTGAGGCCGAAGTATATAAGACACAGCCGACGCCATGTTCTTCAGTCTTTCTTGCCCCAGATGTCAGGTGCCCCCAGAAGGAAGGCAATACATATATTATATATATATATACATATATATATATATATATATATATATATATATATATATATATATATACATGCAATGCAATATAATCCAAATTCAGTAGTTGCAAGCAAATAAACCATAGAAGGATAACCCAGTCAGGTTGTATGAAGAGGGGGTTAGGCCCCATGCCTTTACAAAGTGGGGAAGGAGGGAGGGTAACCTGTACTGCAGCTGTATTAGCACTCGAACATCTACATTTATGGTAGGTACAAAACTGTACTATGTTCATCGTGCATACAGCTGCAGTAATCACAGATGGGTAGAGTCCCAAAGCTACGCACAGGGTGGTAGGTACTAGGTGGAACTGGGATGAACCAGAATGCCCTGCAACACAGCAGTGGCAAAGCCTGCTCTAGTTTTGGAATATAAAGGCAGGTGGTAGTGTTTTGTGAAGGTATGTACGGAACTCCAAGTGGCTGCCTCCAAAATGTCTTTGGTAGGAACTCCTCTGAGGAAGGCTGTAGAGGTAGCTGTGGCCCTGGTGGAGTGGGATCTGATGCCTGTGGGAACAGATTTCCCATGATAGGAATAACAAAACCGTATGCAGTGGCCTATCCACTTTGAAATTGTCTGCTTGGTAACTGGCTTCCTTGAGCCCCTACAGCATAGGACACAAAAAGTTGTTCTGATTTCCTGAAGGACTTTGTTCTGTCCAAATAATAACGTAGCTGCCTATGGATGTCGAAAGAGTGTAGCAGCCTTTCCCCTTTGTTTTGAGGATTGGGGTAAAAGGTAGGTAAGTGTATGGCTTGATTTAAAGCTACCCTGGATACCACTTTAGGCATAAATGACGGGTTGATACGAAGGGAAACCCTGTCCTGATGGAAGATGAGAAAGGGCTGCACCGCCATGAGGGCCTGTAGTTCCGAAACCCTACGAGCTGAAGTGATGGCCAGAAGGAAGGCTGTTTTCCAGGACAAATATTGCAAATCTGTTGAGGCAGCTGGTTCAAAAGGAGGCAATGTTAGTTTTTCTAGAATGTAATTAAGATCCCAGGCTGGTATTGGTTGTTTCCTTGGTGATCTTATATTCTTAGCCCCTCTGAGGAACTGTCGTAAGAGTGGGTGAGAAAATAAAGGTGGAGCCGTGTTGAATTCTGCAGAAATGGCTGAGGCATGGATTTTTATGGAAGAAAATGAAAGTCCACTGTTCAGCAGCTCAGCTAGATACTGTAACAGCTGAGGCAAATTCAGTTTTCTAGGGTCCTGGCCCTTTTTCTCATTCCAAGAGCAAAACCGTTTCCATTTTGCGGAGTAAGCCTTTCTAGTAGATGGCCTTCTGGCCTCCAAAATGACATCCTGCACCTCCTTGGAGAGTAGGGTCTGTTGTGGTGTTAAGGAATTTTCCATGCAGCGAGATTGAGTGTTTTCAGCTGACTGTGAAGAGTTTTGTAGCTGTGCTGAGTCAGCAGAAGAGGCATTAGAGGTAGGGACCAGGGAGGAGTATGTGTTAGGCTCCTCAGGAGCGGGTACCAGTGTTGCCTTGGCCAATCTGGAGCAATCAGTATCATCTTCGGTCTGTCTGCTCTTGCTTTCAAGAGCACCTTGGGCAGAAGAGGCAGAGGTGGGAAAGCGTAAACTGTCCATGCTGTCCAACTGAATGAAAGGGCGTCCACTCTCCAGGCCTTTGGATCAAAGGTCCTTGAACAAAACTTTTCCAATTGATGAATCCTGTGGAAGGCAAAAAGATCTATGTCTGGCCTCCCCCACGCTTGTATTATCTCTGTAAACACCTGAGGATGCAACTTCCATTCGTGTGGATCTGTCATATTTCTGCTTAGATTGTCTGCCAGCGTGCTTTCCAATCCTGGCAAGTACTGTGCTTGAAGTTCGATTTGCCATTCCAGAGCCAAGTTCCAAATAGTCATGGATAGTCTGCACAAGGGGTATGACTGTGTTCCTCCTTGTTTGTTTATGTACCACATTACTGTGGTGTTGTCTGTTCTTATCAGTAATTGTCCTGGATGCAGGAAGTCCTTGGAAGCTGTAATTGCATTTATTACTGCTAGCATTTCTTTTTGATTGATGTGAAGGTGCTTTTCCTTTTGGGACCATTTGCCCTGAATGCACCTGCCTGTCATGTGCGCCCCCCAGGCATAATCTGAGGCGTCTGTTGTGATGACTTGATTTGCTTGAGGCTTGCAGAATGGGAGACCTGTGTTTGCTTGACATGCTTGGGCCCACCATAGAAATTCCTTTTGCAAACATGGAATTATTGGTATTATTGTTTCCAAACTGTGACTGTGTTGAGACCATAGGATTTTTAGGTACCACTGAAGTTTCCTCATATGCAACTTTGCACATGGGATTAAAAGAATGCAAGATGCCATCAAGCCCAGAGCCTGCAGGATTTTCCTTGCAGTAAGCCTGGTACATTTTGCTAGTATTTTGAAGTACTGAGTTAGTTGCCCCTGTTTTTCTGGCGTAAGATAGGCCATCTGGGTGTTTGTGTCCAAGTTGGCACCCAGGAAAGTTATTTTCTGAGATGGTGTTAGCCTGGATTTCTCTTTGTTGATTGTGTATCCCAGAGAATGGAGTAACAGTGTTACATAAGCCAGCTGTTCCAGAAGTATGTGCTTGCTGTCCGCTTGGATCAGGCAGTCGTCCAAATAAGGGTAAATTTGTATCCCTTGAAGTCTGCAGTAGGCAATCACTGATGCCAGGCACTTTGTGAATACTCTGGGCGCAGTAGATAAGCCAAAGGGCAATGCAGAGAATTGATAGTGGATTGAACCTGCAAGAAATCTGAGGTATCTTCTGCAACTTTGTCTGATTGGGACATGCAGGTATGCCTCCTTGAGGTCCAATGTTACCAGCCAAAACTCCTTGCCCAGCATGGGAAGAAGCTGCTGTAATGTGAGCATCTTGAATTTTGGTACGAGTAAAAATGTGTTTAGGATGGATAAGTCCAAAATGGGTCTCCAGTCAGTTCCTTTCCTTGGTACCAGAAAAAGTCTTGAATAAAAACCTTGACCTTGTTCGTGAGTAGGTACCTCTTGTATAGCTCTCATGCCTATGAGCTTTGAAATTTGTAGTTGTGCCTCTGCCCTTTGATTGTGTGGCAGGTTTGGCATGCCTCTCATTTTTGGTAGAGTGTGGAATTGAAATTTGTAGCCTCTGTTTATAACGTCCAGGATCCATTTGTCTGTTGTGACAATATGCCAATTTCTTGCAAATAATGCTAGCTTTCCTCCCAAATGGTGCTGCCAGCTGAGACCTGCTTGGCATGGAAATGAGGGAGTCATTGGGTTTGTTTCCTGTATTGTTGTGCACTGTCCTCGCCACCTCTTGGTGCTGGAGTTTGCCATTGTCGGCCTCTATATGATCCTTGAGATTGCCCTCTGCCCCTTGTGCGTCTGTATCTACCTCTTTGGGGCTTGTCAGTGGCTGGAAAGGACCAGTTTTTTGAAGGCCAATTTCTGCTGAAACGTGGTGGTTGGACCTGTAAAAAAGCTTTGACAGTTTGCATAGATTTGGCTTTTTCTTCCATTTTCCGTAATATCTCCTCAGCATTAGTACCAAACAGCACATCCTTTTGTAAAGGAGCATCTAGAAGTTTAGCTTTCACATGATCAGGCAAGCTTTGTTCCCTAAGCCAGGCATGTCTACGAATGACTGATCCTGTAGCAGCCGCTCTACTTGAGGCCTCTAGGGCATCATAGCCACATTGTAAGGTGTGTTTACCCACTTGCTCTGCACTATGCATCATATCCTGCAACTCCTTCAAATCTGGTTGTTCAGGTTGAGACATTTTATTCCTTAATTGTGATAACAGGAACTGTTGATATTTAAGCATATGAAACTGACAATTTAAGGCCCTCATGGCTAGGGTGGCAGAGGTATATACCTTTTTTCCCCACCTTTCTAAGGATCTTGACTCTCTTTCAGCAGGAAGTGGATTCTTGGCAGTAGAGGCCTTCAATCCCTTGGGGCCTTGAGAAATGGTTTCAGGGTCAGCATTATGGCTTTTGTAGAGAAATTGGTGAGAGTTAGGAACTCTGTAGTACCTATCAGGTTTGACTGGTGCAGCAGGCAGGGAATCCGGGTTAAGGCAAGCCTCCGAATAAACATCAAGTATGTCCAAGACAGGAGGTATCGCCAGAGGTCTGTGTTGAGGTAACAAAAGAAATTCCCTAAGTCTTTTCTTGGAATCGGAAAAGTGCCTTCCCAATGGAAGTGTTCCCTCAAAGTGTGCAAGGTTTCCCCAAAGGAAAAACCCTCAGGAGGAGATACAGAAGGGATGGACTGCTCTGCATCCGAATCTTCAAAAGGGGAGTAAGAGTGTTCCTCTACATCAGAATGTTCTGATAAAATGGAGCCCTGATCAGAAGAGGGAGAATCTTCCTCCACTCTGGGTCTCTTGTCTGGAGGGGGCTGAGAACCCCTGATAAGAGTAATTAAATCCTCAGCCATTTTAAGCATCTGTTTTTTAGGCATGGGGCCTGGAGATGGGCCCTGAGCAACAGGCCTCTTGGGATGCCTGGCTGATTTGGATTTAGTAAAGGCCTTAATAGAAAAGGAAGATGAGGGTCTAAAGACACCATGGGTGGAAGTGGACCTGTCCACATAAGGAGGCTCAACACCCACAATGGCTTCAGTGGTTGTAGTCTGGGAAAGGGCCGAGGTACCTGCGGTCTCGGTTACAGAAGACACCGCCAAAGGAGTGTCGTCGGTAGTCAGGGACTGCAAAGGCGTCTCGCTGAGAACCGGACCACGTGTAGCCGGTTTTGTCGTGGTGTCGGTGGGGACCGCGGACCTCGCGTGTCGGCCCTTGTCCTTGCGATTTTTGGACAAAACAGTAGTCTGAGTCTCCGACGACATTTTATAATCAAAGGCTTTACCAAAAAAGTGTTGGGCGAACTCCGTCCGATGCTTAATAGTGCGTTTATTGAAAGTAGCGCCAGCGAGCGAGAGGCGTCGTGGTCTGGGCCTAAACAAGGTATGCAAAGGGAATGGAAATCCTTATGCGGTATTTGCTTCCCACAAGAAATACAATTATTAACTTTTTCTGACATCGGTCTGAGGCAAGAAAAGTTTCAACGGGTACTTAGCTTTAATGAAGACTTCGGTTTCCAATTTTTCGTAATTCAGGAGCTGGCCGACCGGCACTTGCGAACTGCTTCTGCTTCGGGCACTGCGCGGCAAAAAAGACTGAAGAACATGGCATCGGCTGTGTCTTATATACTCCGGCCTCACTGACGTCAGGAGAGAAAGCGACAACAGACGCCGGACCTAGACTTTGGAATTCAGCCGACCGAGGACCCGCCTGATGGCAGAAAACCCATCTGTGATTACTGCAGCTGTATGCACGATGAACATCTGTACTATGTTCTTCGCGTTTCACTGTTGCAGTCATTACATTTGGGTAGAATCTCAAAGCTATGGATGGGAGGATGGAACTAAACAGCATTAGGAGCGTCTATAAGGCCCTGCAGAACTGCAGTGGAAAAGCCTGCCCTGGATTTAGAGAAGAGAGGCAAATGATAATGCTTTGTGAAGGTATGAACAGAGCTCCAAGTAGCAGCTTCTAGAATGTCTTTGGTTGGAACTCCTCTGAGAAAGGCTGCTGAGTTCGAGGCAGCCCTGGTGGAATGTGACCCGATTCCCTTGGGCATAGGTTTAAGGTTTACCATGATGCAAGTAGCAGAAATGAATGCAGTGGCTTATACACTTAGAAATAGTCTGCTTTGATATAGCCTTCCCTCCTGATCCTGAAGCAAATGCCACCAGTAGTTGCTCAGACTTTCTTAGAGATTTGGTCCTGTTTAAGTAGAATCTTAGTTGTCTGTGTACGTCCAATGAATGCAGAATCTGCTCCCCCTTGTTCTGTGGATTTGGGTAAAATGTTGGCAGGTGAATAGTTTGCTTAAGAGCCACACTGGATACCATCTTAGGCATAAAGGAAGGATTGGTCCTGAGGGACACCCTGTCCGGGTAAAATGTAATAAAGGCTCCACAGCCATGAGAGCCTGTAGTTCTGAAACCCTTCTTGCTGAAGTGACTGCCAAAAGGAAAGCTGTTTTCCAAGATAAAAACTTTATATCCACAGTAGCTGCTGGTTCAAAAGGAGGCAGGGTGAGTTTTTCCATCACAAAATTGAGGTCCCATGTAGGAGTTGGTGATCTTCTGGGAGGCCTTAAATTTTTGGCCCCTCTAAGATACTGTTTTAGCGGAGGATGAGAAAAGATGGGAGGCTCCGTGTTGTAATATGCCTAGATGGCAGAGGCATGGATTTTTATTGAAGAAAAAGATAGGCCCTTGTCAAGCATCTCAGTTAAGTATTGTAAAATCTGAGGGATATTTGGTTTTGCTGTATCCATTCCTTGTGCTTGGTTCCAAGCACAGAATCTCTTCCATTTATCAGCATAAGATTTTCTAGTACTAGGCCTTCTGGCTTCCAAAATGACATCCATCACAGATTTACTGAGAGGTGTTGTTTGAATAATTACATGATCAGCCATGCTGCAAGGTTCAGAGTTTGGAGCTGAGTGTGCAGAATTTGATTGTTCTGCTGAGACAGTAGGATGAGGTATTTGAGGCAAGTACCAAGGAGGGAGTTGAGACATATTCCTTAGAATTGGTTACCAGTGCTGGCGAGGCCAGTCCGGAGCAATTAGGATCATTTTTGTTTTTCCTGTCTGACCTTTAGTAAGACCTTGGAGAGAAGAGGCAGAGGGGAAAAGGTATAGACTGATAGTTTTTTCCAAATGAAGGATAAAGCATCCACTTTCCATGCTTGTCTATGATAAGTCCTTGTGCAGAATTTGTCCAGTTGATAATTGTGGGGAAAGGCAAATAGATCTATGTCTGGGCTCCCCCATTTCTGTCTTACCATGCTGAAGATTTGTGGATCCAGTTTCCACTCGTGCGGGTCCATAAGATTTCTGCTTAGGTCGTCTGCCAGAGTATTTTTTTTCCTGGCAGGTATTGAGCTTGAAGATGTACTTGGTAAGTCAAGGCTGTGTTCCACAATGCCATGGCTAGTCTGCAAAGGGGGTAGGAATGTGTACCCCCTGCTTGTTTATGTACCACATAACTGTGGTGCTGTCTGCCTTTATCAGTTGTCCTGGATGTAGTAAGTCCTTGAAGGCTGTCAGGGCATTCTGAACAGCTAGCATCTCTTTCTGGTTGATATGCAGATGCATTTGTTTTGGGCTCCATATGCCCTCTGTGCATCTCCCCGCAAGGTGGGCCCCCCAAGCAAAGTCTGATGCGTCTGTAGTTAGGGTCTGGGTGGCAGGGGGTAGAGTGAATGACAGTCCTTTGTTTTGGTGTCATGTCTCTGCCCACCAAAGAAACTCCTGTTGTAGGCAGGGAATGAGAGGAATCATCGTTTCCAGATTGTGACAATGTTGACTCCATACCTTTTTAGGTACCACTAAAGTTTCCTCATATGCAGTCTTGCATATGGAATTAGTAGAATGCAGGATGCCATGAACCCCAAAGCCTGCAGAATTTGTCTTGCAGATAACTGGGTTTTTGTTGCCATCTGTTTGAAGTATACAGTCAGTTGCCTTTGTTTGTCTGGCGTAAGGTAAGCCATCTGGGCAGTTGTATTCAAGCTTGCACCCAGGAATGTTATTTTTTGAGTGGGTACCAGTTGTGATTTCTTTTCGTTTATTTTGTACCATGGGCATGTTAGAAGCCCTTTTACAAATGCCCAGAGGTATAGCCAAAGGCCTATGCTGAGGAAGAAGGAGGAAATCCCTAAGCCTCTTTTTTGATTCAGAGAAATCCTGAATCTCCCAATGAAAATGTTCCCTTAAAGTATGCAAGGTTTCTCCAAAGGAATAATGCTCAGGAGGAGATGCAGATGGGATGTATTCTTCTGCATCTGAATCCTCATACGGTGGTATAGAAAATTCCTGATCAGAAGAGGAATCAGAAGAAATGGAAACCTGATCTGAAGATTCATAATCAGTTTCTTGCCCAAGCCTCTTAGTGGGGGGGGGGGGTTGTGTGAACCCCCTGATCAAGGTAATTAAGTCCTCAGCCATTTTAATCATCTGTTTTTTAGGCATAGGGGCCTGAGCACGTGGCTCATGCATCAGTTTTTTAGACTTAGATGTTTTTGGTCTTGTTTTTGAAGCTGGCGTCGGTTTTACATAAAAATGTTGAGGCCTAAAAACACCCTCAAAAGCCAGTGCCTGCTCAGCGGCTCCGGACCCATCCAAGGAAGAGACATCCACGGGTTCAATACTCTGAGAATCTCATGGCATACCAGACTCCGCATGGGTCTCGGTAGAGGCCTGTGACTCAAAAGTAGCGGGTATCAGGGGCTGCGAAAGCGCCTCACTGAGTACCGGCGACTGGCTTAGGAGAAGCTTCGTCGGTTTTGGACCTCGACGGTCTCTGTCTGTCTTTTTCTTTGCATTTTATGTGAATTCCAGTAGTCGGATTGCTAATCAACGACATTTCAGGGTAATTAAATCTGGATCCAAAATATTTTGAAGCAAAAATATACCAACGCTTAATAGTGCTTTGGTTAAATCTAGCACAAAACCGACAGCAAGGCACGTTATGATCTGGGCCTAGGCAAGGAATACAGTACAAATGAAAATCCTTATAAGGAATTTGCTTCCCACAAGTAATGCAATTATTTACTTTTACTGACATCGGTGAGGAGCAAGAAAAAGTTTCCCCAACGGGGTACTTCGCTTGAGTTGAAGACTTCGGTTGTGAAACTTGAATGCGAAAATTTCAGGAGTCGGCCGACCGGCACTTGCGAACTGCTTCTGCTTCGGGCACCACGCGGCAAGAAAGTCTGAATAAAATGGCATCGGCTGCATGTTTTATACCCCTAACGACCTGATGTCATGGAAGAGGAGACAGCAACCGACGCAGGACCCAAGACTTTGTTATTCAGGCCAACTGAGGGCAACCTGCCAGCAGATTACCCAAATGTAATGACTGCAACAGTGAAACATGAAGAACATCTGACAATTTAGTGCCTGGATAGCAAGAGTAGCTGAGGTTTATACTTTTTTACCACATCTGTCCAATGCTCGGGGAATCCCTGTCTGAGGGGGTGGGATTCTTAGCAGAGGTTGCTTTAATCCCTTTTGGCCCTTGAGAAATTACCTCAGGGTCAGCAGTAGGATTTTTAAAAAGATATTTGTGTGAGTCAGGGACTCTGCAGTACCTGTCTGGTTTTCTGGGAGCTGGAGGAAGGGTGTCAGGAGTCCAGCTGGATTCGAGGAAAACATCCTCCACAACATCCAGGACTGGGGGGATGGCCAAGGGTCTGTGTCGTGGAAGATCTAGGAATTCCATGAGTCTCTATTTAGACCGAGGGTAGTCCTGACTCTCCCACTGGAAACGCTTCCTTAGAGTATGCAGGGTTCCCCCAAAAGAAAAATCCTCTGGGGGAGAGGCTGAAGAAATGGAATCCTCTGCATCAGAATCCTCATAAGTGGAGAGGGGTTGCATGTCTTCATATTCAGATTCATCTGACTGTTGTTCAGACAAAACTACAGGGGACAGATCTCTTTTCCTTTTGGAGGGGGTAGCCTGGCTTCCCCTGATCAGCATGATAATGTCTTCTGCCATTTTAAGCATTTGAGACTGAGGCAAGGTAGCAAGGCGCCTGAGAGTGGGCCATCAGTTTCTTGGGTGTGGTTCATACTCTGGGCGTAAGAAACTCGTCACTTTTGAAAGAACGGTAGTCAAGAAAGACGGTTTGTGTCAAGATTCAGAAGTGCGAAGGACTTCCTTGGAAGCCGGTGCCTGCTCAGCGGCTCCGGACCCATCCAAGGTAGAGACAACCGCAGGATTCTTAGTCGAAGAAGAGTTCTGTGGCATACCAGACTCCAAAAGGGTCTTGGTAGCGGCCTGCTAATCAACAGAAGTGGGCATCAGGGGCTGTGAAAGTGCTTCACTGAGTACCGGAAAACTGACGTATAGATTAACGGAAGCATCGTCGGTAGGTTTGGACCTGTGTGGTCTTGTCTTTATCTTTACGTTTTTTCGGAAGATCTGCTGTTGGATGAATTACCGAAGCCATATTGGAATTAGAGGACTGTAAGCGGAAAATTCTGGCTACAATAAGGGCCCGACGATGGATAGTCCTGGCATTGAACAAAGCACAGAAGCAACAACGGGGGACGTTGTGGTCTGGGCCAAAACAAGTGACGCAGTAAGAGTGGAAGTCTCAGTGTGGTATTTGCTTTCCACAGGTGAGACAATTATTAACTTTTTCTGACATCAGTTAGTGCAAGAAAAAAAAATCCCCAACGGGGTACTTAGCTTTAGAAGACTTCAACTTTAATTCAGTAGACGAAAACTCAGGTAGCGGCCAACCGGCACTCGTGAAAACTGCTTCTGCTTCGGGCTCCACGGTAAGAAAGACTGATGTAATGGTGCCGGCTGCCTTACTTAGACTGACGACCTGATGTCAGTCCTCAAGTGACGGCATAGGCTTTTTTTTAGATACCATTGTAGTTTCCTCATATGCAGTCTTGCATATGGAATTAGAAGAATGCACGAGGCCATGAACCCCAAGGCTTGCAGTATTTGCCTTGCAGATAGCAGAGTTTTTGTGGCCACTAGTTTGAAGTAATTTGTCAAATGAATTTGTTTCTCTGGCGTAAGGAAAGCCATTTGGGAAGTTGTGTTCAAGCTTGCTCCCAGGAATATAATTTGTTTACAGGGTACCAGCTGTGATTTCTTTATGGTGTACCCCAGACAAGTTAGCACCTTTTGTACAAATGCCAGATGATTCAAAAGTATGTCCTGGCTTTCTGCCTGAATTAGACAATCGTCCAGGTATGGGTATATTTGAATATGTCTTTGCCTGCAAAATGCAATGACTGGAGCTAGGCACTTTGTGAATACCCAGGACTCAGTAGATGAACCAAAGGGCAGTGCAGAGAAAATACAGTTGCGTACACTTACCATAAATGTAGATGTTAGAGTGTATTCACTGTGCAGTCATTACATTTACGTAATCTGCTTGCAGGTTGCCCTCAGTCGGCCTGATTAACAAAGTCTTGGGCCCTGCGTCGGTTGTTGTCCCTTCTTCCATGACGTCAGGGGCATAAAACATGCAACAGACGCCATTACATCAGTTTTTCTTGTCCCAGATGACAGGTGCCCCCCTAATGGGGAACAATTAAACATAAAAACACAAAGGTATATCTCCAACAAAAAAGCAAATACACCAAAAAGGCTTTTAAGCATATAAAGGAAAGTAGAGGGATAGCCAAAAGAAGTTAGGGGGCAGGAGGGAGGGTAACCAGGACTGCAACAGTGAACACACTCGAACATCTACATTTATGGTAAGTGTACACAACTGTACCATGTTCTTCGTGTTTCACTGTTGCAGTCATTACATTTGGGTAGATTCCCAAAGCTATGGTTGGGAGGAGGAGTTTAGATAGCATTGGGGCCAGCTATAAGGCCCTGCAAGACTGCAGTGGCAAAGCCAGCTCTGGATTTAGAGAAAATTGGCAAACGATAATGCTTGGTGAAAATATGTACAGAACTCTAGGTAGCAGCTTCTAGGATGTCCCTGGTAGGAACACCTCTGAGAAAGGCTGTAGAAGCAGATGCAGCCCTGGTGGAGTGAGATCTGATCCCCTAGGGGGTAGGTTTTCCATGGTGCTTATAGCAGAAATGAATGCAATGGATTATCCATTTAGAAATGGTTTGGTTTGAAATAGCCTTCCCCTCTGCCCCTGCAGCAAATGCTACCAGCAGTTGTTCAGATTTTCTTTGAGGTCTAGTCCTGTCCAAGTAGAATCTAAGTTGTCTGTGCACATCCAAGAAATGCAGAATCTGTTCCCCTTTGTTCTATGGATTGGGAAAGAAGGTTGGCAAATGAATGGACTGATTAAGAGCCACACTGGATACCACCTTGGGAATGAATGATGGATTGGTCCTGAGTGACACCCTGTCCGCATGAAAGATGATGAAAGGCTCCACTGCCATAAGGGCCTGTAATTCAGATATCCTTCTAGCTGAAGTGATTGCTAAACGGAAAGCTGTTTTCCAAGAAAGAAATTTTAAGTCTGCAGTAGCCGCTGGCTCGAAAGGAAGTAGAGTGAGTTTCTCCAATACAATGTTAAGGTCCCAGGCTGGGGCTGGAGCTCTCCTGGGTGGTCTCAAATTTTTGGTCACTCTGAGGTACTGCTTGAGTAGAGGATGAGAGAAGATGGGAGGTTCTGTGTTATAATGAGCTGAAATGGCTGAGGTGTGGATTTTAATGGAGGAAAAAGACAGGCCCTTGTGAAGCATCTCAGTTAAAGTATTGTAATATCTGAGGTAAATTGGGCGCTGCTGTGCTCATCGCTTGAGACTGGTTCCAGGCACAGAATCTTTTCCATTTTTCAGCATAAGAATTTCTAGTACTAGGCTTCCTTGCCTCTAAGATGACATCCATCACAGGTTTCCTTAGGGATGGTAAGGGAGAGTTTAATTAATTAGCCAGGATGCAAGGTTCAGTGTTGGAAGCTGAGGGTGCAGAATCTGGTTCTCCTGCTGAGACAGCAGGGAAGGCGTCTGAGGCAGGTACCATGGAGATAAAGTACAGTTGTGTACACTTACCATAAATGTAGATGTTCGAGTGTATTCACTGTTGCAGTCATTTCATTTGGGTAATCCTGCTGGCAGGTTGCCCTCAGTCGGCCTGAATTCCAAAGTCTTGGGGTCTGCGTCGGCTGCTGCCTCCCCTTCCCTGATGTCAGGTCGTCAGGGGTATAAAAGAAGGAGCCGACACCATTTTCTTCAGTTTTTCTTGCCCCAGATGTCAGGTGCCCCCCTAAAAGGGTAGCCAAAATTTATATATATATATATATATATATAAAATTACATGCACGAATATAAACTTGACCTTCATCTACAAGCAAATACACCACACAGGTTGTATAAATCAGAGAAGGAAAGATAAGTTCCAGCAGAAAAAAGGGGGATGGCGGGTGGATAACCTGGACTGCAACAGTGAGTACACTCGAACATCTACATTTATGGTAAGTGTACACAACTGTACTATGTTCTTTGTGTTTCACTATTGCAGTCATTACATTTGGGTAGAATCCCAAAGCTATGGTTGGGAGGCTGGAGCTAAACAGCATTAGGTGAGGCTACAAGGCCCTGCAGCACTGCAGTGGCAAAGCCTGCCCTGGACTTAGAGAAGAGAGGCAAATGGTAATGTTTTGTAAAGGTATGAACAGAACTCCAAGTAGCAGCCTCTAGAAAGTCCTTGGTTGGTACTCCTCTGAGAAAGGCTGCTGAAGTAGCTGCAGCCCTGGTGGAGTGAGACCTAATGCCCTTGGGCACAGGTTTGCCATGGCGTAAGTAGCAGAAACGGATGCAATGGCTTATCCACTTTGAAATGGTCTGCTTTGAAATAGCCTTTCCTTCTGTTCCTGCAGCATATGACACTAGTAATTGCTCAGTTTTTCTTAGAGCTTTACTCCTGCTCAAGTAGAATCTTAGTTGTCTGTGTACATCCAAGGAATGCAGAATTCTCTCCCCTTTGTTCTGCGGATTTGGATAAAAGGTTGGCAGATGAATTGTTTGGTTAAGAGCCACATTGGAAACGACCTTAGGCATAAAAGTAGGATTTGTCCTCAGAGACACCATCTGGGTAAAATATGATAAAAGGCTCTACAGCCATGAGGGCCTGTAGCTCTGAAACTCTTCTTGCTGCAGTAATTGCTAGCAGCAGAGCTGTCTTCCATGATAAGAACTTTATATCAGCGGTAGCGGCTGGTTCAAATGGAGGCAGGGTGAGCTTTTCCAACACATAATTGAGGTCCCATGCAGGTAAGGTGATCTTCTAGGAGGCCTTAAATTTTTGGCTCCTCTAAGATACTGCTTTAGTAAAGGATGAAAAAAGATTGGTGGTTCTGTATTGTAATGAGCCGAAATGGCAGAGGCATGGATTTTGATTGATGAGAAAGATAGGCCTTTGTCAAGAATCTCAGTTAAGTATTGTAATATCTGAGGAATTTGTGGTTCTGCTGTATCAGTTCCCTTGGGCTTGATTCCAAGCACAGAATCTTCCATTTTTGAGCATAAGATTTTCTAGTACTGGGCCTTCTGACTTCCAAAATGACATCCATCACAGCTTTACTGAGGTGTCATTTGTATGATTACAGGATTAGCCATGCTGCCAGGTTCACAGTCTGTAGCTGATTGTGCAGGATCTGATTGTTTTGCTGAGACAGTAGTTGTGGTTTTTGAGGCAACGTCCAAGCTGGGTACTGAGACAAGTTCCTTAGGATTGGGTACCAGGATTGGCGGGGCCAGTCCGGGGCAATCAATATCATCTTTGGCTTCTCTTGTCTAACTTTTAGGAGGATTATGGGTAGAAGAGGCAGAGGAGGAAAGGCATAAACTGATAGGTTTTTCCAACTGAAAGATAGGGCCGCCCACTTTCCATGCTTGTCTGTGATAAGTCCTTGTGCAGAATCTTTTCAGTTGATAATTTTGAGGACAGGCAAATAGATCTATGTCTGGGCTCCCCCATTTCTCTGTTATCATGCTGAAGACTTGTGGATTTAGTTTCCACTCGTGAGGATCCATAAGGTTTCTGCTTAAATCGTCTGCCAGAGTGTTTTGTTTTCCTGGCAGGAATTGAGCTTGAAGATGCATTTGGTAGGTCAAAGCTGTGTCCCACAGTGCCATGGCTAATCTGCAAAGGGGGTATGAGTGTGTGCCCCCTTGCTTGTTTATATACCACATGACTGTGGTGTTGTCCGTCTTTATCAGTAGTTGTCCTGGATGAAGTAAGTCCTTAAAGGCTGTTAGAGCATTTTGAACAGCTAGCATCTCTTTCTGGTTGATATGTAGATGCATTTGATTGGTGCCCATATGCCCTGAATGCATCTTCCTGTCATGTGGGCCCCCCCGGCATAATCTGATGCGTCTGTTAAGGTTTGACTGGCAGGGGGTAGAGTGAAGGGCCGTCCCATGTTTTGGTGACAGGCCTTTGCCCACCATAGAAACTCCTGTTGCAGGCAGGGAATGAGAGGAACCATTGTTTCCAGACTGTGAGAATGTTGACTCCATAAACTTTTTAGGTACCATTGAAGTTTCCTCATATGCAGTTTTGCACATGGAATTAGTAGGATGCAGGATGCCATGAAGCCCAGAGCCTGCAGAATTTGTCTTGCAGAAGACTGGGTTTTTGTTGCCATCAGTTTGAAGTAAGAAGTCAGTTGCCTTTGTTTGTCTGGCGTGAGGTAAGCCATCTGGGCCAGTTGTATTAAAGCTTGCACCCAGGAATGTTATCTTTTGAGAGGGTACCAGTTGTGATTTCTTTTCGTTTATTGTGTACCCTAGGCATGTTAGAAGCCTTTTCACAAACGCCAGGTGTCGTAGAAGAGTGTCCTCCTCCTCTGCTTGAATGAGACAGTCGTCCAAGTAAGGATATATCTGAATACTTCTTTGCCTGCAAAATGCAATTATTGGTGCCAGGCATTTTGTAAAGACGACCCTGGGCGCAGTAGATAAGCCAAAGAGCAGTGCAGAGAATTGGTAATGCATTAAAGCCAGCCTTGAATCTGAGGTATCTTCTGCACGACTGTCTTATTGGAACATGCAGGTATGCCTCTTTTAGTCACCAGCCAAGCATTCTTGCCCAGCATGGGCAGAAGCTGTTGCAAAGTGAGCATTTTGAATTTTGGAATGTCCAGGTATGTGTTCAAAGTCGATAAATCCAGTATTGGCCACCAGGTACCAAGAACAGTAGAGTAAAACCCTTGTCCTTTTTCTTGTTCTGGTACTGTCTGAATGACCCCCATATCCATGAAGGACGTAGCCTGTTTCTGTGCCTCTGCCCATTTTTTTTGGCAGATCTGGCCAACCATTTGACATTTGGCAGTGTGTGGAAATGGAATCTGTATCCTTGTGATACGATGTTTAGTACCTACTTGTCCTGGGTTATTAACTGCCAATCATTGACATCGGTAAAAGGCAAGAAAAAAGTTTCCCCAACAGGGTACTTGGCTATAGTGAAGACATTGGTTCTGAAACTCAAACTCGAATATTTCAGTATTCGGCCGACTGGCACTTGCAAAATGCTTCTGCTTCGGGCACCGCGCGGCAAGAAAGACTAAAGAAAATGGTGTCGGCTGCATGTTTTATACCCCTGACAACCTGACGTCATGGAAGAGGAGACAGCAACCAAAGCAGGACCCAAGACTTTGGAATTCAGGCCGACTGAGGGCAACCTGCCAGCAGATAACCCAAATGTAATGACTGCAACAGTGAAACACGAAGAACATCTGATAGTACGTGTAGCCTGCTTTGAAGTGTAGGCATCTTCTGCAAGATTCCCTGATTGGGATGTGCAGGTATGCTTCTTTTAAATCTAGCGTTGCGAACCAGGCGTCTTTGCCGAAGAGTCAGTATCTTAAATTTTGGAATCTCCAGAAAGGTGTTTAGACAGGTCCAGAATTGGACGTCATGATTTGTCTTTTCTGGGTACCCGGAAAAGTCTGGAGTAGAAACCTTGTCCCTTTTCCTCTTCTGGTACCAGATGAATAGCCCCCATGCTTAAGAGAGAAAGTACTTGCTTTTGAGCCTCTGCCCACTGATTTGAGAGGAGATGGTTAGTATTTAAGAATTGCATCACTTGAGAGTGAATGCATCTTTCCAAGATTTTAGCTAAGGGGGGTAGGATAGCTATGGGATGGTAGTTAGAAAAATCATAAGAGTTTCCACCTTTATGAAGGGGGAGAATGTAGGATACTTTCCATAATTGTGGGATGTAGGATTCCTGAATGGATCAATTTATAAGGATGGAGACAGGGTAAGACAGTGAATCAGCTGCTGTTTTTAAGAATTTGGCTGGTAGGTTGTCTGCAGCAAGGGTGGTAGGTTTAAGTTTTAACAGCAGTTTTTTGACAGTTGCAGTAGAGACTGGTGATAGGGTGAGGGTTGGGGTATTTTTGGTGGGTTTGGGGTGGGTTGCTATTGGACAGTTGTGTAGAGAGGGATAAGATGGTATTTGTGAAGTGATGGTTAAATTGGGAAGCAATATCTGCAGTGGTGGTGTTAGTGTTTGGAGTTGGTGTGGATGTTTTCACTGGTTTAAGTAGCGAGCTGATGGCATGCCAGAATTTTTGGGGGGTTTTATTGCGTTTATGTTGAACATGAAGGAAGTAGTTTTGTTTAACGAGTACTGTTTGTTTTTTTGCTTGGTTTTTTAGTTGTTGGTAGTTTTGTTTGGATGAGTTAGTCTTATCTGTTTTCCATGTTTTCCATGCTTTATCCCTGGCTTTTAGAAGGACTCTTGTGTCCCTGCTTAGCCATGGTGCATAGTTTTTTTTACTTTTAGCTTTATCTTCCATCTTTTTAAGAACTTCTTCAGCCTTATTGCCAAACAGGCGGTCCTGATTTAGAGTATCCAACAATTTAGCTTTAACATGATCAGGCAAAGATTTCTCCTTAAGCCAAGCATGCCTTCTAAACACAGATCCAGTAACAGCAGCCCTGCAAGAGGCCTCTAAAGAATCAAAACCACATTGCAAATTATGTTTTCCAACTTGTTGAGCAGAATGCATTAAATCCTGTAAGTCTTTATTTTCCACACAGTCAGGAATCAACATAATTTTCTGTTTAAGCAGTCCAGTAGCATGTTGCTGATATTTTAACATATGAAATTGGCAGTTTAAAGCTCTAATTGCCAAGGTTGCTGAAGTATAAACCTTTTTACCCCATATATCCAGCGCCCTGGAGTCTCTATCAGAAGGGGTAGGATTTTTAGCAGGAGAAGCCTTAATGCCCTTGGGCCCCTGTGAAATAGTCTCTGGATCTGCAATAGAATTTTTGAAAAGGAGCTTGGCGGGACTCAGGGACCCTGTAGTATCTGTCAGGTTTACTGGGAGCAGGAGGCAGGGAATCAGGGGCCAAACTGGATTCCGAGAAAACATCATCAACAATGTCTAGTACAGGAGGAATAACCAAAGGCCTATGCTGAGGTAGAAGGAAATCCCTAAGCCTCTTTTTTGAATCAGAAAATTCCTGGCTTTCCCAGTGAAAATGCTCCCTTAGAGTATGCAAGGTTTCCCCAAAAGAAAAATCCTCAGTAGGGGAAGCAGAAGGAATAGAGTCCTCTCCATCAGAATCCTCATAAGTAGGTAAGGACAAATCCAGGTCATCAGAACAGAATCCTGATCAGAAGATTCATAATCAAGCTCAGCCCTAGGCCTCTTGGGGGGGGTGGGGTGGTTGGCTACCCCTGATTAGAGTTTTTAGATATTCAGCCATTTTTATCATTTGTTTTTAGGCAAAGAGGCTGAGCACATGGCCTGGGCATCAGTTTTTTAGACATGGATCGAGAATTAGGTCTTAGTAATGAGGGAGGCGTCGATTTAATATGCAAGTCCGTACGCCTGAATACACCCTCAGAAGCCGGTGCCTGCACAGTGGCTCCAGACCAATCCAAGGTAGAAACATCTGCGGGTTACATAGTTGAAGTATCTCGCGGCATAAAGGACTCCGAATGGGTCTCAGTAGACGCCTGCGAAACAAAAGTAGCAGGTATCAGGGGCTGCGAAAGCACCTCAATGAGTACCGGCAAACTGGCGACTAGCTTAGGAGAAGCGTTGTCGGCAGTTTTGGACCTTGGCTGCCTGTCTCTGTCTTTATCTTTGCATTTTTTCGGAATCCCAGTAGTCGGATGGCTAACCGACAACATTTCTGGATAATTAAACCGAGAACTGAAATATTTAGAGGCAAAAATATACCAACAACGGATAGTGCGCTGATTAAATAAAGCACAAAACCGAAAGCAAGGTACGATGTGGTCAGGGTCTAGACAAGGAATACAGTACGAATGAAAATCTTTATGAGATATTTGCTTTCCACAAGTAATGCAATTATTAACTTTTACTGACATCAGTAAGGAGCAAGAAAAAGTTTCCTCAACAGGGTACTTTTAGTTGAAGACTTCAGTTCTGAAACTCAAAAAGGAAAATTTCAGGAGTCGGCCGACCGGCACTTGCGAACTGCTTTTGTTTCGGGCACCGCAAGGCAAGAAAGACTGATGTAATGGCATCGGCTGCATGTTTTATACCCCTGACGACCTGACGTCATGGAAGAAGGGACAGCAAATGATGCAGGACCCAAGACTTTGTTAATCAGGCCTACTGAGGGCAACCTGCAAGCAGATTACCCAAATGTAAAGACTGCAACAGCGAAACACAAAAAACATCTGACAGTGCATGCAGCCTGCTTTTAAGCGTAGGTATCTTCTGCAAGATTCCCTGATTGGGATGTGCAGGTAGACTTCCTTTAACTCCAGTGTTGCCAACCAGGCATCTTTGCCTATCATGGGAAGCAACTGGTGAAGAGAGTTAGCATCTTGAATTTTGGAATCACCAAAAAGGTGTTTAGGATAGAAATGGCCAGGATAGGATGCCATGAGTTGTCTTTTCTGGGTACCAGGAAAAGTCTTGAGTAGAAACCTTGTCCCTTTTCCTCTTCTGGTACAGACTGAATAGCCTTTAATCTTGAGAGAGAGAGAGAGTACTTGCCTTTGAGCCTCTGCCCACTGATTTGGGGGTAGATCTGGCCAACCGTTTGGGGTTGGTAACGTGTGGAAGTAAAATCTGTATCCTTGGGGAAACTGTTTTAAATCCATTTGTCCTGGGTAATGAGCTCCCAGTTTTTTGCTTGCAGAGCAATCTTTCCCCTAAAGGAGCAGTCAGTTGAGAAGTGCTTGGAAGTTTTAAAGTTAAGTCATTGAAACAGCTTACCATAGGGGGGAGTCTTACTACTCCCTGATTTGGAAGTGGGAGCCCCCCACTGCTTAGTCCTGCGCGTACCCTGGGACTGAAGCCTAGTTGTTCTGCTGGTTCTGGGTTTGAACTGAGAAGGCCTGGAAGAGGCAGGAAAATTCCAATTTTTTGAGGGCCAATGCCTACTAAATCTTGGAGGCTGCACTTGTAAGAAATCTTTAACAGTTTGCATAGATTTAGCTTTTTCCTCCAGTTTTTTAAGAACTGCTTCTGCTTTGTTGCCAAAGAGGCGGTCCTGATTTAAGGGAGCATCCAGCAATTTAGTTTTAACATGATCTGGCAAAGATTGTTCCTTAAGCCAAGCATGCCTTCTATGTACAGACCCGGTGACAGCAGCCCTGCAAGATGCCTCTAGTGAATCAAAACCACATTGCAAAGTATGTTTTACAACCTGTTCAGCAGAATGCATTAAAATCCTGTAAATCCTTATTTTCAACACAATCAGGAATCAACATCATTTTCTGTTTAAGAGATCCAATAATATGCTGCTGATACTTTAACATATGAAACTGGCAATTTAAGGCCCTGATGGCGAAGGTTGCAGAGGTGTATACCTTCTTACCCCATCTATCCAGTGCCCTGGAATCTCTATCAGAGGGGGTAGGATTTTTGGCAATAGTAGCCTTAATGCCCTTGGGTCTCAGGATCCGCAGTAGGATTTTTAAAAAGGAACTTGTGAGAATCAGGAACCCTGTAATATCTATCAGGTTTTCTGAGAGCAGGAGGTAGAGAGTCAGGGGCCAAGCTAGATTCGGAAAAGGCATAGTCAACAATGTCCAGCACAGGAGGGATAGTGAAAGGCCTGTGCTGGGGCAGGAGTAAGAAATTTCTAAGCCTCTTTTTAGAATCAGAGTAATCCTGGCTTTCCCAGTGAAAATGCTCCCTATGCGTATGCAAGGTTTCACCAAAAGAAAAATCTTCTGGGGGAGAAGCAGAGGGGATAGAGTCCTCTGCATCAGAATCCTCATAGGTGGATAAGGGTAAATCCTGGTCATTAGAGGAGACAGAAATTTCAGAATCCTGGTCAGAAGTATCATAAGCAAATTCAGTCCTAGTTCTCTTAGAGGGGGAAGGTTGGCTTCCCCTGATTAAAGTAACAAGGTCTTCAGTCATTCTTATTTGTTTTTTAGGCATAGAGGCCTGACCATGCAGTCTGGGCGTCCATTTCCTAGGTATGGTTTGAGTTTTAGGCCTTGAAGAAGAAGAAGAAGATGGCATCGGCTTAATATGCAAGTCAGTAGGCCTGAATACACCCTCAGAAGCCGGTGCCTGCACAGTGGCTCCGGACCCATCCAAGGTAGAGACATCCACAGGTTTCACAGTTGAAGCATCTCGTGGCATATCAGACCGCGAATGGGTCTCAGTAGAGGCTTGTGAATCTGAAGTAGTGGGTATCAGGGGCTGCGAAAGCTCCTCACTGAGTACCGGCGAACTGGCGACTAGCTTAGGAGAAGCATTGTCGGCAGCTTTGGACCTAGGCGGCCTGTCTCTGTCTTTATCTTTGTTTTTTTTTTTCGGAATGTCGGTAGTCGGGTGGCACACCGAAGACATATCTGGATAATTGAACCGAGTGCCAAAATATTTAGAAACGAAAATATACCAATGACGAATAGCTTGTGGTTTAAATAAGGCACAAAACCAACAGCGAGGTATGTCGTGGTCAGGGCCTAGGCAAGGAATACAGTACGAATGAAAATCTTTATGAGGTATTTGCTTTCCACAAGAAATACAATTATTGACTTTTACTGACATCGGTTTAGAGCAAGAAAAAGTTTCCCCAATGGGGTACTTAGCTTTAGTTGAAGATTTCTGTTCTGAAACCCGAAAATGAAAATTTCAGAAGTCGGCCTACCGGCCCTTGCGAACTGCATCTGCTTTGGGCACTGCACAGCAAGAAAGACTGATGTAATGGCGTCGGCTGCATGCTTTATACCTCTGACTACCTGACGTCATGGAAGATGAGACAGCAACCAACGCAGGACCTAAGACTTTGATAATCAGGCCGACTGAGGGCTACTGCAAGCAGATAACCCAAGTGTGATGACTGCAACAGTGAAACACGAAGAACGTCAATTAAGTGGTTTGGCAGAGGTACTTGGACCAGCTTATATGCAGTAGCTGTAATACAATACTAAAGAGCATTTGGGTCTGGGAACAGGGAAATACAAGCAGCTAAGAGCGCCACATCAAGAACTTTCATAACCAGTTTGCTGTGTTCTTAGATCTGTCTGACGTAGGCTGTGGTGGTCCTAACACTAGGGGCATTTTCCACCAAATGCACCCAGGCCAGTGGACAACAGCTCTACTCAGTACTATGAAGACTATGTCCCGGGCAGTGTTTGGTAAGCTTTTCTTAATGCCACACCCACATAAAAAAAAAAAAAAAAAAAACTTTTCCATTCTGCAAAGTAGGAATTTTTAGTGATTAAATTCTTGGCCTCTTGTCAGATATAACCAAACTGATCGGGTATAAAGGATCCAGGCCTCAGTTTTTAAATTAGAGTGCACCATGTCAGAAGCATGCTGTACTGAGGTACGAACAGGGATCTTGTTGGGCCATCTGTACCAAACTGGAAAAAGTACACTTGGGTACACTTACCATAAATGTAGATGTTCGAGTGTATTCACTGCTGCAGTCATCACATTTGGGTTATCCCAGGCAGGGTAGTCCTTGGCCAGCCCGAATACCAGAGACTTAGTATTTTGGTCAGTTGCTGTCACATGAGGACTGATGTCAGGTTGTCAATGGTATCTTACCCTAACATGTCAGGAGCCCCCAAAGTAGGAGGCCATGTTCTGGTGGAAGAACACCACCAGTGGAAAATAAATACCAATATATCCCTTGTAAGGAAAGGAAAACAAGGAAGAATGGTAATAAGAGGAGAAAGAGACAAAGGGGGATGGAGGGAGGGAAACCAAGACTGCAACAGTGAACACACTTGAACATCTACATTTATGGTAAGTGTACACAATTGTACTATGTTCTTCATGTTTCACTGTTGCAGTCATCACACTTGGGTTGATTCCCAAAGCTGAAGAATGGGTGGAGGCAGTCAAGAAGAGTTGGGGATGGCTAGTATGCCCTGCAGGACTGCTGTTGCAAAACCTGCCCTGGATTTGGAAAAGATAGGCAGGTGGTAATGCTTGGTGAAGGTGTGAACAGAACTCCAGGTAACAGCTTCCAGAATGCCCCTGGTAGGGACTCCCCTGAGGAATGCTGTAGAGGTTGAAGTTGCCCTAGTGGAATGCGTTCTGACCCCCAGAGGGGTTGGTTTCCCATGCTGTTTTAACAGAAATGGATACAGTGTGCTATCCATTAGGAGATGGTTTGTTTTGATATGGCCTTGCCCTCTGCCCCTGGTGCAAAGCTGACTAGTAACTGGTCAGATTTCCTGAAGGGCTTGGTCCTATCAAGGTAGAATCTGAGCTGTCTGTGCACGTCTGAGTGCATGATCCTTTCCCCTTTATTTTGAGGATTAGGGAAGAAGGTTGGCAAATGGATACACTGGTTGAGAGCCACACTGGACACCACTTTAGGCATAAAAGCAGGGTTAGTCCTGAGGGCGACCATGTCAGCATGAAAAATAATGAAGGGTTCCACAGCCGTAAGTGCTTGCAGCTCAGACACTCTTCTAGCTGAAGTGATGGCCAGAAGCAAGGCTGTTTTCCAAGAGAGGAATTTTAACTCTGCTGATGCTGCAGGCTCAAAGGGGGGGGGGGGGTTAGTGGGAACTATTCCAGTACAAAGTTAAGGTGCCAAGCAGGGGTGGGGGCTCTCCTTGGTCGTCTTAAGTTGTTGGCTCCTCTCAGGAACTGTTTGATGAGAAGGTGAGAGAAGAGGGGTGGCTCAGTGTTGTAATGAGCCGAGATGGCAGAGGCATGGATATTAATGGAAGAGAAGGATAGGCCTCTGTGGAGTAGATCTGCTAGGTAATCCAGGATTAGAGGTAAAGAGGGCAATGCTGTGGCCACTCCTTCAGACTGAATCCAGGAACAATACCTTTTCCACTTATCAGCATATGATTTCCTTGTACTGGGTCTTCTGGCTTCAAGAATGACATCCAGCACCTGCTTGCTTAGGCTGGTCACTGGGGGAGAATTCAAGGAATAAGCCAGGTTCAGGGTTTGCAGTTGCGGATGCAAGATCTGTCCCTCCTGCTGAGTGAGGAGGGTTGGGATCTGGGGTAGGTGCCATGGTGGCACCGGTGACAGACTGAGCAGTAGTGTGTACCAGTGCTGGCATGGCCAGTCTGGGGAAATCAGGATTGCCCTTGGTCTGTCTTGTCTTATCTTGAGTAATACACTTGTAGGAAGAGGCAGAGGTGGAAATGCACAGATTGAAAGGTTTATACACTGGAAGGATAGGGCATCCACTTTCCAGGCCCTGCGATGATGTGTCCTGGTGCAGCATTTGCTGAGCTGGTGACTGTAGGTGGAGGCAAAAAGGCCCACCTCCGGGGTCCCCCATTTCTGGGTTAGAAGGCTGAAAATGTTGTGGTCTAATTGCCACTCGTGTGGGTCTAGGAGATTTCTGCTTAAGTCGTCTGCCAGTGAGTTTTGTTTGCCTGGCAGGAATTGAGCTTGCAGATGAAATATGCATGGCCAAGGCAGTGTTCCCCAGGGTCATGGCTAGCCTGCTGAGTGGGTAAGAGTGGGTTCCCCCCTGCTTGTTGATGTACCACAAAGTACAGTTGTGTACCTACCATAAATGTAGATGTTCGAGTGTATTCACTGTTGCAGTCATTACTCTTGGGTTATCCTGCTGGCAGGCTACCCTCAATCTGCCAGAATTCCAAAGTCTAGGTCCGGCATCGGTTGTTGTCGCCTCTTCCCTGACGTCAGTGCGCCAGGGATATAAAAGATGCAGCTGATGCCATTTTCTTCAGTTTTTCTTGCCCCAGATGTCAGGTGCCCCCAAATTGGAAGGCTGAAAAATATGCCAATAAAAAAAAACATGCACAAAAATAACATTTCCTTCATCTACAAGCAAATACACCAAATAGGTTGTATAGGATAGAGAAGTGCAGATAAGTCCCAGCAAAGAAAAGGGGGATGGTGGGAGGGTAACCTGGACTGCAACAGTGAATACACACGAACATCTACATTTATGGTAGGTACACAACTGTACTATGTTCATCGTGTTTCACTGTTGCAGTCATTACTCTTGGGTTAAATCCCAAAGCTGAGGATGGGTGGCTGGGCTAAATAGGATTAGGAGAGGCTATGAGGCTCTGCAGAACTGCAGTGGCAAAGCCTGCTCTGGACTTAGAGTAAAGAGGTAAGTGGTAGTGCTTTGTGAAAGTCTGCACTGAACTCCAAGTTGCAGCCTCTAAGATATCTTTGGGTTGGTACTCCTCTGAGGAAGGCTGCTGAGGTGGCTGCTGCTCTGGTGGAATGTGGCCTAATGCCCTTAGGCACTGTTTTGCCATGCTGAAAATAGCAGAAACGGATGCAATGGCCTATCCATTTAGAAATAGTCTGTTTTGAGATAGCCTTTCCTTGTGATCCTGCAGCATTTGACACTAAAAGTTGCTCAGTCTTTCTGAAAGCTTTAGTTCTGTCCAAGCAGAAGCGTAACTGCCTGTGTATGTCCAAATAATGCAGAATTTTCTCACCCTTGTTCTGTGGATTTGGATAAAAGGTAGGCAAGTGAAAGGTTTGGCTGAGGGCCACACTGGACACCACCTTAGGCATAAATGTACGGTTTGTCCTCAGAGAAACCCTGTCTGGATGAAAAATGATAAAACGTTCCACAGCCATGAGTGTTTGTAACTCCGAGACTCGTCTTGCAGAGGTTATTGCTAGGAGCAGAGCTGTTTTCCAGGATAAGAATTTTATATCTGCTGTTGATGCTGGCTCGAAAGAAGGCAGTGTGAGTTTTTTCCAAAACATAATTGAGGTCCCAGGCTGGAATTGGTGCTCTCCTTGGAGGCCTAATGTTTTTGGCCCCTCTGAGGTACTGCCTTATTAAAGGATGAGAAAAGATAGGTGGTTCCGTATTGTAATGGGCTGAAATGGCAGAGGCATGAATCTTAATTGATGAGAATGAAAGGCCTTTGTTCAGCATCTCAGTTAGGTATTGTAAAATCTGAGGGATATTTGGTACACCCGTGTCAATGCCTTGTTCCTGGTTCCAAGCACAGAATCTCTTCCATTTTTCTGCATAAGATTTTCTGGTACTGGGCCTCCTGGCCTCCAAGAGAACATCCATAACCGCTTTTGAAAGAGGAGTGTTCTGAATGGCTACATTATCCGTCATGCTGCCAGATTTAAGGTCCTGAGTTGGCTGTGCAGGATCTGATTGTTTTGCTGGGTCAGCAAGTGAGATGTTTGAGGCAATACCCATGCTGGACCTTGAGACAAGCTCTTTAGGATTGGGTACCAGTGCTGGCGTGGCCAGTCTGGTGCAATCAGTATCATTTTTGGCTTCTCTTGTCTGACCTTTTACCTTGGGAAGGAGGCAGTGGAGGAAAGGCATATACTGTCAGAGTTTTCCAGCTGAAGGATAGGGCGTCCACTTTCCATGCTTGCTTGTGATAAATCCTTGTGCAAAATCTCCGCAATTGGCAGCTGTGAGGGGAGGCAAATAGATCTATGTCTGGGCATCCCCATTTCCTTATCATGCTTAAGACTTGTGGATCCAGTTTCCATTTGTGAGGATCCATGAGGTTTCTGCTTAGTTAGTCTGCCAGAGTATTTGTTTCTCCTGGCAGGAATTGTGCTTGCAGGTGTACTTGAAAAGCCAATGCTGTGTCCCATAAGGTCATTGCTTGTCTGCAGAGGGGGTAGGAATGTGTACCTCCCTGCTTGTTTATGTACCACATGACCGTAGTATTATCTGTCTATCAGTAGCTGTCCTGGATGAAGCAGGTCCATGAAAGCTGTCAGGGCATTTTGAACAGCTAGCATCTCTTTTTGATTGATGTGAAGATGCATCTGGTTTGCAGGCCATGTGCCCTGAATACATTTTCCTGCCATATGGGCCCCCAAGGCATAATCTGATGCATCAGTTGTCAGTGTCTGTCTGGCTGTGGGTAAACTGAATGGCAGACCCTTGTTGTGGTGACAGGCTTCTGCCCACCATTGAAACTCCTGTTGCAGGCAGGGAATGAATGCAATGACTGTCTCCAGGCTGTGGCAATGCTGAGTCCGAACACTTTTTAGATACCATTGTGGTTTCCTCATATGCAGTCTGGCATATGGAGTTAGTAGAATGCAGGATGCCATGAAACCCAAGGCCTGCAGGATTTTCCTTGCAGATAAGTGGGTTTTTGTTGCCAAATCCTTGAAGTAAGAAGTCAGTTGTTTTTGTTTGTCTGACGTGAGATAAGCCATCTGGGCAGTTGTATTTAAGCTTGCACCCAGGAATATTATCTCTTGAGAGGGCACTTCGTTTACTGTGTACCCTATGCCAATTAGTAATCTTTTTACAAACGCCAGATGCTCTAGAAGAATGTCTTTGTTCTCTGCTGGAATTAGGCAGTCGTCCAACTAGGGATATATTTTAATTCCTCTTTGTCTGCAAAACGCAATTACTAGTGCCAGGCATTTTGTGAAGACCCTGGGCGCAGTAGATAAGCCAAAGGGCAGTGCAGAGAATTGGTAATGCATTGAGCCAGCTATGAATCTGAGGCATCTTCTGCAAGATTGTCTGATTGGGACATGCAGGTATGCCTCTTTTAAGTCCAAAGTTACGAGCCAAGCCTTCTTGCCCAGCATGGGCAGTAGCTGCTGTAGAGTCAACATTTTGAATTTTGGAACGTCCAGAAATGTGTTTAGAATAGACAGGTCCAGTATTGGTCTCCAGGCTTTGTCCTTTCTGGGCACCAAGAAAAGTCTCAAGTAAAATCCTTGTCCCTGCTCTTGTTGTGGTACTCGCTGAATGGTCCTCATGTCCATGAGAGATGAAACTTGCTTTTGTGCCTTTGCCCATTGATTGTGTGGCAATTCTGGCATACCTTTTGCCCTTGGCAGGGTGTGAAAGTGGAACCTGTAGCCCTGAGATACTATGTTCAAGACCCATTTGTCCTGGGTGATCATGTGCCAATTTTGTGAAAAAAGTGCTAGTTTTCCCCCTAAGGGGGCTGCCAAAAGATAAGTGCATGGTTCTGGCAGAGGAAAGTCAATGGGACAGTTTCCTGTATTGCTGTGATTTGTCTTCGCCACTTTTGGAGGTAGAAGCACCCCATTGTTTAGGCCTGTATGAGCCTTGGGGCTGGGATCTGCCTCTGGGGTGTCTGTATCTGCCTCTTTGTGGCCTGTCTGACACTGGAAAGGACCAATTCTTGGTAGGCCAGTTCCTGCTAAATCTGGGTGGCTGCACCTGTAAGAAATCCTTAACTGTCTGCATAGATTTCGCTTTGTTCTCCATTTTCTTCAACATCTCTTCTGCTTTAACACCAAACATAATGGAGCATCTAATACTTTTGCTTTAACATGATCAGGCAGATTCTGTTCCTTTAACCAAGCATGTCGCCTAATGACAGATCCCGTAACAGCGGCCCTGCAAGAGACCTCCAGAGAATCAAAACCACATTACAAAGTATGCTTTCCCACTTGTTCAGTTGCATGCAATAAATCCTGCATTTCTTTGTTTTCTGCACATTCAGAATGTTAACATTTTCTGTTTAAGCAGTGAGAATAAGTACTGCTGATATTTAAGCATATGAAATTGACAATTTAAGCCAAGGTAGCAGAAGTGTAAACCTTTTTTCCCCATCTGTCCAGTGCCCTTGAATCCCTATCAGAGGGGATAGGGTTTTTTGCAGTGGAAGCCTTGACCCCTTTGGGACCCTGAGAAATAGTTTCTGGGTCAGCAGCAGGGTTTTTATAAAAAAATGTATGTGAATCTGGAACCCTGTAGTATCTGTCTGGCTTAACAGGTGCAGGGGGTAAAGAGTCAGGGGACAGGCCGGACTCTGAAAATACATCATCTACAATGTCTAAAACAGGAGGAATAGCAAGAGGTCTGCGCTGAGGTAGTAAAAGAAAATCTCTAAGCCTTTTCTTAGATTCTGAGTAGTCTTGGCTCTCCCAGTGGAAGTGCTCTCTCATGGTATGCAGGGTTTCCCCAAAAGAAAAATCCTCAGGAGGGGAGGCTGAAGGGATAGAGTCTTCAGAATCGGAATCCTCATAGGGAGGGAGAGAGTATTCTTGGTCAGAAGAGGAGCCAGAGGAAATGGAAACCTGATCTGAAGATTCATATTCTGTCTCTTGCCTAGGCCTCTTGTCAGGAGGGGGATGGGAACCCCTGATCAAAGTAATTAGGTCTTTGGCCATTTTGAGCATCTGTTTTTTAGGCATGGAGGCCTGTCCATGGGCTTGCTGCACTTGTTTCTTTGTCTTTAGTGGTGCTTTAGTCTTTGGAGCTGTAGTTGGTTTTATAGATAACTGTGTAGGCCTGAAAACACCCTCAGAAGCCGATGCCTGCTCAGCGGCTCCGGACCCATCTGAGGGAATATTTTCCAAGTGTCCAATACCTTAAGTTTCCAGAGGCCTAGTCTGCTCCACGTGGGAGTCGGAAGCGGCCTGCGGCTCTGAGGTAGCGGGCATCAGGGGCTGCGAAAGCGCCTCACTGAAAACCGGCGACTGGCTTAGAAGAAGCCTCATCAGTTTTGGACCTCGGATGCCTGTCCTTTTCCTTTTCCTTGCATTTCTTGAGAATTGCGGTAGTCGGATGGCTATCCAACGACATCGTGCAATTAAATCTTCAGCCAAAGTAATGAAATGCAAAATCGTACCGACACCTTAATAGTGCGTTGGTTAAATCTAGCACAAAACCTGCAATTAGCTACGTCGTGATCAGGGCCTAGGCAAGGAAGACAATAAGAATGGAAGTCCTTATGAGGTATTTGCTTCCCACAAGAAATACAATTATTAACTTTTTCTGACATCGGTCTGGAGCAAGAAAAAAAGTTTCCCCAACGGGGTACTTAGCTTTAAATGAAGACTTCGGATCTGAAATTCGAACACGAAAATCTCAGGAGTTGGCCGACCGGCACTTGTGAACTGCTTCTGCTTTGGGCACCGCGCAGCAAGAAAGACTGAAGAAAATGGCATCGGCTGCATCTTTTATACCCCTGGCGCACTGACGTCAGGGAAGAGGCGACAGCAACAGACGCCGGACCAAGACTTTGGAATTCAGGCCGACTGCGAGTAGCCTGCCAGCAGGATAACCCAAGAGTAATAACTGCAACAGTGAAACAAGATGAACATCTGATAATGCATAGATCCCTCCCCGAAATGTAGATATTTCCTGCACGAGTCCCTAATAGGGATGTGCAGATAGGCATCTTTTAAGTCTAGGGTGGCTAACCGGGCATCTGTGGACAGCATAGGAAGAAGCTGCTGAAGGGTGAGCATTTTGAATTTTGGTACCACCAGGAAGGTGTTTAGAATGGAAAGATATAGGATTGGGCGCCAAGTGCCCTCTTTTCTGGGTACCAGGAAAAGTCTGGAATAAAACCCTTGACCTGTCTGTTCTGCCGGAACAGGTTGAATTGCCCTTATGGAGAGCAGGGATTGAACTTGGTTTTGTGCCTCTGCCCACTGGTTTGCAGGAAGGTCTGGGAACCCTTTTGGGGATGGCAGTGACTGGAAGTAAAATTTGTACCCCCGGGATACAATGTTGAGGACCCATCGGTCTTTGGTGATGGAGGTCCAGGTTTTTGCATGGTGGGCAAGTTTTCCTCCTAGGGGCACGAGCAATTGGGCGGAGGTGAGGAGTGCAGTTGAGAAGTCATTGTGCATTTTTTCTGTAAGGGAGTGGCTTAGCACTCCCTGTGTGGAGGTACTCCATTGCTTAGATCTCTGCATTCCCTGAAACTGTAATCTGGGGGGGGTTCTGTTTCCCCTGGGTCTAGTTTGAGATGGCCTTGAGGGGGCTGGAAAGGACCAATGTTTTGCGGGGCAATGCCTACTGAATCTTGGAGGATGCACTTGCAAAAAATATTTGACTGTCTGCATAGACTGAGCTTTTTCTTCCATCTTTTTTAGAACCTCTTCTGCTTTGGTGCCAAACAGATTGTCCTTGATCAAAGGAGAATCCAGTAATTTTGATTTGGCAAGGTCTGTTCCTTAAGCCAAACATGCCTTCTAAGTACAGAACCTGTGACTGCTGCCCTGCAAGACGCTTACAGGGCATCAAACTCTCACTGCAAGGTATGCTTGCTGACTTGGCTTGCATAACGCATAAGCTCCTGCAATTCTTTACTTTCTGCACAGTCAGGAAAAGTACATAATTTTTGCTTAATAAGTTCCATAAATTGTTCCCAGTATTTCAGGATGTGGAACTAACGATTCACTGCCCCAATAAAGTACAGTCGTGTACCTACCATAAATGTAGATGTTCGAGTGTATTCACTGTTGCAGTCATTACACTTGGGTTATCCTGCTGGCAGGCAACCAGTAGTCGGCCCGAGTTCCAAAGTCTTGGTCCAGCGTCGGTTGCTGTCACCTCTTTCCTGACGTCAGTGCGCCAGGGTATAAAAGCTGCAACCGACGCCATTTTCTTCAGTTTTTCTTGCCCCAGATGTCAGGTGCCCCCAGATATGAAGGCTGCAAAGATATAAATATGCCAAACAACCATGCATATATCACTAAAAACATTTCCTTCTTCTAAAAGCAAATACACCACATAGGTTGTATAGAGTTGAGAAGTACAGAATAGTCCCAGCAAAGAGGGGGATGGTGGGTGGGTAACCAGGACTGCAACAGTGAATACACTCTAACATCTACATTTATGGTAGGTACACAACTGTACTATGTTCATCGTGTTTCACTGTTGCAGTCATTACACTTTGGTAGAATCCCAAAGCTTAGGCAGGGTGGCTGGGTCTAGATTGGATTTGGCGAGGCTAACAAGCCCTGCAGAACTGCGGTGGCAAAGCCTGCTCT
Organism: Protopterus annectens; assembly: GCF_019279795.1. Taxonomy (NCBI): domain Eukaryota; kingdom Metazoa; phylum Chordata; order Ceratodontiformes; family Protopteridae; genus Protopterus; species Protopterus annectens. Next base: position 552,678,547 of record NC_056734.1, on the reverse strand, counting down.
GGATTTGGAGTAGAGAGGTAGGTGGTAGTGCTCGGTAAAAGTGTGCACTGAGCTCCAGGTTGCAGCTTCTAAGATGTCTTTGGTTGGTACCCCTCAGAGGAAAGCTGAAGTGGCTGCTGCTCTGGTAGAATGAGGCCTAATGCCCTTAGGCACAAATTTGCCATGTTGTGCATAACAGAAGCGGATGCAGTGTCCTATCCATTTGGAGACTGTCTGCTTTGCAATAGGTTTTCCTTGTGATCCTGCAGCATATGCTACAAACAGTTGCTCAGTTTTTCTGAAAGCTTTTGTTTTGTCTAAGTAAAAACGTAGCTGCCTGTGAATATCCAAAGAGTGCAGAAGTCTTTCCCCTTTATTCTGGGGATTTGGGTAGAAAGTAGGCAAATGAATACTTTGGTTTAAGGCCACATTGGAGACCACGTTTGGCATGAATGTTGGGTTTGTCCTAAGAGAAACCCTGTCCTGATGAAAAATGAGGAAAGGTTCCACAGCCATCAATGCCTGTAACTCTGAGACTCTTCTTGCTGAAGTTATTGCTAGGAGCAGAGCAGTTTTCCATGGCAAGAATTTTAGATCAGCTGTGCTGGCTGGCTCAAATGGAGGCAGTGTTAGTTTTTCTAAAACAAAATTGAGGTCCCAAGTAGGTACTGGTGCTCTCCTAGGGGATCTTATATTCTTTGCCCCTCTGAGGTACTGTCGTAGTAGAGGATGTGAAAAAATAGGAGGATCCGTATTGTAATGAGCTGAAATGGCAGAGGCATGGATTTTAATAGATGAAAAAGACAGGCCCTTGTCCAACATCTCAGTTAGGTATTGTAAAATCTGAGGTATATTAGGGACCAGTGGTTCGAGCCCTTGTGACTGGTTCCAAGCACAGAATCTCTTCCATTTTTCTGCATAAGATTTACTAGTGCTGGGCCTCCTGGCTTCCAAAATTACATCCATAACCGCTTTAGAGAGAGGTGCAGTCTGAGTGGCTACATTATCTGCCATACTGCCAGATTTTTCTGAGTTGACTGTGCAGAAGATGAGGGATTTGAGGTAGAGGCCAAGGTGGGCCTTGGGACAAAGTCTTTAGGATTGGGTACCAGTGCTGGCGTGGCCAGTCTGGTGCAATCAGGAACATTTTTGGCCTCTCTTGTCTGACTTTTAGAAGCACCTTGGTGAGAAGAGGCATCGGAGGGAAGGCATAGACTGTCAGGCCTTTCCAGCTGAATTATAGAGCATTCACTTTCCATGCTTGAGAGTGATAAGTCCTTGTGCAAAATTTCTGTAGTTGGCAATTGTGAGGGGAGGCAAAAAGATCCATGTCTGGGTGTCCCCATTCCCTTGTTATCATGTTGAACACTTGTGGATTTAGCTTCCATTCGTGAGGATCCATGAGATTTTTGCTTAGTTCGTCTGCCAGTGTATTTTTTGTTCCTTGCAGGAATTGTGCTTGCAGATGTACCTGGTAGGTCAATGTTGTGTTCCACAAAGTCATGGCTTGTCTGCATAGGGGGTAGGAATGTGTGCCCCCTTGCTTGTTTATGTACCACATAACTGAGGTATTGTCCGTCTTTATTAATAGTTGTCCTGGATGTATTAGGTCCTTGAAGGCTGTCAGGACATTCTGTATAGCTAGCATCTCTTTTTGATTGATGTGAAGATGCATTTGTTCCTTGGGCCACGTGCCCTGAATACATTTTCCTGCCATATGTGCTCCCCAGGCATAATCCGATGCATCTGTTGTTATTGTCTGCCTGGCTGTAGGTAAGGTGAAAGGCTGTCCCTTGTTGTGGTGACAGGCCTGGGACCACCATCGAAACTCCTGTTATAGGCAGGGAATCAAGGTTATGATTGTCTCTAGGCTGTGACAATGCTGAGTCCAAACACTTTTTAGATACCACTGTAGTTTCCTCATATGCAGTTTTGCATATGGAATTAGTAGAATGCAGGATGCCATGAAACCCAGGGCCTGCAGAATTTTTCTTGCAGGGAGCTGGGTCTCTGTTGCCATCATTTGAAAGTAATGAGTCAGTTGCCTTTGTCTGTCTGGCCTGAGATACGCCATCTGGGCAGTTGTATTTAAGCTTGCACCCAGGAATATTACCTCTTGAGAGGGCACTAGTTTTGATTTCTTTTCGTTTACTGTGTACCCTAGGCAAATTAGCAATCTTTTTACAAACGCCAGGTGCTTTAGAAGAATGTCCTTGCTCTCTGCTTGAATAAGGCAGTCGTCCAAGTAGGGATATATTTGAATTCCTTTTTGTCTGCAAAATGCAATTACTGGTGCCAGGCATTTTGTGAAGACCCTGGGTGCAGTAGATAAGCCAAAGGGCAGTGCAGAGAATTGGTAATGCATTGAGCCTGCTATAGATCTGAGGTATCTTCTGCACGATTGTCTGATTGGGACATGCAGGTATGCCTCCTTGAGATCCAAAGTAACTAGCCAAACCTCCTTGCCCAGCATGGGCAGAAGTTGTTGTAGTGTTAACATTTTGAATTTTGGAACATCCAGGAAAGTGTTTAGGATTGATAGGTCCAGTATTGGTCTCCAGGCTTTGTCTTTTCTGGGTACTAAGAAAAGTCTTGAGTAAAATCCTTGTCCCTGTTCTTCCTGTGGAACTTTTTGAGTAGCTCCCATATCCATAAGAGCCGCAATCTGTTTTTGTGCCTCTGCCCATTGGTTTTGTGGCAGGTTTGGCATACCTTTTGGTTTTGGAAGCGTGTGGAAGTGGAACCTGTACCCATGAGAAAAGTACAGTTTTGTACCTACCATAAATGTAGATGTTCGAAGCTCCACATTGCTGCAGTCCTTACACTTGGGTAGTCCGCTGTCCTCGGTCGGCCCGAATATCAAAGTATCATATCCTCAGTCTTTTCTTGCCCCAGATGTCAGAAGACCCTAAAAATAAAGGTCAAAACCAAAAGACAGCAAACAACCAACCAACCACCCTTGCACTAACTATATGTACAATATATACAATATACACAAATGTACAACCCAACCCACACAACCACCTCTAACTACAGAGGGAAGGAGGGAGGGACTGCAGCAATGTGGAGCTTGAACATCTACATTTATGGTAGGTACAAAACTGTACCATGTTCTTCATCTCACATTGCTGCAGTCCTGGTAGAATCCCAAAGCAGAGGTAAGGAGGATGGCTAACTACAAGGAAGCAGGAGCCAAAATGCCCTGCAAAACAGCAGTGGCAAAACCAGCCCTGGACTTAGAGTAAAGTGGCAGGTGATAATGCCTAGAGAAAGTATGCACAGAACTCCAAGTAGCTGCCTCCAAAATATCCTTGGTTGCCACCCCTCAAAAGCTGTTGAAGTGGCAGTAGCCCTAGTGGAATGAGGCCTAATCCCAGCTGGAATCTCCTTGCCATGATGGGAATAACAGAAAGCAATGCAAAACCCAATCCACTTAGAAATAGTTTGTTTTGACACAGGCTTGCCCTGAGAACTCAAAGCAAAAGAAACAAACAACTGCTGAGACTGCCTGAACCCTTTAGTTCTGTCCAAATAATAACGCAACTGCCTGTGAACATCTAAAGTGTGCAAAATCTTTTCCCCTTTATTTTGGGGATTTGCATAAAAAGTAGGCAAATGAATAGTTTGGTTTAAAGCCACACTAGAAACCACCTTAGGCATAAAGGAAGGATTAGTACGTAATGATACCCTATCCTTATGGAAAATCAAGAAAGGCTCAACCGCCATAAGGGCCTGTAATTCAGACACCCTTCTTGCAGAGGTAATGGCCAATAAAAAAGCAGTCTTCCATGATAAATATTTCAATTCAGCAGTAGCTGCAGGCTCAAAAGGTTGTAGAGTGAGTTTCTCCAACACAAAATTGAGATCCCAAGCAGGAGCAGGAGCTTTTCATGGGGGTCTTATATTCTTTGCCCCTCTAAGAAATTGCTTGAACAAAGGATGAGAAAACAATGGTGGGTCACAATCATAGTGAGCTGAAATTGCTGCAGCATGAACCTTAATAGAAGAGAAAGACAAACCTTTGTCCAGTAACTCAGTAAGATATTGAAGAGCCACACTCAAATTAGGCTCAGAAACATCAAAATCTTTGCTGCACTCCAAAATAAAAATCTCTTCCATTTATCACACTTTCCTTGTACTAGGCCTTCTAGCTTCCAAAATAACATTCAAAACTTGCTGAGGAAGCGGAGGCCCACTATGGTTCACAACAGAATATGCCAGGCTGTTAGGTGCAGAGAGTGAAGCTTGACATTGAGCAAATCGCTGTCCTCCTGTGACAACAGGTGTGGAATCAAGGCAAAGGCCATGGAGGCTTCGCACTAGACTTCTTAGTAATGGGTACCAGTGCTGTCGAGGCCAATCTGGAGCTATTAAAATCATCCTTGGCTTGTCCTGTCTGACCTTCAGAAGTACCTTTGGGAGGAGAGGCAGAGGTGGAAAGGCATACACGTGAAGATTGCTCCAATTGAAAGAAAGAGCATCCACTTTCCAAGCTGTGGGATGAAACCTTTTGTGCAAAACTTTGGCAGCTGATGGTTTAGTGGAGAAGCGAACAGATCTATGTCTGGAGTTCCCATGACACTGTCAATGTCTGAAATACATGAGGATCCAATTTCCACTCGTGGGGATCCATAATTCGTCTGCTCAACACATCTGCTAAGGAGTTCTGTGCTCCTGGCAGAAACCTTGCCTGAAGATTGAGCTGTAAACTGAGAGCAGTCTCCCACAAAATCATTGCTTGCCTGCATAGAGGATAAGAATGTTCCCCTTGCTTGTTGATGTACCACATGACAGTCGTGTTGTCTGTTAGAATCAACACCTGTCCTGGAAGAAGGAATTCCTTGAAAGCTATTAATGCAAACTGGACTGCTAACATCTCCTTCATGTTGATATGTAGATGTTGTAGTCTGACAGGCCACTTGTTTTGTATCCACTTTCCGTTTAGATGAGCTCCCCAAGCTTTGTCTGAGGCATCTGTCGTTAAAATCTGACTCGCCTCTGGCCGGGTCACAGAGAGTCCCTTGTTTAGGTGACATTCCTGAGTCCACCACAAAAATTCCTTCTGAATGCAAGGTATTATTTGAATGACAGTGTCCAGATCCTGGCAGTGCTCCATACATTTTTGAGATACCATTGTAGCTTCCTCATATGCAGTTTGGCATTGGGAAGCACCAGAATACAAGATGCCATGAACCCTAAGGCTTGAAGGACTGTCCTTGCAGTCAGCCCGGACTGATGAGATAGTTGATGGAAGTAAAGGGATAGACTCTTTTGTTTGTCCGGGGTTAAAAAGGCCATCTGGGATGCTGTATTCAGTCTCACACCCAGAAAGCACATGTCTTGAGAGGGTACTAGACTGGACTTTATTCACAGAATACCCTAGGCATCTTAGCACTGCTATCACATATTCCAAATGATGAAGAAGATCTTCCGTTCCTTGAGCCAGAATTAGGCAGTCGTCCAAATAAGGATAGATCTGTATTCCTTTTAGTCTGAAGAAAGCTATCACTGGAGCCAGAACTTTCGTGAACACTCTGGGCAGTAGATAAGCCAAAGGGCAATGCAGAGAACTGATAGTGAGAAGTCCCAGCGCAGATACTTTCTGCAACTGAGTCTGATAGGAACATGAAGGTAAGCCTCCTTGAGATCCAAAGTTACCATCCAATGATCTTTGCCCAGCAGAGGTAAAAGCTGCTGCAACGTCAACATTTTGAACTTGGGAATGTCCAGATAAGTGTTGAGGATAGATAAATCCAAAATTGGTCTCCACGTGTTCCCCTTCTTTGGTACTAGGAACAGGCGAGAATAAAATCCTAAGCCCACTTCTGGCAGAGGGACCGGCTGTATGGCCCCTAGTTGGAGCAATAGAGAAACCTGTTTGTGAGCCTCTATTCTTTGTTGAGGAGGAACGTCTGGCATGCCTTTGAAAGGAGGCAAGGTATGGAAATAAAACCTGTAGCCGCGGTGTATGATATCCAATACCCATCTGTCCTGGGTAATTAAACTCCAATTTCCTTTGAAAAGTGCCAACCTTCCTCCCAAAGGTGCTGCCAGACGAGCAGGCTCTGGCAGCTGAAAAGGTAGGTCATTGGGTCTGCTTACGAAAGGACTGACCCCTGCCCTCACCAGAAGCCTGTGCAGGAGAACTCCCTGTTCTAGGCCTGAAAGAGCCCTGAGCTCTGCCCTTACCACGTCTAGATCTACCCCTAGACTGGGAATCATAAGAAGGATACGTCCACCCTTTAGTAGGCCAATTTCTACTAAACTTTGGAGGCTGGACCTGCAAAAAATCTTTTAACAGTCCGCATAGACTTAGCCTTGTCTTCCATTTTCTTTAAAACTGTCTCAACAGGAGGACCAAACAACACGTCCGATTGTAAAGGAGCATCTAAAATCCTTGTTTTAACATGTTCAGACAAATTCTGATCCCTCAGCCAGGCGTGCCTGCGAAGAACTGACCCAGTGGCAGCCACCCTAGACGAGGCTTGTACAGCATCAAAACCACATTGCAAAGAATGCTTACCCACCTGTTCAGAAACATGCACTAAATCTTGCAACTCTTTACAATCAATACCTACTGCCAGAGCATCAACCTTAGACTTCAATTGTGAAAGGAGATAGTTTTGGTATTTCAACATGTGAAACTGGCAATTCAGAGCCCTCATAGCAAGAGTAGAAGAAGTATAGACTTTCTTTCCCCATCTATCCAAGGCCCTAGCCTCCTTGTCTGCAGGAACCGGATTTTTAACAACAGAAGCCTTAACACCTTTAGGCCCCTGGCTAACAGTTTCTGGGTCTGCCCTAGGACTCTTAAAAAGATACTTATGAGCTTCAGGCACCCTGTAATACCCATCCGGTTTAACAGGAGCAGGAGGCAAAGAATCAGGATTAAGAGAAGCCTCCGTAAAAACATCTTCTACTACATTCAAAACAGGAGGTATAGCCAAAGGCCTATGCTGGGGTAAAAACAGAAATTCCCTAAGCCTTTTCCTGGAATCAGAGAAGTCCTGACCTTCCCACTTAAAATGCTCCCTCATGGAATGAAGAGTTTCTGAAAAAGAAAAATCCTCAGGAGGAGTAGCAGAAGGAGTAGAATCATCCACATCAGAATCAGAATAAGGAGAGTACTCCTGCAAGTCTTCAGCCGAAGACTCTGAAACATCTGAAGCCTGCTCAAAACCCCCCAGCTCAGGCTCCACCCTAGGTCTCTTATCAGGAGGGCATAGAACCCTAATCAAAGTAATCAAATCTTCTGCCATTTTAAGCATATGCTTCTTGGGCACAGTACCTGAAGAGCTAGGGGTAACACCAACTGAAGCTAAACCTGGCCTGCCCCTGGGAGAAGCCTTTGAAACAGAAGGAGAGGGCCTAGCCACCTTAGGAAGGGAGGGGAGTATAGTAACCTGAGAAGCCCCCTCAGCCTGACTTGTCTCCTGAGAGGCCACATCTTGTAATAATAAGGTCTCACCCTGGGAAGACAAAGAAACCTCTGGTGGAGCCACCGGCTCCACCGACACCTCTAAAGAACCGGCGTCCGGTACAGACGGCTCTTCTAGCCTAGGCTTAACTGCCTTGTCCTTGCGCTTCTTTGAAGAAGCGGCCGGAGCATCCAACGGCATTTTATAGTTGCACCGCTTCCCAAAGACTAACCTTGCACAATCCAACCTTCTCTTTATAGTGCGTTTATTAAATCTAGCACAAGAGCGACAGCCAACAACGTCGTGCTCAGGCCCTAAGCAAGGAATACACAAAGTATGATAATCTCTATGCGGTATCTGTTTCCCACAAGAAATGCAATTACTGACTTTTTCTGACATCCGGTAAATGACTGAGGCAAGAAAAAACTAAAATATTCCCCAACGGGGTACTTAGCCAACTTTGAACTCGGTCTGAAACTTCTAAATCGAAAAATCTCAGAACGCCAACCGGCACTTGCAATGCTGCTTCTGCATCGGACCATGCGGCAAAAAAGACTGAGGATATGACGTCGGTCATGCGCATTTGTACCCTGACGTCCTGGCGTCAGTCAAATGCGCCCTGACCGACGTCAGCCTTATACTTTGATATTCGGGCCGACCGAGGACAGCGGACTACCCAAGTGTAAGGACTGCAGCAATGTGAGATGAAGAACATCAATATTCAGCACCCATTGGTCTTGGGTGATCATATGCCAATTTTTTGAGAAAAGTGCTAGCTTTCCCCCTAGGGGTGCTGTCAACTGGTAAGAGCTTGGCATTTACAGAGGGAAGTCATTGTGACGGTTTCCTATAAGGTTGTGATTTGTCTTCTCCTCCTTTGGGGGCTGAAGCACCCCATTGTTTAGGTCTGTAGGAGCCTTGGGGCTGAGATCTGCCTCTTGGGCATCTGTATCTGCCTCTTTGTGGCCTGTCTGACACTGGAAAGGACAGTTTCTGCTAAATCTAGATGGTTGAACCTGTAAGAAATCATTCACCGTTTACATCGACTTTGCTTTATCCTCCATTTTCTTTAACACCTCTTCTGCCTTAACACCAAAAGTACAGTTTTGTACCTACCATAAATGTAGATGTTCGAGGATCCACATTGCTGCAGTCCTAACTATTGGGTAGTCCGCTGTCCAGTCGGCCCGAATACCAAAGTATATGGCTGACGTCGGTCAGGGCGCATTAGACTGACGACAGTACGACAGGGTACTAATGCGCATGACCGACGTCATATCCTCAGTCTTTTCTTGCCCCAGATGTCAGAAGACCCTGAAAAGATAAGGCCAAAAACCAAAAACTCCCAACATATCTGCACCAAAATATATATATATACAAAATATACAAAATTAGCAGAATATAACCTCACCTACACAACCACCCCTAAACATAGAGGGGAAGGAGGGAGAATTGACTGCAGCAATGTGGATCCTCGAACATCTACATTTATGGTAGGTACAAAACTGTACTATGTTCTTCATTCCACATTGCTGCAGTCCTAACTATTGGGTAGAATCCCAAAGCAGAGGTAAGGGAGGCTGGCAAATCATAAGGAAGCAGGAGCTGATAACTTTTAGTTATGTACTCACCATAACTTCAGATGTTTGGGATCCATCTCGCCTACATTCTGAATGATGGGTTCGGAGCCGATCCCTCGGCTCCGACTCGGCACGCTTATGCCAAAGAGCGAAGTCTCTTATTGGCTTATTGGCTGAGCTTACTATATCCCAAGATGCACCACTACCAGTCCCCCAGATCTAGTTTGTCCGCATACATGCACACATGCACGCCCTGCTTATATAACATCGCCAGATGAAACAAGATAAGACAGTAGAACTCAAAACCGCTCAATCTCTTCTGATCTCCAAGGCAGGGGAAGGAGGGTGTTATCAGAATAGGCGAGATGGATCCCAAACATCTGAAGTTATGGTGAGTACATAACTAAAAGATGTTATGTGATCCTATCTCGCCTACATTCTGAATGATGGGACAGCGTCCCTAGCACCTGAATCCTGGGTGGCTCACTGGAAAACACTCCAAATCGTACACAAAGTTAGCGATAGCTGTTAAAACAGCTTTTGTGAGCAAAAACAGCAAAAAACTGACAGAAAAGTTAGTTTAATAAACTACTTAGCCCAGCCAGCTCGAGACCACGTCTTCGCAGGGAAGCGGCAAACGAGATCTGGGGGACTGGTAGTGGTGCATCCTGGGATATAGTAAGCTCAGCCAATAAGCCAATAAGAGACTTCGCTCTTTGGCATGAAAAGAGTCAGAGCCGAGGGATCGGCTCCGAACCCATCATTCAGAATGTAGGCGAGATAGGATCACATAACATCATGCCTTGCAAAATAGCTGTGGCAAAACCAGCCCTAGACTTAGAGTAGAGAGGAAGGTGGTAATGCTTAGAGAAAGTATGCACTGAACTCCAAGTAGCTGCCTCCAAAATATCCTTAGTTGCCACCCCCCTTAAAAAAGCTGTTGAAGTGGCAGTAGCCCTAGTGGAATGAGGCCTAATCCCAGCTGGAATCTCCTTGCCATGATGGGAATAACAAAATGCAATACAAAACCCAATCCACCTAGAAATAGTTTGTTTTGAAACAGGCTTGCCCTGAGAACTCAAAGCAAAAGAAACAAACAACTGCTGAGACTGCCTAAAATCCTTAGTCCTGCTCAAATAATAACGCAATTGCCTGTGTACATCTAAAGTGTGCAAAATCTTTTCCCCTTTATTCTGGGGATCTGCATAAAACGTAGGCAAATGAATAGTTTGGTTTAAAGCCACACTAGAAACCACTTTAGGCATAAAGGAAGGATTAGTACGTAATGATACCTATCCTTATGAAAAATCAAAAGGCTCAACCGCCATAAGGGCCTGTAACTCAGAAACCCTTCTTGCAGAAGTAATGGCCAACAAAAAGCAGTCTTCCATGACAAGTATTTCAGTTCAGCAGTAGCTGCAGGCTCAAAAGGTTGTAGAGTAAGTTTCTCCAACACAAAATTGAGATCCCAAGCAGGAGTAGGAGCTCTACGGGGGTCTTATATTCTTTGCCCCTCTAAGAAATTGCTTGAACAAAGGATGTGAAAACAATGGTGGGTCACAATCATAGTGAGCTGAAATTGCTGCAGCATGAATCTTAATGGAAGAGAAAGACAAACCTTTGTCCAATAACTCAGTAAGATATTGAAGAGCCACACTCAAATTAGGCTCTGAAATCTCCAAATTCTTTGCTGCAGTCCAAAATAAAAATCTCTTCCATTTTTCTGCGTATGCACTTTCCTTGTACTAGGTCTTCTGGCTTCCATAATCACATTTAAAACTTGTTGAGGAAGTTGAGACCTGCTGTCTTTCAAAACAGAATATGCCAGGCTGTTAGATGAAGAGAGTGAAGCTTGACATTGAGCAGACGACCGTCCTTCTGAGACAACAGATGTGGAATCAAGGGTAAAGGCCATGGAGGCTTCTTTACCAGACTCCACAGTAATGGGTACCAGTGCTGCCGAGGCCAATCTGGAGCTATTAAAATCATCCTTGGCTTGTCTTGTCTGACCTTTAGAAGCACCTTTGGAAGAAGAGGCAGAGGTGGAAAGCATACACATGAAGATTTTTCCAACTGAAAGAAAGAGCATCCACTTTCCAAGCTGTGTGATGAAACCTCTTTGTGCAAAACTTTGGCAGCTGGTGGTTTAGTGGAGAAGCGAACAGATCTATGTCTGGAGTTCCCCAGGACACTGTCAACTTTTGAAATACATGAAGATCCAGTTTCCACTGTGGGGATCCATGATTTGTCTGCTTAACACATCTGCTAAGGAGTTCTGTGCTCCGCAGAAACCTTGCCTGAAGAGTTAGTTGCAAGCCGGCAGTCTCCCATAAAATCATTGCTTGCCTGCACAATGGGTAAGAATGTGTTCCCCTTGTTTGTTGATGTACCACATGACAGTTGTGTTGTCTGTTAGAATCAACACCTGCCCTGGAAGAAGTAACTCCTTGAAAGCCATTAATGCAAACTGGACTGCTAACATCTCCTTCATGTTGATATGTAGATGCTGTAGTCTGACAGGCCACTTGTCTTGTATCCACTTTCCATTTAGATGAGCTCCCCAAGCAATGTCTGAGGCATCTGTCGTTAGAATTTGACTCGCCTCTGGCCGGGTCACAGAGAGTCCCTTGTTTAGGTGACATTCCTGAGCCCACCACAAAATTCCTTTTGAATGCAAGGTATTATTTGAATGACAGTGTCCAAATCCTGGCAGTGCTGTGTCCATACATTTTGAGATACCATTGTAGCTTCCTCATATGCAGTTTGGCATTGGGAAGCACCAGAATACAAGATGCCATGAACCCTAAGGCTTGAAGGACTGTCCTTGCAGTCAGCCCGGACTGAAGAGATAGTTGATGGAAATAACTGGAAAGATTCTTTTGTTTGTCCGGGGTTAAAAGGCCATCTGGGCTGCTGTATTCAGTCTCACACCCAGAAAGCACATGTCTTGAGAGGGTACTAGACTGGACTTTATTTCGCTCACAGAATACCCTAGGCATCTTAGCACTGCTATGACATATTCCAAATGCTGTAGAAGGTCTTCCTTTTCTTGAGCCAGAATCAGGCAATCGCCCAAGTAAGGATAGATTTGAATTCCTTTTAGCCTGAAGTAAGCTATCACTGAGCCAGAACCTTTGTGAATACTCAGTAGATAAGCCAAAGGGCAATGCAGAGAACTGATAATGAGAATTTCCAGCTCGGCAGATACTTTCTGCAACTTAGTCTTATAGGCACATGAAGGTAAGCTTCCTTGAGATCTAAAGTTACCATCCAGTGATCCTTGCCCAGCAGAGGTAAAAGCTGTTGTAACGCCAACATTTTGAACTTGGGAATGTCCAGATAAGTGTTGAGGATAGATAAATCCAAAATTGGTCTCCACATGTTCCCCTTCTTCGGTACTAGGAACAGGCGAGAATAAAATCCTAGGCCCCTTTCTGGCACAGGAACCGGCTGAATGGCCCCTATTTGGAGTAACTGAGAAATTTGCTTGTGAGCCTCTTGTCTTTGTAGAGGAGGAATGTCTGGCATGCCTTTGAAAGGAGGCAAGGTATGGAAATAAAACCTGTAACCGTGGTGAATGATATCCAGAACCCATTTGTCTTGGGTAATTAAATCCCAATTTTCTTTGAAAAGAGACAGTCTTCCTCCTAGAGGTGCCGCCAGGCGAGAAGGCACTGGCAGCTGAAAAGGCAGGTCATTGGGTCTGCTTACGAAAGGACTGACCCCTGCCCTCACCAGAAGTCTGAGCAGGTGAACTCCTGTCCTAGGCCTAACAGCACCTTGAGCTCTGCCCCTACCACGGCTAGACCTACCCGTAGACTGGGAATCATAAGCAGGATAAGTCCATCCCTTAGCAGGCCAATTTCTACTAAACTTCGGAGGCTGCACCTGCAAAAATCCTTAACAGTTTGCATAGACTTAGCCTTGTCCTCCATCTTCTTTAAAACTGCTTCCACAGGCAACCAAACAACACATCAGACTGTAAAGGAGCATCCAAAATCCTTGTCTTAACATGCTCAGCTAAGTTCTGATCTCTCAACCAGGCGCTTCTACGAAGAACAGAACCAGTGGCAGCCACCCTGGAGGAGGCCTGCACAGCATCAAAACCACATTGCAAGGAATGTTTACCCACTTGTTCAGACACATGAACTAAATCCTGCAACTCTTTACACTCAATACCTTCCGCCAGAGCATCCACCTTAGATTTCAACTGTGAAAGAAGATAATTCTGATATTTTAACATGTGAAACTGACAATTCAACGCCTCATGGCTAAAGTGGAAGAAGTATACACTTTCTTTCCCCATCTATCCAAAGCCCTTGCCTCTTTATCAGGAGGGACAGGATTTTTAACAACTGAGGCCTTCACACCTTTAGGCCCCTGAGAGACAGTTTCGGTCTGCCCTAGGACTCTTAAAAGATACTTATGAGCTTCAGGCACCCTATAATACCTATCCGGTTTAACTGGGGCAGGAGGCAAAGAACTGGATTCAGGGAAGCCTCTGCAAAACATCTTCCACCACATTCAAAACAGGAGGTATAGCTAAAGGCCTGTGCTGGGGTAAAACAAGAATTCCCTAAGCCTTTTCCTGGAATCAGAGAAATCTTGACCTTCCCATTTAAAATGCTCCCTCATGGAATGCAGAGTCTCTGAAAATGAAAAATCCTCAGGAGGGAGGCTGAAGGAGTAGAATCATCCACATCAGAATCAGAATAAGGAGGGTACTCCTGCAAGTCTTCAGCCAAGACTCAGAAGCCTCCGAGCATTGCTCAAAACTCTCAAACTCAGACTCCACCCTAGGCCTCTTATCAGGAGGGGGCATAGAACCCCTTATCATAGTAATCAAATCCTCTGCCATTTTAAGCATATGTTTCTTAGGCAAAGACCCTGAAGTACTAGGAGAAACCCCCACTGAAGCAAAACTCGGCCTGCCCTCAAAGAAGCCTTGGAAACAGAAGGGAGGCTCTGACCACCTTAGGAAGAGAGGGAAGAACAGCCACCTGAGAAGCCCCTCAGCCTGGCCTACTTCCTGAGAGGATACATCCTGTAACAGTAAAGTCTCTCCTGAGACTCCAAAGAAACACCAGGCAAAACCTCCGCTCCACTGAGCTCTAAAGAACCGACGCCTGGGACTGTCGGTTCCTCCACTCTAGGCTTTGCTGTTTTGTCCTTGCGCTTTTAGTCGAAGGCGCCGGAGCATCCGACGGCATTTTATAATTACAACGCTTCCAAACACTAACCTGGCACAGTCTAACTTTCTTAATAGTGCGTTTGTTAAATCTAGCACAAGAGCGCATCCAACAACGCCGTGCTCAGGCCCTAAACAAGGTATACACAAAGTATGGTAATCCCTATGAGGTATCTGTTTCCCACAAGAAATACAGTTATTCACTTTTTCTGACATCCGGTTAAATACTGAGGCAAGAAAACCAAAATATTCTAACCAACGGGTACTTAGCCAACTTTGATTCAGTCTGAAACTCTGGCTTCAGAAACTTTCAGAACGCCAACCTGCACTCGCAAAATTGCTTCTGCATCGGACCATGCGGCAAAAAAGACTGAGGATATGACGTTGGTCATGCGCATTAGTACCCTGACGTACTGACGTCAGTCTAATGCGCCCTGACCGACGTCAGCCATATACTTTGGTATTCGGGCCGACTGGACAGCGGACTACCCAATAGTTAGGACTGCAGCAATGTGGAATGAAGAACATCAATGTATCATGCTGTAATGGAGCATCCAATAATTTTACTTTAACATGGTCAGGTAAACTTTGTTCTTTCAACCAAGCATGTATTCGAATAACTGATCCTGTAACTGCGGCTCTACAAGAAGCCTCTAATGAATCAAAACCACATTGCAGGGTATGCTTTCCCACTTGTTCAACTGCATGCAATAAATCCTGCATTTCTTTACTGTCAGGACTTTCTATATTTGTAACCATTTACTGCTTTAACAATGACATGAGATACTGTTGATATGTCCAGAACTCTGGAATCCCTATCTGAGGGGACAGGATTTTTGGCAGTGGAAGCCTTAACCCCTTTAGGACCCTGAGAAATTGTTTCTGGGTCTGCAACAGGGTTTTTGTAAAGAAATGTATGAGTGTCAGGGACCCTGTAGTACCTGTCTGGCTTTACTGGTGCAGGGGGTAAAGAATCTAGAGACAGACTGGATTCAGAAAAAACATCATCTACAATATCATGCACAGGGGGGATAGCCAGGGGCCTGTGCTGAGGCAATAAAAGGAAATCTCTGAGCCTTTTCTTGGATTCTGAGTAATCCTGGCTCTCCCAATGGAAATGCTCCCTCATGGTGTGCAGGGTTTCCCCAAAAGAATAATCCTCAGGCGGTGAGGCTGAAGGAATGGACTCTTCAGCATCAGAGTCCTCATAGGGAGGGAGAGAATAGCTCTGATCAGAAGAAGAATCAGAGGAAATGGAAACCTGATCAGAGGAATCATAATCAGTGTCTTGCCTAGGCCTTTTGTCAGGAGGGGGATGAGAGCCCCTGATTAAAGTAATAAGGTCTTCGGCCATTTTAAGCATCTGTTTCTTTGGCTTGGATGACTGTTCTGGAGAATGCTGCACTTGTTTCCTTGTCTTTAATGGTGTTTTTGACTTTGCCTTTGCTGCTGTAGTAGCCTTAATTGTAAGCTGTGAAGGTCTGAAAACACCCTCAGAAGCTGGTGCCTGCTCAGCGGCTCCGGACCCATCTGAGGGTATAGTTTCCGTAGGCCCAATACCTTGAGTTTCTACAGGCCTCTGTGTCTCCACGTGGCTGTCGGTTACGGTCTGTGGCTCTGAGGTAGCGGGTGTCAGGGGCTGCGAAAGCGCCTCACTGAGAACCGGCAACTGGCCTAGAAGAGGCTTCGTCGGATTTGGACCTCGGATGCCTGTCTCTTTCTTTGTCTTTGCGTTTTTTTATACATTCCGGTCGTTGGTTGTTCCGACGGCATTATATAATTAAATCTTCATCCAAAATAATGCAAAGCAAAATCAAACCGACATTTAAAAGTACATTTATTCAATTTAGCACAAAACCGACAACTAGTAACGTCGTGGTCAGGGTCTAGGCAAGGAATACAGTAAGAGTGAAAGTCCTTATGAGGTATTTGCTTCCCACAAGCAATACAATTATTAACTTTTACTGACATCGGTCTGGAGCAAGAAAAAGTTTCCCCAACGGGGTACTTAGCTTTACTGAAGACTTTGGTTATGAAATTCAATTTTGAAAATCTCAGGAGTCAGCCGACCGGCATTTGTGAACTGCTTTTGCTTCTGGCACCGCGCGGCAAGAAAGACTGAAAAAAATGGCGTCGGTTGCAACTTTTATACCCCTGGCGCACTGACGTCAGGGAAGAGGCAACAGCAACCGACGCCGGACCAAGACTTTGGAACTCGGGCCGACTGCGGGTCACCTGCCAGCAGGATAACCCAAGTGTAATGACTGCAACAGTGAAACATGATGAACATCTCTTCTTCGACTAAGGATCCTGTGGTCGTCTCTACCTTGGATGGGTCCGGAGCCACTGAGCAGGCACCAGCTTCTGAGGAAGTCCTTTGCACTAACGAATCTCGACACAAACTGACATCTTCTTTTGTGACTACCGTTCTTTCAAAAACGACAAGAGTTTCTTAGGCCCAGAGTTCGAACCACACCCAAGAAACTGACAACCCACTTTCAAGTGCCTGCTACCTTGCCTCAGTCTCAAATACTTAAAATGACAGAATACCTTATCATGCTGATCATGGGAAGCCAAGCTACCCCCTCAAAAAGGAAAAAAGAGATCTGTCCCCTGTAGTTTTGTCTGAACAAGAGTCAGATGAATCTGATGCTTCTGACTATGAAGACATGCAACCCCTCTCCACTTATGAGGATTCTGATGCAGAGGACTCAATTCCTTCAGCCTCTCCCCCCCGAGGATTTTTTTTTGGCCATCCCCCCAGTCCTGGGTGTTGTGGATGATGTTTTCCTTGAATCCAGCTCGACTCCTGATGCCCTACTTCCTGCTCCCAGAAAACCAAACAGGTACTATGGAGTCCCTTGACTTGCACAAATATCTTTTTAAAAATCCAACTGCTGACCCTTAGGTCATTTATCAAGGGCCAAAAGGGATTAAAGTAACCTCTGCTAAAAATCCCACCCCCTCAGACAGGGATTCCCGAGCATTGGACAGATGGGGTAAAAAAGTACACACCTCAGCTACTCTTGCTATCAGGGCACTAAACTGTCAGTTCCAAATGCTGAAACTTCAGCAACATACCTTTGAACTTCTTAAACAAAAAATGTCTTCTTTCCTGCTTGGGCAGAATCTAAAGAATTACAAGAGTTAATGCATTCTGCAAGTCAAGTAACTAAACAAACCTTGCACTGTGGTTTTGACGCCCTAGAAGTTTCTTGCAGGGTAGCAGTCACTGGATTTGTCATTAGAAGGCATGCATGGCTTAAGGAACAGCCCCTGCCAGACCATGTCAAATCTGAATTGCTGGATGCTTCCTTGCAGCAAGATAACTTATTTGGCACTAACGCAGAATAGATCTTAAAAAAGACGGAAAAAAAAAAAGCAAAATCTATGCAAACAGTTAAGGATTTCTTGCAGGTCCAGCTTCCTAGGTTCAGCAGGCATTGTCCCTCCAAACACTGGTCCTTTCCTGCACCCAGTAAACCAGCCCAGCCTAGGCCCTGTAGAAACAGACCCCCCCCCCTCCACCCAGACAACAGCCACAAGGAATGCAGAGATCTAAGCAGTGGACTACCTCCACTTCGAAACCAGGGAGTTCTAAGCCACACCCCTTATGGTAAGAACTCACAATGACTCCCCTCCTCCACCCCCCGCCCTCCATTTATCCCTAGGAGGAAAACTCTCCCTTCGCTTTAGTTTGAAGACTTCGGTTCTGAAACTCGAAAACGAAAATTTCAGGAGTTGGCCAACTGGCACATGCGAACTGCTTCTGCTTCGGGCACCGCTTGGCAAGAATGATGGATTAAAATGGCGTCGGCAGCATGTTTTATACCCCTGATGACCTGACATCATGGAAGAGGAGACAGCAACTGACGCAGGACCCATGACTTTGTTATTCAGGCTGACTGAGGGCAACCTGCCAGCAGATTACCCAAATGTAATGACTGCAACAGTGAAACACGAAGAACATCTCTCCCTTCACTCAAGCACATGGGCACCATTACCAACGACAACTGGGTTCTGAACATTGTGTCTCAGGGATACAGATTTTTCTTCCACACCCTTCCAACCCCAAAGGGTTACCAGATCTACCACCAAATCAGTGGGGAGAGGCTCAAAAGCAAATCCTTTCTCTGCTCATGAGGGCAGTAGAGCATGTTCCTGCAGAACAAATAGGCCAAGGTGTCTACTCCAGACTTTCTGGTGCCCAGAAAAGTGGGGACCTGGCACCCTATCCTCGATCTATCCATTCTAAACACCTTCCTGATGATCCCAAAATTCAAAATGCTCACCCTCCAGCAGCTGTTACCCAAGCTCTCCACGGATGCTTGGCTAGCCACCCTAGATCTAAAAGAGGCCTACCTCCACATTCCTTTCAGGGAATCATGCAGGAAATATCTCCGCTTCAGGGCAGGATCTCAACACTTTCAGTTCTCTGCACTTCCCTTTGGCTTATCTACTGCACCCAGCGTTTACACACAATGTCTGACTCCGGCCATTGCCTTTTGCAGATAAAGAAACATTCAGATTTACCCATACTTAGACTGCCCATCCATGGTTGTCTGGGCTAAGGAGGCAACTGGAATGAGGTTTGCCCCTTCTGTGCTCACTTTCTGTAGCACTTGAGGGATAAAGAGGGAGTACAGTAAGTCTAATGAAGACATCCATGGCTAAGATGTTGGACCAAGTACTGTGAAACAGGAATTGGGGAGCTGAATGACATCCACAGTATACATATCCATTAATAGCTTTCCTAAGGTTTCTGAAACGCTCCTGAATTCCCCAGAATTAATCTATTCCCAGTTACTGACTAGTAACTGGCTTTGTCCAACAGTGCTTTCTAAAGAGAAGCTTGTAAGTTACAGGTTCATATAAATGGCTGCTTTCCAAAGCAGCAGAGTGAGTCTGCAGTGCTAGCAGAAACATGTTCAACCCACTTAATGATGCACCACATGACTGTGGTGCTGTCACCATTACTGATTGCCTAACCTGAGCTTACCGCCAGTATCAGCTAGCTTAGACATCTCCTCTATCTGCATCGAAAATGGCACATTCATTCTGCAAAGGATGAGAAGCCAGGCATCCCTGGGCTAGGCAAGAGCTCTACAGCCACAAACATTCCTGTTCAGAAACCCACACTGGCTCATTCATTCTCCTGTATCAACAACAGTATGGGATCAGAGAGGAACAGCTCACCCTTCCTTCCTTCAAAGCAGCTAAATTCCGATAACTGCATGGTTAGGGAAGATGTGTCATACTACTATGCATCATAACCCCCCACCACCACCAAAAAAAGCTGTGCATCCACCTCTGGTAGTGCCAACTTGCCTGAATACTTCAGTAGGTGATTTCCTACTTTCTTATTAGCGTCACTAATGCAGTGGGAAAAATTAACACTGGTCATTCAAGCCTGACTCGACACCTGTGCCACTAAATGAACCTGGGTCACCTGGACTGCAATCAGGATTTAATCACATTATGCGACAGGGCAGGTGGCCTGAGCTCATTCTGAAAATCTATTAGTGCGAGTAAAATGTTTATTAATTCTTTCACATTTTTTTCAACTCTCTGCATGTTCCTAAGTTCAGGAGCCCAAAAGTGGTGCTTAAGATGAGCTCCTTATGTCAGGCCCTAGGTATCTGTACTCAAAATCTGTCAAAGGACAGGTACACCAAGGGCATCCAAATGGCTCACAACAGACATTTTACAGATGGAAGTAATGATATGGACTAGTACAGTCAGACTTATTATACCTCCTGATTTTTCTCAAGTGAAATCAAGCCAATAAGAATGGATGCAAACATGTTAGCCAAAGCCTACATTTATCTTCTCGACCTAGAGCCTTTTCCTGTACCAGGTTGAGCAACAGAAAACTTATCAAAGCTTGTTCCTTGGGGAGAAAGAGCTGGGCCTTCTTTGTATCCAACAGTACTAACAGGAACACAATCTCTAACTGCAGGACAAAACTAGGGATGCCATTAAGCAGGAAAGGTTACACACTGTTAACCATCACACCTTGCTCTTTTCTTACAGTGAGGATCCCCATAATCAAGCAGTCACCCCAAGTATGAATAAAATGTGCTATGTTTATCCTTGTGTGGCATGAAGACTTTGGTGGCAGTGGACAGTCCAAACTGGAGTTAGCCAAACTGGAAGTGACTAAACAACTGTGAACCTGAGGATACATCTGGTCAACATGAAGAAAGACATACAGATAAGCACCCTTCAGGTTCAGAGTGAAGAGCAGTGCCATTCATACAATACAATGGAAGAATCACCATGCAAATGTCACACTTTTTCACGTTCAGGAATTTATCTGGATAAAAACCCTCCATGGACTTTCCTTGTTTGGTACAAGGAATAGATGAGACTAAAACCCCTTGCTTTCCAGCTGTTTCAAGACTCTGCCTTTCTCAAGCACCCACACTGACAACTGTTCTACTACTGAAAGACCATTCTAGGCCCTTGAAGCTCAGGGTGTGGGGGATCCCACATAGGCAGGTCTGAAAGCAATCTGCCTTTTGAAATTTATTTTATTTATTTATTTTATTTATTTTATATTTGGTGACCGGGATAGTCCGACTGGATGCATGCCCATTTTCAGCTGAGGCCCGGGGAGAAAAGCTCCAAGGGTAAACAGATACAGCATTACATAATACCAGTATTACATATTACAAACAGACTATTTACAGAGATTACATAAGTAAGCAAGTTAAACAAGTTCCACAGGTTACAGTTAATCCTGAGCACAGGTCAGGATTAAATTAAATTACACAGTAAACTGGTTAACAGATTTTTACACATTCTAGAGAGAGTTAGCCAGGCTTGATACATTGACATAGCCAGTTAAGTGACAAATGTTGTTGGAGTCTAGTTTTAAATTGACCTAAGGTGGAAAGTAAGGTAATATCAGCTGGAAGAGAGTTCCAGGATCTACTTACAGAGTTTGCAAAGAGAGAATCACCGGCTGTGTTATTAATTTTGCTAGTCTGAATTAGTAGTTTGTTAGAGGATCGAAGCGGTCTAGGATTGTTATAGGGGGTGATAATATTTTTAAGTGCAGGAGTATTGTCCAGATTATAGAGGATTTTATAGGTCTTAGGCTGGGTAGTTCAAGCCACCCAAGCTGATTCAGATTGATGCAATGATGTGTCCTAAAAGGCAGCCCAGTGGCAAACCTGGCAATGTGGTTGTAGCAAATTGCGAGTTTGTTAAGGACAGTCTTGTCTAAATTCGAGAGTAGAGGGGATGCATACAGAAGGGTTGAAAGAAGGTGAGAGCGAGCTATGGCAATTTTAGCTGGAGGGGTTAAGAAGGCTTTTATTCTGTAAAGTGACCCTAGTTTTTTATTGATGGTTTTGATAGTTTGGTTAACATGTAGGTCAAATTTTACATTATTGTCTATGATGACACCTAATAGTTTTCTAAATGGGTCAGGGGAGATTATTGTGCCATCATTTGATTTTATGGTAAAGGTGAAAGCGGTAGACCTACGTGCTGGTGAAAATAACAGCATTTTAGTTTTTTTGGGATTTAGGATCAGACGATGTTCAGAAAGCCAGTTTCCTATTGTATTAAAGGTGGTCTGGGTAGCTGACCATAACTCTACTGGAGATGTGGCTGAGCAAATCAGAGTAGAGTCATCAGCATATTGGATACAGCTGACTTTTGGGATGACAGTATAAAGGTCGTTAATGAAGATGGAGAACAGCAAGGGCCCTAGTATAGAGCCTTGTGGTACTCCAAGGGTGTTAGGTAGAAGGTTAGACAGTTTGTTCTGCCAGAGGACAGCCTGCTGTCGACCATTCAGGTAGGATTGAAACCACTGAATGGCTCTAGTATCTAGACAAAATGTTTGCAGGGTGTGGATTAAAACTTGGTGATCAACCATATTGAATGCCTTGTAAAGATCCAAGAAGAGGGCTGAGGATATATAATTATTGTTGCGATTATGGTTTATGGTGTTGGTAAAGGCTAGGAGGGCTGAAGTAGTGCTGTGATGAGGACGGAAGCCATGCTGTGTGTCTGCCATAAGGCGATTCTGGATTAGGTGGTGCATGAGTTGTCTATGAATACATTTTTCCATAATCTTTGCAAGTGGAGAGAGTATAGCTATTGGCCTATAATTGGAGAATTCAGTAGAGCTGCCTCCTTTGTGAAGTGGGATTACATAGGATATTTTCCAGATGGTGGGAATTTTAGCTTCTACTATTGTTCGATTGATTAGTATTGAGACGGGGTAAGCAATAGCATCAGCTGAGTTTCGTAGGTACTCGGCAGGGAGTTGGATCAGCAGAAAGTGTATTGGGTTTTAATTTTTTGATCAAGGTACGGATAAGTGAAGTGGCGACTGGTTGGAAGCTGAACGCGAGTAGGTTTCTAGGGGTGCTACTTTCAGGACCAGGGGAGCTAGGAGGTAGTTGGCTAGCCAGGGCTTGAATTGTCTCAGTAAAGAACTGGTTAAAACTATCAGAAACATCTTCATGGGTTTTATCAATAGTAGCAGCAGGGACTGGGGTTGAAGTTTGTCCAGGATGTAGTAGATTATTTAAACCTGCCCAAAACTTCTGAGGGTTATTTTACTATACTGTCTGTAAATTACAGTAGTATTGTTATTTGTCTTGTAAAATTGACTTTTTGGTTTCGTTCCTGGATTGCCTGTATTTAATGTGATCTTGAGGGTCTTTAGAAGAACGCCACAAAGCCCATGCTTTGTTTCTAAGGGTAATTTTGAGTTTAGACTCTATAAAAAGCCATGGCGCAGTTTTTGCCTTGGTTCTCTTTGAACGAACAGGTGCATGCAAATCAAGGACCTCAAGGAATTTGTTGTTAAAGTATGCTACTGCTTCCCCTAAGGGGAGGTGTTTTAGAATAGACCAATTACATGAGTTTAGTTCTTGTTGGAATTTGGCAGGGTCAAAGTTTTTATTGTTTCTAAGCTTTCTGAGTAAGGGTTGTTGGGAATTAATGGTTTTGTGCTTAATTACATATGTGAGAAGGTGATCGCTTAGGCCATTAAGGAGGGTACCAGAGGTGTACAGTTGGGGGTGACTATTTATGAGTACCCAGTCAAGTATACTTTCTTTTTGGTTGGGTTTACCTATCCTGGTAGGGGTGGATATGATTTGTGTAAATGCATGCAGGTTAATATGGGTGGTTGGGGATTCTGAGGAACAGGTGCCCCAGTCTATGTTAAAGTCTCCAAGTAGTAGGGTTTCTTGGGGGTAGTGACATGATAGCCAGTGCAGGATATCTTCAAATGTAGATATATTGTCACCTGGGGGAATGTACATACAGATGATATTAATGCATTTATTTTTATTAAGTTGCAATTTGGTGGCAAGAATCTCTGAGTTATTAATCTGAGGTGGTTGTATTACATCTATGGTGACATTCAACTCAGATTTGTAGAGTACATCTACCCCACCCCCCTTCCTCGAAGCATGATCCAGCCTGTGTATGTTGTACCCAGGTGATAACACTTCATTGTCTTTAGTGTTAGGTTTTAACCAGGTTTCAGATAAACAGAGAATATCAGGGGAGTGGACATCCAGAAGTGCATGCAGTTCATGTACCCTGTTATTAATGCTTCTAATATTGAGATGACAGACTAGGAGAGAGTTAGTTGGCCTATTAATTGTAGGTTTGTAGCTTAGATTGCAAGTAGAGGGGGTATGTGTATCTGAAGTGAGTGAGACAGGGTTGGGGTGAATATCACCACCAAGTATTAGGTTGAGTCTATACTTGGTGATAAACTTCAGGAATTTGTTTATTAGTTTGTGGTAGTGTTTGGATCTAGATCTAATGTGCCTGGGGTTGAGATGTTGATAGACTGAACAAGATGATGGATAGGATCTGGTACTGTAAGTATGGTTGAAGGTGGAAAGATTTACAGCTGGGGTGATAGTATGGCCTTTTGGGACCTGAAATCCCATGAGAAATTGGTTTTCATACAAGGTAAGGAGGTATGGTGTGAACAAGAGGGGTAGTAAAGAGGAGTATATTATTATCTGTGATTCAGCTAGTGAGTTAAGGAACTGTTTTACTTAGTGATGCAACACCAGAAGATAGAGTGGTGAGGTAAAGGTACTGGAAGGGGGATGGGAGAATGCCAGATGAAAGCTAATAGGTGCTATTAAAATGTAGGTAGTAGAATGGGGGTGGGTGGAATTATCCCAGATGAAAGCAGATAGGATCTAGAAAGTGGGGGAGTGGCTATAGTACTATAAATTTAGAGGTACTAGGGGCGGATGGGAATTGGGGGCAGGGAGGGAAGTGAAGAGAGCCTGAGCGTAGCGAGGGCGAACGTAGCGGGGCTATTGCAGTTTACAAGGTTTCCTAAGGTGTCCTAAAGCTACAAAGTAAGTATTACAACTCTTAATGTAAGAGTCAATTTACTTCAGTTACAGGGGAAGGAGGCAACCACTCAAGTAGAAACAAAGAGCCCTATGGCTGACCAATATGGTGACCTGCTTAATTACAAAGCACTGTAAGTGAAAGCTTAACAAATGCTTTTTGTGTGTGCAACCTGCTCTGTTTAAATGTTGAGAGAAACTGATTGCAGTCCTGTAGACACTGTTTTGCAGGGAACTGTGGAGTTCAACTAGGAAAAGAGAAAAGCAGAGATTCTAGGGTAAGCATGAAGGCAACAACAGGCAGTTGTTATATAATAATGCATTCAGAAAGGTTTGGGTGGGGGGGTAAAGTAGCATACTTCAGAATGAACTAAGATTTATAGCTAAGAAACCTAAGCAAGAGAGCAATGCAGTAAATAAACACTTGCCAGATTTTAAAGATATACCAGAAAAACTAAATCAATTGTTCACAATTGTACAACTGGAAAATTGCCAGTAAAAGCACTTCAGGTATAGCTAGCCCAAGTTATTCAAGTCATAAAAGCACTTCTTCAATGTGTGTGTGCAATTTAAACATTAAGAAACACATGCAGCAAGGAGGAGCTCTGATTATACACTTTCCCTAGGTACAGGTTCAGTTTAAACACAAATATTACCACAGAAATTCAGTAAAGTCACTATAGAGCCTCTGGAAAAAAATAGAGCAGTCTGTGCAGAATCAGAATTTAGCAGCAGGTCATTCAGTTACACAAAAAAACAGTAAAAGATCCATACAATGAAGAAACTTACACTGTCACACCAGGTCAGCCAAGGGGGGAAGAGAGAGGGAAATCCTAAGCACCTAGATTTGAAAATGATGCCTGTACTGAATTGTAGCAGTTTAACCTGTTTGAGGAAAGAGGGGGTGGGGGAAAAGAGAAGGCAGTAGGAGTGGTTACAGGGAATACCCTGACTGACTCAAGACACCACACCAGAGATAAGTTGAATGTAAGGGCCTAAAATCTGCACTCAGCAATGTGTTATTTGCACTCAGTACTTTAAAGTTACTTGCATTCAGCACTGTAACTGCACTTATGTTTAGCAGGAAAGACAAACTAACAGTATACAATTTTGGGAATTTTTACAAGGGTTACTTGTTCAAATGTCAGGCTGTTGCAGTTTACAAGGTTTCCTAAGATGTCCTAAAGCTATAAAAATTACATTTTTTACCCACTAGGTAGATGTCCACCACAAGCTAGCTTCTTTGAATAAAGCCAGTGACACCCAAAAGAGGGGAAGGATTAGTCAAAACTGCACAGGAATTGCTTGTGCAGAAGACAACACTTCTCCCCTTCTACCTTACTGCTCCACCATGCCTGCTCTTTTTCAAAGATCCTTTTTGTCTGTACAGGTCAGGCTCTTGTATGCTTCCTATAGAAAAAAACACAGATCTGCTCAGACACTTTGTATAATACTTTGTAACAGGCATGCTAGTGAATTAGAGGTGGAAAGGCATTTGTTTAACACATTACTTTGCATTGTTCTATCAAGTATTTGAAAAGAACTGGTGAGGAAGGCCCCAAAAAGTTCTTGCAAATGTGTGTCCAGCAGCTGGCCCTTAACGCACTCTGGTAAGGATTTCAAGTCTGGCCCACGCACAGCTCCTCAGCACCATAATTGAAGCTGCTACCCTGCTGAGGGTTTTCTACTGCATCACAGCACTTTACAGTACTCTTACCCATTCTAAGGGCTTTATAGGTTTTGAACACTATTTTAAGGTTTTTGTCTAAAATGTCAGAGTAGATTAGCGTTCTCAAATTTTTTTTTAATTCCTCTAGGTTCTTCAACATGAGCACAGGCAGTCAATAGAGCAAAACCCTGAGATGGTGGTCAAGGAATATATCCTTATCAAACCTCTCAAATACTACTATAATTTGGTAAATTATTTAGGCTTGTCACCAGCTTGGATCCCCTGGATGCATCTACAAACCACTACCACACCTGTGACAGAGATCTTCTAAAAATATATGAATTCCTTCAGCACCTTACATAACCTACCTACCTTCTCAAGACAAGGCAGCTGGGAGTCAGGGCTGAGAGATGCTGATCAACACGCACCCTTAAATGTTGGGAAAACTGGAAGGATACCCAACAGCTTGGGCTTTTCTATACCTACCAGGTACCTTCTTAAGGCATAAATATCCTTTTCTTGACAATTTGCAGTACTTCCTCATCAAATTAAGTGCATCCTAAGGCTATGGCCACTAGTAGAAGTCCCAACAATTTGGTCTCCTGGTTCACTACTGTAACCCATGGGGAAGGCACTCGGCAATCAATATGTCAATCCCTCTCTCGCAAAGTCTGACTTAGATTAAATGGCAGTGGGGAGGGGGGGTCCTTTCTCATCTTGGAGGCTACAACCAAAACTGTTGTGCTACTAGGAGAATGGTACTCCACAAGACCACCTGCTGTAAAATTCTTGTAAACCGACTGAAAAGCTGATGGCAGCTAAGGGGACCAACAGCTGAGAGAGAGAGAGAGAGAGAAAGAAACCAGGCCTACCTCCAGCTCTGCAGCAGAGGTCTGGAATGCCAGATTGGGAAAGTATCAAATATCCTCTCCAGAGAGTACAAGTACAGTGAGAATATTCTTTTTCTCGCAACTCTAAGCAAGTTTACATCATCCAAGGAGAGTGGATGTCTTTTTGCAGACATCTGGAAACTGGCACCTGGGTCACAAATCAACACAAACTCCTCTGACAAGCCTGTGTACAGCCACTGACTGGAACTCACTGTCTGCCTCCATAGGGGGTCATAATAGCATGCAGCTCCTTTTATGGCACACTGGCTAGGAGACATGTAACTATTCCTCCCCAGAAATGGCAGAGAGGCCTCCATAGGGAGGATGGGGTGGTTATGGCATTATAAGTTCTACCTGCCGCATAGTAGTTTTGAATTTTTTATGTTGTATGGGTTGGAGACAGTGGCATTGACAAAAATGCAGGAGTTAGAGCTGGAAGTGGCAGAGTTAAAGATGTTAAGATTTGCACTGGGTGTGACAAGGATGGACAGGATTAGGAATCAGTATATTAGAGGGTGAGCTCAGGTTGGACGGTTTGGAGAGAAAGTCAGAGAGGCGAGATTGCGTTGGTTTGGACATGTGCTGAGGAGGGATGCTGGGTATATTGGGAAAAGGATGCTAAGGATAGAGCTGCCAGGTAAGAGGAAGGCCTAAGATGAGGTTTATGGATGTGGTGAGAGAGGACATGCAGGTGGTTGGTGCGACACAGCAATATGCAGAGGACAGGAAGAAATGGAAACAGATGATCCGCTGTGGCGACCCCTATGGGAACAGCCGAAAGAGAAGAAGATGATAATTTTTACTGTTATACATATAATATAGCTTTTCAACATGTGACAATATGTTTATTCCATAACTTCCTACTATGTTATGCAACATATTTGCCATAGTACATATAACAAATATCGGTCATTTACATCCTATTTTATTAATTTTTTGTTTTTCTAATCATTTACATCTCGCGCATAACACCCCACCCACAAATAATGTGAGCTGTATCATAGTCCCTCCCTTTACTCATTACACTTGTCAACCACAAAATGCAGAATTCAGGGCACTCCACTTCCCCGCTCCACAAATTTCACACCACCTTGGGCATAAAGGAAGGATTGGTCCTGAGGGAAACCCTGTCTGCATGGAAGACAATGAAGGTTCCACTGCCATGAGGTCCTGTAATTCAGCCACTCTTCTTGCTGAGATGATGGCTAGAAGGAAGGTTGTTTTCCAAGAAAGGAATTCCAACTCTGCAGTTGCAGCTGGCTCAAATGGAGGGAGAGTGAGCTTTTCCAATACAAAGCTAAGGTCCCAGGCTGGAGTAGGGGCACTCCTGGGGGGGGTCTTAAATTTTTGGCCCTTCTAAGAAATTGCTTTAGCAGAGGGTGTGAAAAGAGGGGTGGCCCAGTATTATAATGTGCTGAAATGGCAGAGGCAAGACTTTTAATTCACGAGAAAGATGGGCCCTTGTGGAGCATTTCTGTTAAGTACTGAAGAATATGAGGTAAGTTGGGCACCGTTGTGTCTTGCTCCAGGAACAGTATCTTTTCCACTTTGCAGCATAGGGTTTTCTAGTACTAGGCCTCCTTGCCTCCAGAATGAAATCTAGCACCTACTTACTCAGGGATGCTATTGGAGAGCTCAAGGAATTAGCCAGCCTGCAAGGTTCAGGGTTTGAAGCTGAGGGTGCAGAATCTGGCCCGCCTGCTGGGACAGCAGGGAAGGGGTCTGAGGAAGGTGCCATGGTTCCAGCAATGTCATACTGTGCAAGAGGGGGTACCAGTGCTAGTGTGGCCAGTCTGGTGCAATCAGTATTGTCCTTGTCTTGTCATGTTTGATCTTTTGCAGAACCTTCGAAAGGAGAGGCAGAGGGGGAAAGGCATAAACAGACAGGCTTTCCCAGGTAAAGGACAGGGCATCCACTTTCCAAGCTTGACTGTGGGAAGTTCTTGTGCAGAATTTGTCCAAATGGTAGTTCTGAGGGGAGGCAGACAGGTCTATCTCTGGAGTCCCCCCATTTGTTCCTCAAGAGGTTGAATATTTTTGGTCCCGGTTTCCATTCGTGTGGGTCCATGAGATTTCTGCTTAGGTCTGCCAGTGAGTTTAGCTTGCCTGGCAGGAATAAAGCTTGTAGGTGCACTTGGCAGCTCAAGGTTGTGTTCCACAGAGCCATGGCTAGTCTGCAGAGAGGGTATGAGTGGGTTCCCGCATGCTTGCTTATGTACCACATAACTGTGGTGCGTCTTTACTAATAATTGCCCTGGAAGAATGTGGTCTTTGAAGGCTGTTACCGAATTCTGTACAGCTAACATTTCTTTTTTGTCGATGTGCTGGTGCATCTGTCTCGGGTTCCATTTGCCCTGAATGCACTACCCTGACAAGTGAGCCCCCCATGCATAGTCTGATGCGT
Organism: Protopterus annectens; assembly: GCF_019279795.1. NCBI lineage: Eukaryota > Metazoa > Chordata > Ceratodontiformes > Protopteridae > Protopterus > Protopterus annectens. The sequence continues at coordinate 552,649,064 of NC_056734.1, read as the reverse complement.
CTGTTAGGGTTTGGGTGGGAGGGGGTAGAGTGAATGGGAGCCCCTTGTGGTAGTAGGCCTCTGCCCACCAACGGAACTTTGTCTTTATACAAGGAATGATAGGAATCATTGATTCCAGGTCCTGAGAATGTTGACACCATAGGCTTTTTAGATACCATTGTAGTTTCCTCATATGCAGTCTTGCATATGGAATTAGTAGAATGCAAGAGGCCATGAACCCCAGGGCTTGCAAAATTTTCCTTGTAGATGGCTAGGTCTTTGTGGCCAGTAGTTTGAAGTAGGTTGTCAAATAAACTTGTTTCTCTGGAGTGAGGAAAGCCATCTGGGAAGGTGTGTTCAAATACAATCTGTTAGCAGGGTACTAGGTGAGATTTCTTTTCATTTATGGTGTTCCCCAGTGAGGTTAGAAGTTTCTTTACGAATGCCAGATGTTTTAATAGCAAGTTCTGGCTTTCTGCCTGAATCAGACAATCATCCAAGTATGGGTATATTTGAATATTTCTCTGCCTGCAAAATGCAATGGCTGGAGCTAGACACTTTGTGAATACCCTGGACGAAGTAGATAAGCCAAAGTGAAGTGCAGAGAACTGATGCATGCAGCCTGCCTTGAAGCGTAGGTATTTCCTGCAAGATTCCCTTATTGGAATGTGCAGGTAAGCTTCCTTTAAGTCTAATGTTGCCAACCAGGCATCTTTGCCTAGCATAGGAAGCAGCTGTTGAAGTGTTAGCATTTTGAATTTTGGGATTACCAGAAAGGTGTTTAGAATAGAGAGGTCCAGGATAGGACACCAGCAGCCGTCTTTTCTGGGCACCAGGAAAAGTCTTGAATAAAAACCTTGCTCCCTTTGTTCTGCTGGGACAGGTTGAATAGCCCTGATACTTAGGAGAGAGAGAACCTGCTTTTGGGCCTCCGCCCACTGATTTGGGAGTAGGTCTGGCCAACCGTTTAGGGTTGGTAGGGTGTGGAAGTGGAACCTGTATCCTTGGGAAACAATATTCAAAACCCATTTGTCCTGGGTAATGAGTTCCCAGTTTTTTGCATGCAGGGCAAGTTTTCCTCCTAAGGGGGCAAGCAGTTGAGCAGGGCTTGGAAGGATTAAGGTTAAATCATTGAGCCATTTACCGTAGGGGGGTGGCTTACTACTCCCTGCTTTGGAAGTGGGAGCCCCCCCACTGCTTAGGCCTGTGCGTAGCCAGAGACTGTAACCTAGGTGGTCTGCTGTTCCTGGGTTTGGACTGAGAAGGTCTGGAGGAGACTGGAAAGGACCAATTCATTAAAGGCCAATCTCTACTAAATCTGGGAGGCTATACTTGTAGGAAATCTTTAACAGTTTGCATAGATTTAGCTTTTTCCTCCATCTTTTTGAGGACGACTTCTGCTTTGTTGCCAAACAGGCGGTCTTGGTTTAAGGGAGCATCCAGTAATTTAGCTATAACGTGATCTGGCAAGTTTTGCTCCTTAAGCCAAGCATGCCTTCTAAGTACAGAGCCAGTTTCAGCAGCCCTGCAAGATGCTTCTAAAGAGTCAAAACCACATTGCAAAGTATGTTTACCAACTTGTTCTGCAGAATGCATTAAATCCTGTAATTCTTTGTGTTCAGCACAGTCAGGAATCAACATCATTTTCTGTTTAAGTAGTCCCATAATATGAAACTGGCAATTTAAAGCCTTAATGGCCAAAGTAGCAGAAGTGTATACCTTCTTACACCATCTGCCCAAGGCTGTAGAATCTCGATGAGAAGGGGTAGGATTTTTGGCAGCAGTAGCCTTAATGCCTTTTGGTCCTTGGGAAATGGTCTCTGGATCCGCAGTAGGATTCTTCAAGAGGAACTTTTGATAGTCAGGTACTCTGTAATACCAGTCAGGTTTTCTGGGAGCTGGAGGTAAAGTGTCTGGGGAAAGGCTAGACTCCAAAAAGGCATAATCTACAATGTCCAGAACCGGAGGGATAGCTAAAGGCCTGTGTTGAAGAAGGAGTAAAAATTCCCTAAACCTCTTTTTGGAGTCCGAGTAATCCTGGCTTTCCCAGCGGAAATGCTCCCTAAGAGTGTGCAAGGTTTCACCAAAAGAAAAATCTTCCGGAGGGGAAGCAGAGGGAATGGAATACTCTGCATCAGAATCCTCATAGGTAGATAAGGGCAAATCCTGGTAATCAGAAGAAACAAAAATATCAGATTCCTGTAGGCCTGAATACACCCTCAGAAGCTGGTGCCTGTACAGCGGCTCCGGACCCATCCAAGGTAGACACATCCGCAGGTTCCACAGTCGAAAAAACATCTCACGGCATACCGGACTCCGAATGGGTCTCAGCAGAGGCCTGCAAATTTGTATTTATTTATTTTTATTTATTTAATTACATTTGTTGACCGGGAGTGTCTGACTGGACATAGGTCCATTTTCAGTGGAGGCCCGGGGAGAAAAGCTCCACAGTTAAAATAAACAGACAGTAGTTACATTGGATTACATAGCAATTAACAATTTAACATAGCAATTACTTACAACATATTTACAGATGAAGAACATAGTACATCAGTAGACAACTAGAATCTTTATCTGTGAAGCACATAACAGACATTAACAAATGTTACAATAAGAAGGTCCTGCTGTATAATAAATACTAGGCTTATGAGCATCTGAGCTTGCTATAATCAAGGTAGTTAGTGGAGTGGAAAGAAAGATAGTGGTTGGATGGGGTAGGTGATATTAGAGTGGGAGTTGCAAGGGCATAGCCAGCATGTTTTTAGGTGCGCTTTTAGTAAAGTTTTGAAGTGGGTGCATGATGGTATGGAGGTAATTGTGGGTGGGAGGGAGTTCCATAATTTGGCTATGGTGCAAGAGAATAGTGCTTCACCAGCAGAGTTACTGGCTTTAGTGATCTGCAAGTGATTTTTGTTGCTGGATCTGAAGTAGCAGGTATAAGGGGCTGTGAAAGCGCCTCACTGAGTACCGGCAGACTGGCGACAAGCTTAACGGAAGCGTCGTCGGCAGTTTTGGACCTATGCGGGGTGTCTGTCTTTACCCTAACGTTTTTTCGGAAGATCGGTAGTCGGATGGCTTAATGAAGCCATTTCGGATTACGGATACAGAGTACCAAAATAATTTGCTGCAAAGATAGCCCGACTATGAATAGTTTGAGGGTTGAACAAGGCACAAAACAGACAGCGAGGGAAGTCGTGGTCTGGGCCTAAGCAAGGTATGCAGTACGAATGAAAATCTTTATGAGGTATTTGCTTTCCACAGGTAAGACAACTGTTAACTTTTAATGACATCGGTTAGAGCAAGAAAAAGGATCCCCAATGGAGTACTTAGCTTTTTTGAAGACTTTGGTTCTGAAACTCAAACGAAAATTTCAGGAATCCGCCAACTGGCACTTGTGAACTGCTTCTGCTTCGAGCACTGCACAGCAAGAAAGACTGGTGTAATGGCATTGGCTGCATGTTTTATACCCCTGACAACCTGACGTCATGGAAGAAGACAGAGAATCTGACGCAGGAATCCAAGACTCTGGTATTTAGGCCGGCTGAGGGCTACCTGCAGGCAGATAACCCAAATGTGATGACTGCAACAGTGAAACACGAAGAACATCCAGGACTGCAACAGAGAATACACTAGAACATCTACATTTATGGTAAATGTACACAATTGTACTATGTTCTTCGTGTTTCACTGTTGCAGTTATCACCTGTGGGAGGAGTCTCAAAGCTGAGGAGAGGGGTGGAAGGTTAGGTTATAGTCCTAGGAATGGGTTAGCAGGCCCTGCAGAACTGCAGAGGCAAACCCTGCTCTAGACTTGGAAAAAAAGAGGTAGATGCTAATGCTTTGTAAAGGTATGGACAGAGGTCCAGGTGGCAGCTTCCAAGATGTCCTTGGTGGGCACTCCTCTGAGGAAGGCTGTGGAAGTGGTGGCTGCCCTAGTGGAATGGGTACGGACAGACTTGGGAGGTTTCCCATGTAGTCTGTAGCAGAAATGGATACAGTGCAATATCCATTTGGAAATGGTTTGTTTGGAAATGGGTATCCCCTCTGCCTAAGGGCAAAGCTGACAAGTAGTTGGTCTGTTTTTCTGAATGGTTTAGTATGGTCCATATAGTATCTGAGTTGTCTATGCACATCTAGCAAGTGTACAATTCTTTCCTCCTTGTTTTGAGGGTTGGCAAAGAAGGTGGGTAGGTGAATGGCCTGATTTGGGGTCACATCAGATACCACCTTGGGCATAAAGGAGGAGTTAGTATTCAGGGTGACCCTGTCTGCATGGAAAATGATGAAGGGCTCAACAGCCATGACAGCCTGAAGTTCTGATACCCTTCTGGCTGAGGTCATAGCTGGTAGGAAGGCAGTCCTCCAGGAGAGATATTCCAATTCTATAGAAGCAGCAAGTTTGAAAGGAGGTACGGTTAGTTTTTCTAGAATGTAATTCAGGTCCCAGAGTGGCGTGGGAGGCCTTCTGGGAGGTCAGATATTAGAAGCCCCTCTGAGGAATTGCTTAATAAAAGGATGACAGAGAAGTGGGGTGGGGTCTGAATCGTAATGGGCAGAAATGGCTGAGGCATGGATTTTTGTAGAAGAGAAAGAGAGGCCACTACTGAGCAACTCGGCTAGGTAATCCAATATAAGAGGGATGGAAGGATGGGAGGTACTGGGCCTTTTGCACTGGTTCCAGGAGCAGAATCTTTTTCATTTCCCTGCTAAAACTTTCTGGTGCTGGGTCTTCCGGTCTCTGTGATGATGACTAGGACCCGTTTGCTTAAAAGGGACTCCTTGCTAGCCTTTAAGGTATAAGCCAAGCTGAAAGGTTGAGAGTCTAAGTCTGGGTGCAGTATCTTCCCCCCTCACCTGGGTCAAGAGGTCTGAGATCAGAGGAAGACGCTTGGGGGGGCTGTAAGATCAGGCTGCTCAGTAAGGGGTACCAATGCTGTCTGGGCCAATCTGGAGCAATGAGGATGGCATTTGGTCTCTCCTCTCTTATTTTGATCAGAACCTTGGGAATAAGGGGCAGAGGAGGGTATGTGTACACAAAGAGGGAGCTTCAGGGGAAGGTCAAGGCATCCACCTTCCATGCTAGGAGCTGATGCTCCCTGGTACAGAACTTGTGCAGCTGGTGGTTGAGGTGCGAGGCAAAGAGATCTACTTCTGGGGTCCCCCACTCCTGGGTGATTTGCAGAAAGATTTCTCTGTGGAGATGCTATTCGTGGGGGTCCAGTAGGTTTCTGCTTGGGTGGTCCGCCAGTGTGGTGTTGATCCCTGGTAAGTATTGGGCAATTAGGTGTAGCCCCATGGGGGGACTATAGGCCAGAGACTCATGGCTACCTTGCACAGGGGGTAAGATTGGGGGCCCCCCTGCTTGTTGATGTACCACATTACTGTGGTGTCATCTGCTTTTATAAGGAAGACACCTGGCCTGAGATGGGGTTGGAAGGAAGTCAGAGCCTTTAGTACTGCCATCACTTCTTTCTGATAGATGTACAAGTGAAATTGCTGGGCATTCCAAAGGCCTTGGGTACACCTGCCTGCTAGGTGAGCACCCCAAGCAATGTCTGAGGCATCGGTGGTGATGGTCTGGCCGGAAGGGCGGAGGATGAATGGAAAACCCTTGATCATGGCACAGGCCTCTCTCCACCAGAGAAATTCGGCCCTTATACAAGGGATCAGAGGGACAGTGGTCTCTAGGGACAGAGTGCTGACACCAAAGGTTATTTAAGTACCACTGAAGTTTTCTCATGTGAAGCCTGGCGAAAGGGATGAGAAGGATGCAAGATGCCATGTACCCCAGGGCTTGCAGGAATTTCCTCGCAGTGAGGTGACTTCTGGAAGCCAGCTGGGTGAAGTAGAGAGACAGGAAGCTCTGCTTTTCTGGGGATAGGAAGGCCATTTGGGTTGCTGTGTCTAGCACAGCTCCCAGGAAAACAATTTTTTTGGTGGGGTTTTGCTTTGATGTTTCTCATTGATGGCGAACCCTAGGGAAGGTATGAGTGATTTGACAAAGAGAAGGCCCTGCAGCAACTTTTCTTTGCACTCTGCCTGAATGAGGCAGTCGTCCAGGTAAGGGTAAATCTGTATATTTCTCTGTCTGCAGAATGCTATAGCTGGGGCCAAGCATTTGGTGAATACTCTGGGAGCAGCAGATAAGCCAAAGGGCAGTGCAGAGAACTGAAAGTGATGATAGCCTGCTCTGAAGCGCAGGAATATTCTGCACGATTCCCTGATGGGGATGTGGAGGTAGGCATCTTTTAGGCCTAGTGTCACAAGCCAGGCATTTTGTGAGAGCATAGGCAGGAGCTGCAGCAAGGTTAGGACTTTGAATTTGGGGACCGCCAAGGAGGTGTTTAGTTTTGATAGATCCAGGGTGGGGCGCCAAGTGCCCTCTTTTCTTGGAACAAGGAATAGAGTAAAAAACTTTTCCTGTTGGAGCTGGAGGGACAGGTTCTACTGCCCCCTGGGATATTAGAGTTTGGACCAGTCTCAATGCCTCTGCCCACTGGTTTGGGGGGAGATCTAGGTACCATCTTGGAATAGGGAGTTTGCTGAAGGAGAATCTGTATCCCTGAGAAATGATTTTTAAGACCCATTGGTCCTTGGTTAGACAGACTCAATTATCCTTGAAGAGGGTGAGCCTTCCTTCTAGTTTTGATGAGTGAAAGGAGGGCAGCGGGGGCAGGGAGAGTCATTGTGAGTGCTTGCCATAAAAGCTTAGCTTAGAACTCCCTGCCTTAGAGACAGAAGTTGTCCATTGTTTGCTTCTTTGCTGGCCCTGGGATAGGGGCCTGGATGGCCCGTCCCCAAGAGGCCTACCTTGGCCCTGTCTGCTAAGGTGCAGGGAAGGCCCAATGCTTAGAGGGAAAGTTCCTGCTGAATCTGGGAGGTTGAACTTGAAAGAAATCTTTTACTGTTTGCATAGATTTTGCTTTGTCTTCCATCTTTTAAGCACCTCTTCTGCGTTTTCCCCAAACAGGTGTCCTTATCTAGGGGTACATCAATAAGTTTAGACTTGACATGATCAGGGAGAGGTTGTTCCTTCAGCAATGCATGTCTTCTAATAACAGATCCTGTCACTGCTGCCCTGCTACAGGCTTCTAGGGCATCATATCCACATTGCAATGAGTGTTTGACCACTTGACAAGCAGAGTGCAGTAATTCTGCCAGTTCTTATGAGTTACCACCATCAGGAGAGGTAGTAATCTTCTGTTTTAATTATTCCAAAGTGTGTTCTTGATATTTTAACATATGGAACTGACAACTGAGTGCCTGATAGCTAAGGTTGCAGAGGTGTATACTTTCTTACCTCATCTGTACACGGAGAATGAGAACAAAAATATTTAGCGACAATAAGGGCCCGACGACAAATAGTTTGGGAGTTGAACAAGGCACAAAACCGACAGAGAGGGACGTCGTGGTCTGGGCCTAAACAGGTGACGCAGTAAGAATGTAAACCATGGTGTGGTATTTGCTTTCCACAGGCAAGACAATTGTTAACTTTTTCTGACATCAGTTCGAGAAAGAAAAAAGGATCCCCAACAGGGTACTTAGCTTTAGAAGACTTCAAGATAACTCAATTCGATAACAAAAACTCAGGTAGCGGCCGACCGGCACTTGTGCGAACTTCTTTTTCGGGCTCCTCGGCAAGAAAGACTGATGTAATGGTGTCTGTCAGCTGCCTATTTTTATACCCCTGACGATCTGATGTCAAACCTGGAGTGACAGCAACCTACACAGAAATACTATGGTTCTGGCATTCGGGTCAACTGAGGGCTACCTGCAGGCAGATAACCCAAGTGTGATGATTGCAACAGTGAAACATGAAGAAAGTACAGTTTTGTACCTACCATAAATGTAGATGTTCGAGTGCTAATACAGCTGCAGTCATAACAGATGGGTTCTCCTGCCGTCAGGCGGGTCCTCGGTCAGCTGAATTCCAAAGTCTAGGTCTGGCGTCGGTTGTCATCGCTTCTTCCCTGACGTCAGTGCGACAGGGGTATAAAGGAACCAGCCGACGCCATTTTCTTCAGTTTTTCTTGCCCCAGATGTCAGGTGCCCCCAGAAGGAAGGCAATACATAAATTTATATAATAAAGCAATGCAATATAATCAAAATACAGTAGTTGCAAGCAAATACACCATAAATGAATACCCCAATCAGGTTGTATGAGGAGGTGTTAGCCAATAGGCCTGTCCCAAGAGGGGAAGGAGGGAGGGAAACCTGGACTGCAGCTGTATTAGTACTCTAACATCTACATTTATGGTAGGTACAAAACTGTACTATGTTCATCGTGCATACAGCTGCAGTCATAACAGATGGGTAGAATCCCAAAGCTAAGAAAAGGGTGGCAGGCACTAGGTGGAACTAGGAGGAGCCAGGATGCCCTGCAAGACTGCAGTGGCAAAGCCTGCTCTAGTTTTGGAGTATAATGGTAGATGGTAGTGCTTGGAGAAGGTATGCACAGAACTCCAAGTGGCTGCTTCCAAAATATCTTTGGTAGGAACTCCTCTGAGGAAAGCTGCAGAGGTAGCTGTGGCCCTTGTGGAGTGAGATCTGATGCCTGCAGGTACAGTTTTACCATGAAAAGAGAAACAAAAGCGTATGCAGTGGGCTATCCATTTTGAGATTGTCTGTTTGGAAATTGGCTTTCCTTGAGCTCCTATAGCATAGGACACACAGAGCTGTTTTTCTGAAAGGCTTTGTTCTGTCCAAATAATAACGCAGCTGTCTATGGATGTCCAAGGAATGCAGTAGTCTCTCCCCTTTGTTTTGAGGATTAGGGTAAAAGGTCGGTAAGTGGATAGCCTGATTCAAAGCTACCCTGGATACCACCTTTGGCATAAAGGACGGGTTGGTTCGTAAGGAAACTCTGTCCTGATGGAAGATGATAAAAGGCTGCACAGCCATGAGGGCTTGTAGTTCCGATACCCTGCGAGCTGAGGTGATAGCCAGAAGGAAAGCTGTTTTCCAGGACAAATATTGCAAATATGATGAGGCAGCTGGCTCAAAGGGAGGCAAGGTCAGCTTTTCTAGAATGAAATTGAGGTCCCAAGCAGGTATTGGTTGTTTCCTTGGGGGTTTTATGTTCTTCGCCCATCTGAGGAACTGTCTTAAGAGGGGGTGAGAGAATAAAGGTGGATCAGTGTTGTATTCTGCAGAAATGGCTGAGGCATGGATTTTGATGGAAGAAAATGAAAGTCCACTGCTTAGCAGCTCAGCTAGATACTATAATATTTGAGGTAAATTCAGTTTTCCAGGATTCTGGCCCTTTTTCTCATTCCAGGCACAAAACCGTTTCCATTTTGCGGAGTAAGCTTTTCTAGTAGACGGCCTTCTGGCCTCTAAAATGACATCCTGCACCTCCTTGGAGAATAGGGTCTGTTGTGATGTTAAGGGATCTTCCATGCGGCCAGATTGAGTGTTTTCAGCTGACTGTGAAGAGTTTTGAAGCTGTGCTGAGTCAGAAGAAGAGGCATTAGAGGCAGGGTCCATGGTGGAGAATGCGTCAGGCTCCTCAGGAGTGGATACCAGTGCTGTCTTGGCCAGTCTGGAGCAATGAGAATCATCTTTGGTCTGTCTGCTCTGGTTTTTAATAGAACTTCGGGCAGCAGAGGAAGAGGGGGAAAGGCATAAACTGTCATTGTTGTCCAACTGAAAGAGAGAGCGTCCACTCTCCAGGCCTGTGGATGTAAAGTCCTTGAGCAGAATTTTCTCAATTGGTGATTTTTGTGGGAGGCAAAGAGATCTATGTCTGGCCTTCCCCATGCTTGTATTATCTCTGTAAAAACTTGAGGATGCAACTTCCATTCGTGTGGATCTGTCATATTTCTGCTTAGGTTGTCTGCCAGCGTGTTTTCCTTGCCTGGCAAGTACTGTGCTTGAAGTTCGATTTGTAATTCCAGAGCCATGTTCCAAAGTGACATGGCCAGCCTTCATAGGGTGTATGAATGGGTTCCTCCCTGTTTGTTTATGTACCACATTACTGTGGTGTTGTCTGTCCTTATCAACAGTTGACCTGGATGCAGAAGGTCTTTGAAAGCTATAATAGCATTTATTACTGCTAGCATTTCCTTTTGATTGATGTGAAGGTGCTTTTCTTTTTGGGACCATTTGCCCTGAATGCACCGATCTGTCATGTGCGCCCCCCAGGCATAGTCCGAGGCGTCTGTTGTGATGACTTGATTTGCTTGAGGCTTGCAGAATGGGAGACCTGTGTTTGTTTGGCATGCTTGAGCCCGCCACAGAAATTCCTTTGAAGACATGGAATTAGCGGTAATATTGTTTCCAAACTGTGGCTGTGTTGAGACCATAGGTTTTTCAGGTACCATTGAAGTTTCCTCATATGCAGCTTTGCACATGGGATTAGTAGGATGCAAGATGCCATGAATCCCAGAGCCTGCAGGATTTTCCTTGCAGTCAGCCTGGTGAAATTTGCTAGTTTTCTGAAGTATTGAGTTAGTTGCCCCTGTTTCTCTGGCATGAGGTAGGCCATCTGGGTGTTTGTGTCCAAGTTGGCACCCAGGAAAATTATTTTCTGAGAGGGTATTAGCCTTGATTTCTTTTTGTTGACTGTGTATCCCAGAGAATTCAACAACATTATTACAAAAGCCAGATGTTTCAGAAGTATGTGCTTGCTGTCCGCTTGGATCAGGCAGTCGTCCAAATATGGGTATATTTGTATCCCTTGAAGTCTGCAGTAGGCAATTACTGATGCCAGGCATTTCGTGAATACTCTGGGCAGTAGATAAGCCAAAGGGCAATGCAGAGAATTGATAATGGGTTGAACCTGCAAGAAATCTGAGGTATCTTCTGCAATTTTGTCTGATTGGGACATGCAGGTATGCCTCCTTGAGGTCCAATGTTACCAGCCAAGACTCCTTGCCCAGCATGGGAAGAAGCTGCTGTAATGTGAGCATCCTGAATTTTGGTACGAGTAAAAATGTGTTTAGGATGGATAGGTCCAAAATAGGTCTCCAATCTTTTCCCTTCCTTGGTACCAGGAATAGTCTGGAATAAAAACCTTGACCTTGTTCTTGAGTAGGTACCTCTTGAATAGCTTTCATGTCCATGAGATCTGAAATTTGTCTTTGTGCCTCTGCCCTTTGATTGTGTGGCAGGTTTGGCAGGCCTCTCATTTTTGGAAGGGTGTGAAAATGGAATCTGTAGCCTCTGTTTATAATGTCCAGGATCCATTTGTCTTTTGTGATAATATGCCAATTTTTTGAAAATAATGCCAGTTTTCTGCCTAAGGGTGCTGCCATTTGAGCCTTGATTGGCATGCAAAGGGGAAAGTCATTGGGCTTGCTTTCTGAATGGCTGCAAACTATCCTCACCACCTCTGTGTAGGAGCTTGCCACTGTCTGCCTCTAAACGATCCTTGAGATTGCCCTCTGCCCCTCGGGCGTCTGTATCTACCTCTTTGGGGTCTGTCCGTGGCTGGAAAGGACCAATTTTTGGAGGGCCAATTTCTACTGAAACGTGGAGGTTGTACCTGTAGAAAATCTTTCACTGTTTGCATTGATTTAGCCTTTTCCTCCATTTTCTTTAATACCTCCTCAGCTTTAACACCAAATAATACACCCTTTTGTAGAGGGGCAGCTAGTAATTTAGCTTTGACATGATCTGGTAAGGTTTGCTCCTTGAGCCAGGCATGTCTACGTATGACTGATCCTGTAACAGCAGCTCTACATGAGGCCTCTAGAGCATCAAAACCACATTGCAAGGTATGTTTACACACTTGTTCTGCACTATGCATCAAATCCTGCAACTCCTTCAAGTCTGGTTGTTCAGGTTGTGACATTTTGCTTCTCAACTGTGATAACAGAAACTGTTGGTACTTTAACATATGGAACTGGCAGTTTAATGCCCTCATGGTTAAGGTGGCCGAGGTGTATACCTTTTTTCCCCACCTTTCTAAAGATCTGGAATCTCTCTCGGAAGGTAAAGGATTTTTAGCAGTGGAGGCCTTAATTCCCTTGGGGCCCTGTGAGATAGTTTCTGGGTCAGCCGCATGGCTTTTGTATAGAAATTGGTGCGAGTCAGGAACCCGGTAGTACCTGTCAGGTTTTGGGCTGGAGGTAAAGAATCCGGGTTAAGGCAGGCCTCCGAATACACACCATCTAGTATGGCTAAGACAGGAGATATAGTCAGAGGCCTGTGCTGACGTAGCAAGAGAAAATCCCTAAGCCTTTTCTTGGAATCTGAATACTCTTGGCCTTCCCAGTGGAAGTGCTCCCTTAAGGTATGCAAAGTTTCCCCAAATGAATAATCCTCTAGAGGGGAGACAGAGGGAATGGACTCCTCTGCATCAGAATCTTCAAAAGGGGAGTAAGAATGTTCCTGTTCATCCGAGTGCTCTGAAATAATGGAGGCCTGGTCAGAGGAGGGGGGATTCTTCCTCCACTCTGGGCCTTTTGTCCGGGGGGGGGTGAGAACCCCTGATAAGAGTAATTAAATCCTCAGCCATTTTAAGCATCTGTTTTTTAGGCATGGGGCCTGGATATGGGCCCTGTGTAGCTGGTCTCTTAGAATGCATGGCTGCTTTAGACTTAGTGAAAGCCTTGATAGAAAAAGAAGAGGAAGGTCTGAAGACACCCTGAGAGGAGGCAGACCTGTCTACATTTTGAGTTTCACCACCAAGAGTGGCTTCGGTATCTGTAGTTGGGGTGTGGGCCGAGGAGCCTGTGACCTTGGGCACAGAAGACACCGCCAATGAAGTGTCGTCGGTAGGCAGGGGCTGCGTAGGTGCCTCGCTGAGAACCAGACCACCTGAAGTCGGCTTTGGCGTGGTGTCGGTAGAGGCCGCGGACCTCGTGTGTCGGTCCTTATCTTTGCGTTTTTTAGACAAAACTGGAATCGGAGTATCCGACGACATAATATATTTAAATTTTCTGCCAAAATAGTGCTGGGCGAACTCCGCCTGACGCTTAATGGTGTATTTGTTGAATGTAGCACAAAAACGACAGACCGAGACGTCGTGGTCTGGGCCTAAGCAAGGAATGCAGAGGGAATGAAAATCCTTATGCGGTATTTGCTTCCCACATGAAATACAATTATTAACTTTGACATCGGTTTGAGGCAAGAAAAGTTTCCCCAACGTGGTACTTAGCTTTCAAGAAGACTTCGGTTGCAAAATTTTCATAATTTCAGGAGCTGGCCGACCGGCACTTGCAAACTGCTTCTGCTTCGGGCACCGCGCGGCAAGAAAGACTGAAGAAAATGGCGTCGGCTGGTTCCTTTATATCCCTGTCGCACTGACGTCAGGGAAGAAGCGACGACAACCGACGCTGGACCTAGACTTTGGAATTTGGCCGACTGAGGACCCGCTTGACGGCAGGAGAACCCATCTGTTATGACTGCAGCTGTATGCACGATGAACATCATCAGCTGCACACCTTGCTGCTGGTTGTGACACACTAATGGCAGAAGGACTGTATACTGAAAGGGATAATAATGTGGCAAGACTATTGTACTGGGGAGTGTACAAACATACAAGTTTACATCACATGGGATCACCCATTACCAACAGTTCAAAAGGGAGATGCAAGAAAAGCAGATAGAGTGGTTCATGAAAAAGACAAAAGTAGCATTGATTATTGAAATTACTACACTCAATGACTACAGTGTTTTGTTTACAGAGAGACACAAAGTCATAACATAGCAGGATTTGCAGGCAGAAACGACAGCAATGTGGAAGAGATATACCCAGACAGTTCCAATAGTTGTACGAGCAATGGGTCTTATAGAAGAAGAATCTACAATAGTATTTAGATAGGTTACTGATGCATGTAACTCTGTAAGAATTGCAGGAGTACAGTATTGGCCACATTGCGAGTGCTGTGAAGAGCACTTCTGGCTGACAAAGACTGAAACTATACTAATTTCATGAACTTTAATCATACTTTCACTTCGGAATAGGATCCACTCCAGTCAAGGCATTAGAAACCCAAAAGAAGTGGAGAAATTAAAAAATAAACATGAAAATATATACAACTTTAATGATATTAATACGTGTTCAATTTGATTGTTTAATACTGTCTATTTTTATGTGTGGAGCCTTTCTCCCCGGGCCTCCGCTGAAAATAGGCCTCATGCCCAGTCGGACATTACCTGGTAAACAAAATAAATAAATAGACTTTAAATTATGTCAAAGGCAGTAACAGCATGGGGACAGTGACAAAGAGCAGTACCAGTAAGGTACACATTCTGGCAAAGTACCTGCTCAGTCTTAGCTTCAAATTCTCTGAGCTCATCCTCTGTTATAGGACGGTAATTCTCTTCATTTTCAGAATCTTCTTGCCATCCCATTGCTTTTAACAACCTAAAAAAATCAATGAAAATCTGTATCAGTCTTACAAAATACAGAATAGTTTTACTTAAAATACATACGCAGAGCATTTCTTAACACATGTAGCAAGTTTGTATAAGTGCATATGCATCCATTACAGTAGTGTGCATGACTGTACATGTGTGTGTGTGTGTGTATATGTATTTTCAGTAACGCATACACAAGTTGAAACAGGATACAGGTCAAACCTTAGCTCCTACTAAGTACTACAGTAACTAAAGTCTGCCTCGATTATTTCATATTTTATTCCAGATGCCAGAAGAGCTACCGTCATTAACGTACAAATACACTTTATTCATTACTGCCTCTATCTGGACACAAAACTACAGAAAATAAAATTCAAAGACTTGTCAACCTTATTAGTGACAATGAAAATAACTGTATTTGCACTGACCAAACTGAATGTTTTTTTGTCTCTGTTACAAGCAGCTAACTTTTGAACACTTTCCTTTAAATTATTTAGTTAAGGTTTCTGCCATCACTTGCTAATAAAGAGCTTGCCTTGATTCTTTGCATGCCTTTAGAAACAATTCTTCACTGAAAAGACAGAGACCTCCCTTCTCACGAACCACTTCTATAAAAATACCCTTGCTTCATGAAGAGCCTTCCTAATGAAATTACTGCCCTAGACAATTCTCTCTCTCTCCCCCCAAGAAAGAGCTAAATGACCTACTACACTACAAATATACTTTTAGAAATACTGGTTAATTTACTTATTCCAGTATCATTATGGACTGATCTTTAAGATTCACATCTTACTTTATATTACATAATGTATATATTACCTTACTGCACTGTCCTATTCAGATATAATGACATTCTACAGTCGTTCTTCGGACATTTTGTGAATACTGTCCATGCTTGCACATATATATCGTAATGCACAGTCCTCACTTGCTGTTTTATTCTAATTCTCATGGTTGAAGCATGTTATGCAATCTGGTCTCTGCCTCAATCTGCTTGCACTGTACCCACAGGAATGCATTTATTAAGCCAATCTTATCTGTCTGCCCTTCATATGTCAACCTGCATTCAACTGCAAATGTACATTTTGCATGTTGTCGATTTTTGTTGGCTGCATGGTATGTCAACATGGCTTGGGTAGTGGCTGAAAAGGGTCTTGTACCAGTCCATTAACCCAGATAATACCCAAACAAAATAAAAAAAAATGTGGCAGCCATTCACTAAGAATCTACACTAACTTTGCAGGGCAAATCAATTCTAGCAAAGAACAAGACTTAAAATACTGGATTACTAAATAAATGAAAAAAAAATCAGTTTGGGCACATTCATCATTACATATGACTGACCATAAGTCTATACTACTGCATCATTCAAATTAGCTGTAGGTGGACATTCATTCATCTGACCAGGCTTTCTATGCCTTGCAAGTCCCACGCACAGGATTTTTCTTCATCCTGTGCTTACACGACTGGAAATAAAGGAAGAAGCAGCCTGTGCCCATCTTTTTTTTTTTAATGTCAATAAGATTACCACTGCAAGTGTGTTGTGCCACCTATTCAATATGGACTGCCTTAAACTGGGCAAAGTGGCAATGTGGGGTCAAAAAGTGTGCGTCTGTGTTGGGGGGGGGGGGGTCTAGCCTGAATGAAGACAGGAAAATGAAAGGTTCTGGAGGGCTGGTGAGTGAGTCTACACTGAAACAGAGATCTTTGTATTCTGGTATCTATTATTGGTGGTGGTGGTTGGGGGCTAGGCTAACAAAACTGTTCTTTGTGCATCATAAGTACCACAGATGCAGCATTGTTCATACAGACTTAAAAGAACATTAAAGTAGGATGTATCCTGGCCACATGGCTATATAGGATCAACACGTATACCTTGCAAGAATGTACTGGCAATTACAATATTAAAGAAGAGCAGTATGTTCAAGTTAACAGCCAGTGGGTGCAGCCCTGGAGGAAAAAGCCTCAGCAATACCACAGCTGCATTATATAGACTACCTGGCTGCTTATGTAGTCTGACTAGCATGGGTACCAACTGCACATTATGTTTGTAATCATCCCAATTGGCCACAGTTTTATTTAATTCCCCTGGAATGGACAAAGGATATTTTGTCCTCAGTGTCTGACAATTTAGGGTCTTAAAAGCGAAAGTAGCAAAGGTGTAGACCTACCGGAGGGCAACACATTAGCTGTAATTAAAAGCTGAGTTGGCTTACCAGAGGAGATGAAGTGAAAGGTCAACTATAGGGTTTTTGTACAGAAACATCATGGCCGCAGGGACCTTATAAAACCTGTCAGGCTTTTTGAGAGTAAAAGGCTGGTAAATCAGGGAAAAAATGGATGCAAAGGCATCCAGGAAGCCCTCTAATACTGAAGGAAGGGAGAGATGGACTGGAGCACGTTTTAAAACCCGTACCTCAAGCAAGCCATTTTATATCTGTTTTGTACCTCAGTGACTTTTCAGAATTCCCATTAAGTATATTACATCATCCTAGTAATAATCTCCCCAAAAGAAATCTCTTCTATTGGGGAATCAAGAGACAAGGTTTCATCATCATCTTTAGCAAGTTGTCTAGAAAAATTCATATGAGATGAATAAAAGTACAGTTGTGCACACTTACCATAAATGTAGATGTTCGAGTGTATTCACTGTTGCAGTCATTACATTTGGGTAATCTGCTGGCAGGTTGCCCTCAGTCGGCCTGATTAAATAAGTCTTGGGTGCTGCGTCGGTTGCTGTCCCTTCTTCCATGATGTCAGGGGTGTAAAACATGCAGCCGACGCCATTACATCAGTTTTTCTTGCCCCAGATGTTAGGTGCCCCCCCAAATGGGGAGCAAATAAAAGTAAAACCACAAAAAATATACCTCCAATCCCAAAAGCAAATACACCAAAAGGGCTTTTAAGCATGGTGAAAGAAAGAAGAGGTATAGCCAGAGAAAAATAGGGGGATGGAGGGAGGGAGGGTAACCAGGACTGCAACAGTGAATACACTCGAACATTTACATTTATGGTAAGTGTACACAACTGTACTATGTTCTTTGTGTTTCACTGTTGCAGTCATTACATTTGGGTAGATTCCCAAAGCTATGGTCGGGTGGATGGAATTACACAGCATTAACACCAGCTATAAGGCCCTGCAGGACAGCAGTGGCAAAGCCAGCTCTGGATTTAGAGAAAAGTGGTAAATGGTAATGTTTGGTGAACGTATGAACTGAGCTCCAGGTAGAAGCTTCTAGGATGTCCGTGGTCCTGAGAAAGGCTGTAGAAGTAGATGCAGCCCTGGTGGAATGGGAGCTGATCCCCTGGGGGATAGTTTTTCCATGGTGCATATAGCAGAAACTAATACAATGGCGTATCCATTTGGAAATGGTTTGCTTTGAAATAGCCTTTCACTCTGCCCCTGCAACAAATGCCACCAGCAGTTTTCAGATTTTCTCTGAGATTTTGTCCTGTTTAAGTAAAATCTAAGTTGTCTGTGTATGTACATCCAATGAATGCAGAATCCACTCCCCCTTGTTCTGTGGATTGGGAAAGAAAGTTGGCAAATGAATGGTCTGAATAAGAGCCACACTGGATACCACACCTTAGGCATGAAGGATGGATTGGTCCTGAGAGATACCATGTCCGCATGAAAAATGATGAAAGGCTCCACTGCCATAAGAGCCTGTAATTCGGAAATCCTTCTAGCTGAAGTGACTGCTAAAAGGAAAGCTGTTTTCCAGGAGATAAATTTTAAGTCTGCAGTAGCAGCTGGCTCGAAAGGAGGGATAGTGAGCTTTTCCAATACAAAAGTGAGGTCCCAGGCAGGAGTTGGAGCTCTCCTGGGTGGTGTTAAATTTCTGGCCCCTCTGAGATGCTGCTTTAGCAGAGGATGAGAGAAGAGGGGAGGTTCTGTGTTGTAATGAGCTGAAATGGCTGAGGCATTAGTTTTTATGGAAGAAAAGGACAGGCCCTTGTGAAGCATCTCAGTTAAGTATTGTAAAATCTGAGGAATGTTGGGCGCTGCTGTGCTTATCCCTTGAGATCGACTCCAGGCACAGAATATTTCCTATTTGTCAGCATAAGATTTTCTAGTACTAGGCCTTCTCGCCTCCAAAATGACATCTATCACAGGTTTGCTGAGGGATGCTAAGGGTGAATTGAGGTGATTAGCCACGCTGCAAGATTCAAAGTTTGGAGATGAGTGTGCAGAATTTGGTTGTTCTGCTGAGACAGTAAGTAAGGTGTCTGAGGCAGGTGCCACTGTAGAAGGTGTGACACATTGCGCAGGAGTGGGTACACCAGTGTTGGTGAGGCCAGTCTGGAGCAATCAAAATCATTTTTTGGTTTGCCCTGTTTGACTTTTAGTAAAACTTTGGAGAGCAGATGCAGAGGGGGAAAGGCACAGACGGATAGGTTTTTCCAGCTGAAGGAAAGAGCATCCACTTTCCAGGCTTTTTTTGTGATGAGTTCTTGTGCAAAATTTGTCCAACTGATAGTTCTGGAGTGAGGCAAAAAGATATATGTCTGGGCTCCCCCATCTGCGTGCCAACATGTTGAAAATCTGTGGTTCCAGTTTCCATTCGTGTGAGTCCATGAGATGTCTGCTTAGTTCGTCTGCCAGAGTATTCAACTTTCCTGGCAGGAATTGAACTTGTAGTTGTACCTGATAGGTCAAGGCAGTGTTCCACAATGCCATGGCTAGTCTGCAAAAGGGGTAGGAGTGTGTATCCCCCTGCTTGTTATGTACCACATAACCGTAGTATTGCCTGTCTTTATCATTAATTGTCCTGGATGAAGGTAGTCCTTGAAGGCTGTCAGTGCTTTCTGTACAGCTAGCATTTCTTTTTGATTGATATGAAGGTGCATTTGATTTGGACTCCATTTGCCCTGAATGCACTTCCCTGCCAAATGTGCCCCCAAGCATAGACTGATGCTTCTGTAGTAAGGGTTTGGCCGGCAGGGGGTGGTGTGAATGGCAGTCCCTTGTTTTGGTGGCTGGCCTCTGCCCACCATAGGAACTCTAGTTGCAGGCAAGGTATGACAGGAAAGTACAGTTGTGTACACTTACCATAAATGTAGATGTTCAAGTGTATTCACTGTTGCAGTCATTACATTAGGGTAATCCTGCTGGCAGGCTGCACTCAGCCAGCCTGAATTCCAAAGTCTTGGGTCCTGTGTCGGCTGCTGTCGCCCCTTCCCTGACGTCAGGTCGTCAGGGGTATAAAAGATGCGGCCGACACCATTTTCTTTAGTTTTTCTTGCCCCAGATGTCAGGCTAAAAGGGTAGCCAAAATTTATATATATATATATATATATATATATATATATATATATATATATATATATATATATAAATACATGCACCAATATAAACTATACCTTCATCTACAAGCAAATACACCAAATAGGTTGTATAAATCAGCGAAGGAAAGATAGGTTCCATCAGAAGAAAGGGGGATGGCAGGTGAGTAACCTGGACTACAACAGTGAATACATTCGAACATCTACATTTATGGTAAGTGTACACAACTGTACTATGTTCTTCATGTATCACTGTTGCAGTCATTACATTTGGGTAGAGTCGCAAAGCTAAGGTTGGGAGGCTGGAGCTAAACAGCATTAGGAGCGGCTAAGAGGCCCTGCAGAACTACAGTGGCAAAGCCTGCCCTGGATTTAGAGTAGAATGGCAGATGATAGTGCTTTGTAAAGGTGTGCACTGAACTCCAAGTAGCAGCCTCTAAAATGTCCTTGGTAGGTACTCCTCTGAGAAAGGCTGCTGAAGTGGCTGCAGCTCTGGTGGAGTGTGCCCTTAGGTACTGGTTTGCCATGGTGCACATAGCAAAAACGAATGCAGTGGCCTATCCACTTTGAAACAGTCTGCTTTGAGATAGCCTTTCCTTGAGATGCTGCAGCATATATGCCACTAGTAATTGCTCTGTCTTTCTGAAAACTTAGGTTCTGTCCAAGTAGAATCTAAGCTGTGTACGTCCAAATAATGCAGAATTCTCTCCCCCTTGTTATGTGGATTTGGGTAGAAGGTTGGCAGGTGAATAGTTTGGTTGAGAGCCACGCTGGACACCACCTTAGGCATAAATGTTGGGTTTGTCCTCAGAGAAACCCTGTCTGGATAAAAAATGATAAAAGGTTCCACAGCCATGAGTGCCTGTAGCTCTGAAACTCACCTTGCAGAAGTTATTGCTAGGAGCAGAGCTGTTTTCCAAGATAAAAACTTTATATCAGCAGTAGCCGCTGGCTCAAAAGGAGGCAGGGTGAGTTTTTCCGAGACATAGTTGAGGTCCCATGCAGGCAATGGTGATCTCCTTGGAGGTCTTAAATTTTTGGCTCCTCTGAGGTAATGCTTTAATAAAGGATGAGAAAAGATTGGTGGCTCTACATTGTAATGAGCTGAAATGGCAGAGGCATGAATTTTAATAGATGAAAAAGATAGGCCTTTGTCCAGCATCGCAGTTAAGTATTGCAAAATCTGAGGAATATTCGGCACAGCTGTATCAGTTCCTTCTGCCTGGTTCCAAGCACAGAATCTCTTCCATTTTCCAGCATAAGATTTTCTAGTACTAGGCCTTCTGGCTTCCAAAATGACATCCATCACAGCTTTACTGAGAGGTGTATTTTGTATGACTACATTATTAGCCATGTTGTCAGGTTTAAAGTTCTGAGTTGGCTGTGTAGGATCCGACTGTTTTGCTGGGACAGTAGCTGAGGTATTTGAGGTAAGATCCAAGCTGGGTATTGAGACAAGCTCCTTAGTACTGGATACCAGTGCTGGCGGGGCCAGTCTGGGGCAATCAGTATCATCCTTGGCTTCTCCTGTCTGACCTTTAGGAGTACCTTGGGGAGGAGAGGCAGAGGGGGAAATGCATATATTTCCATCTGAAAGATAGGGCATCCACTTTCCATGCCTGTCTGTGATAAATCCTTGTGCAGAATCTTTTTAGTTGGTAGTTGTGAGGGGAGGCAAAAAGATCTATGTCCGGGCATCCCCGTTTTCTTGTTATCATGCTGAAGACTTGTGGGTCCAGGTGCCACTCGTGAGGATCCATGCGGTTTCTGCTTAGTTCGTCTGCCAGAGTATTTTTCCTTCCTGGCAGGAATTGTGCTTGCAGATGTACTTGGTAAGTCAATGCTGTGTCCCACAAAGTCATGGCTAGTCTGCAAAGGGGGTAAGAATGTGTGCCCCCTTGCTTGTTTATATACCACATGACTGTGGTGTTGTCTGCCTTTATCAGTAGTTGTCCTGGATGAAGTAGGTCCTTGAAGGCTGTCAGGGCATTTTGAACTGCTAGCATTTCTTTTTGATTGATATATAGATGCATTTGGTTTGAGGTCCATGTGCCCTGAATGCATCTTCCTGCCATGTGGGTCCCCCAGGCATAATCTGATGCATCCGTTGTTAGTGTCTGCCTGGCTGGGGTAATGTGAATGGCTGTCCCTTGTTTTGGTGACAAGCCTTTGCTCACTATCGAAACTCCTGTTGCAGGCAGGGAATGAGAGTAATCATAGTTACCAGGCTGTGGCAATGTTGAGTCCAAACACTTTTTAGGTACTACTGAAGTTCCCTCATATGCAGTCTTGCATATGGAATTAGTAGGATGCAGGATGCCATGAAGCCCAAAGCCTGCAGAATTTTTCTTGCAGATAACTGGGCCTTTGTTGCCAACATTTTGAAATAGGTAGTCAGTTGCCTTTGTTTGTCTGGCGTGAGATATGCCATCTGGGCAGTTGTATTTAAGCTTGCACCCAGGAATATTATCTCTTGAGAGGGTACTAGTTTTGATTTCTTTTCGGTGACTGTGTACCCTAGACATGTTAGAAGTCTTTTCACAAACGCCAGATGCTGTAGAAGAATGTCCTTGTTCTCTGCCTGAATTAGACAGTCGTCCAAGTAAGGATATATTTGTATTCCTCTGTCTGCAGAATGCAATTACTGGTGCCAGGCACTTTGTAAAGACCCTGGGCACAGTAGATAAGCCAAAGGGCAATGCAGAGAATTGGTAATGCATTGAGCCCGCCTTGAATCTGAGGTATCTTCTGCACATTTGTCTGATTGGGACATGCAGGTATGCCTCTTTTAGGTCTAAAGTCACAAGCCAAGCGTTCTTGCCCAGCACGGGCAGAAGCTGCTGCAAAGTCAACATCTTGAATTTTGGTATATCCAGGAATGTGTTTAAAATTGATAGGTCCAGTACTGGCCTCCAGGCCTTGTCCTTTCTGGGTAACCAAGAGCAGTCTTGAGTAAAATCCTTGTCCCTGCTCTTGCTCTGGTACTTGCTGAATGGCCCCCATGTCCATGAGGGATGAGACTTGTTTTTGTGCCTCTGCCCATTGATTTTTTGGCAGGGTATGGAAATGGAACTTGTAGCCCTGTGACATGATATTTAAGGCCCATTTGTCCTGGGTTATAATGTGCCAATTTTGTGAAAAAAGTGCTAATTTTCCCCCTAAGGGTGCTGCCAGGAGATAAGTGCTTGGTGCAGGCAAGGGGAAGTCATTGGGACTGTTTCCTGTATGGATGAGATTTGTCTTCTCCAACTTTGGAGGTAGAAGCCCCGCATTGCTTTGAGCAGTATGAACCTTGTGCCTGGGATCTGCCTCTAGGGCGTCGGGATCTGCCCCTTTGAGGTCTGTCTGACACAGGAAAGGACCAATTCTTTGTTGGCCAGTGTCTACTAAACCTAGGTGGCTGTACTTGTAAAAAATCTTTGACCGTTTGCATAGATTTAGCTTTGTCCTCCATTTTCTTTAACACCTCTTCTGCCTTAACACAAAACAAAGTATCATGCTGTAAAGATGCATCTAATAATTTGACTAACATGATCAGGCAGATTTTGTTCCTTTAACGAAGCATGCCTCCAAATTACAGAACCTGTAACTGTGGCCCTGCAGGAGGCCTGTAATGAATCAAATCCACATTGCAAAGTATGCTTTCCAACTTGTTCAGCTGCATGCAATAAATCCTGCATTTCCTTGTTTTCTGCACATTCAGAGTTTAACAACATTTTCTGTTTAAGCAAAGCCATGACATGTTGCTGATATTTGAGCATATGAAACTGACAGTTTAAGGCCCTTATAGCCAAGGTAGCAGATGTGTAAACCTTTTTCCCCATCTATCCAGTGCCCTAGAATCTCTGTCAGAGGGGGTAGGTTTTTTGCAGGGGAAGCCTCAACTCCTTTGGGACCCTGAGAAATAGTTTCTGGGTCTGCAGCAGGGTTTTTAAAAAGGAATTTATGAGAGTCAGGAACCCTGTAATATCTGTCAGGCTTAACAGGAGCTGGAGGTAAGGAGTCAGGGGTAAGACTAGACTCCGAAAACACATCTACAATGTCTAACACAGGTGGGATGGCTAGTGGCTTGTGTTGAAGTAGTAAAAGGAAATCCCTGAGCCTCTTTTTAGATTCTGAAAAATCTTGGCTCTCCCAGTGAAAATGCTCCCTCATGGTATGTAAGGTTTCCCCAAAAGAGTAGTACTCAGGAGGAGAAGCTGAAGGTATAGACTCTTCAGCATCAGAATCCTCATAGGGGGGAAGAGAATATTCCTGATCAGAAGAGGAATCAGAAGAAATGGAAACCTGATCTGAAGATTCATAGTCAGTCTCTTGCCTAGGCCTCTTATCAGGAGGGGGATGGAAACCCCTGATCAAGGTAATCAAATCTTCGGCCATTTTGAGCATCTGTTTTTTGGGCACAGAGGCCTGACCACGTGGCTCTTGAGTTTGTTTCTTTGCTTTGGAAGGTGCTTTATTCTTTGCCTGTGAAGCTGAAGTCGGTTTGATGTAAAGATGTTTAGGTCTGAATACACCCTCAGAAGCCGGTGCCTGCTCAGCGGCTCCAGACCCTTCTGAAGGAATAATATCTGAGGCTCCAATACCTTGAGTTTCCAGTGGCCTGCGACTCTAAAGTAGCGGGCGCCAGGGGCTGCGAAAGCGCCTCACTGAGAACCGGCGACTGGCTTAGGAGAAGCTTAGTCGTCGGTTTTGGGCCTCGGTTGTCTAGCTCTTTCCTTTTCTTTGCGTTTCTTGTGAACTCCGGTAGTCGGATGGCTATCCGATGACATTTCTGGATAATTAAACTGGTGTCCAAAATAGTTTAAAGCAAAATCATACCGACGCTTAATAGTGTGTTGGTTAAATCTAGCACAAAACCCGACAACCAGAAATGTTGTGATCAGGGCCTAGGCAAGGAATACAGTAAGAATGAAAATCCTTACGAGGTATTTGCTTCCCACAAGAACTACAATTATTAACTTTTTCTGACATCGGTCTGGAGCAAGAAAAAAAGTTTCCCCAACGGGGTACTTAGCTTTATTGAAGACTTCGGATCTGAAACTTGAACACGAAAATCTCAGGAGTGGGACGACTGGCACTTGCGAACTGCTTCTACTTCGGGCACCGCGCGGCAAGAAAGACTAAAGAAAATGGCGTCGGCCACATCTTTTATACCCCTGATGTCCTGACAGCAGCCGACACAGGACCCAAGACTTTGTAATTCAGGCCGGCTGAGGGCAACCTGCCAGCAGGATTACTCTAATGTAATGACTGCAACAGTGAAACACGAAGAACATTTCACTGAATGAATGGCAGTCCCTTGTTTTGGTGGCAGGCCTCTGCCCACCATAGGAACTCTAGTTGCAGGCAAGGTATGACAGGAATCATTGTTTCCAGGCTGTGACAATGCTGACTCCATAGACTTTTTAAGTACCACTGAAGTTTCCTCATATGCAGTCTTGCATATGGAATTAGAAGAATGCAGAAGGCCATGAACCGCAAGGTTTGCAGTATTTGCCTTGCAGAAAGCAGGGTTTTTGTGGCCACCTGTTTGAAGTAAGTCACCAAATGAATTTGCATCTCTGGCGTAAGGAAAGCCATCTGGGCAGTTGTATTCAAGCTTGCACCCAGGAATGTAATTTTTTGAGATGGTACCAGTTGTGATTTCTTTTCGTTTATAATGTACCCTAGATAAGTTAGAACCCTTTTTACAAACGTCAGATGGTTTAGAAGAGTGTCCTTGTTTTCTGCCTGAATTAGACAACCGTCCAGGTATGGATACATCTGAATATTTTTATTTATTATTTATTTATTTTATTTATTTGCTGTTGGTTAACCAGGATAGTCCACTGGGCCAAGTGAACCCTTTTAAAGTGGAGTCCTGGGGAGAAAAGCTCCTTCAAAAATTACATGTTGCAGAGATTTACATTATATAACATACAAGACATAAGGTATAGAGGTTACAATAAGTAAAGTTAATAACAATTTTTTTTTTTTTTTTTTTTTTTACAGAAGGCATTCAGGATGACAGATGATATTAAGAAATTGATTATGAGCTGAGTAGAGAAGGTGAGGGTAATAAGAATACAGGAAGTGGAAAATGCTTATGTGGGGTGGGAGCAGGAGCATATTTCTTTGCCTGCAAAATGCAATTACTGGAGCCAGGCACTTTGGGCGCAGTAGATAAGCCAAAGGGCAGTGCAGAGAACTGGTAATGCAAGTAGCCTGCTTTGAAGCGGAGGTATCTTCTGCAAGATTCCCTGACTGGGATATGCAGGTAAGCCTCTTTTAAATCTAGAGTTGCCAACCAAGCATCTTTGCCTAGCATAGGAAGTAACTGGTGAAGAGTCAGCATCTTGAATTTTGAAATGTCCAGAAAGGTGTTTAGAGTAGATAAGTCCAAAACTGGACGCCATGATTTGTCTTTTCTGGGTACCAGGAAAAGTCTTGAATAGAAACCTTGCCCCTTTTCCTCTTCTGGTACTGGTTGAATAGCCCCCATGCTCATGAGGGAAAGTACTTGTTTCTGGGCCTCTGCCCACTGATTTGGGGGCAAGTCTGGCCATCCGTTTGGAATTGGCAATGTGTGGAAATGAAATCGGTATCCCTGGGATACTATATTTAAAACCCATTTGTCCTGGGTTATAAGTTGCCAGTTTCTTGCATGAAGAGCCAGTTTTCCTCCCAAAGGGGCGGCTAAAAGGTTAAGTGCTTGGTAAGTGTAAAGGGAAATCATTGAGACTGCTTACCATAGGGAGGTGTCTTGTTGTTTCCAGATTTGGAAGAGGAGGCACCCCATTGTTTTGTTCTGAAAGTCCCTTGTGACTGAAACCTGGGGCCTTTGGAATGTCTGGGCTTGACTTGAGTGGCTCTCGAGGGAACTGAAAAGGACCAGTTCTTAGTAGGCCAGTGCCTACTAAATCTTGGAGATTGCACTTGTAAGAAATCTTTCACAGTTTGCATAGATTTAGCTTTATCTTCCATCTTTTTTTTTAAAACTTCTTCAGCCTTATTACCAAAGAGACGGGTCCTGTTGTAAAGAAGCATCCAATAATTTTGCTTTAACATGATCAGGCAGATTTTTGCTCTTTGAGCCAAGCATGCCTTCTTAGCACAGACCCAGTTACAGCAGCCCTGCAAGAGGCCTCCAAAGAATCAAAACCACATTGCAAGGTATGTTTTCCAACTTGTTCAGCTGAATGCAATAAATCCTGTAAATCTTTGTTTTCCACACAGTCAGAAATTAACATAATTTTCTGTTTAAGCAGTCCCATGATATGCTGTTGATATTTTAACATATGAAATTGACAGTTTAAGGCCCTGATTGCCAAGGTTGCAGAAGTGTAAACCTTCTTACCCCATCTATCCAGCGCCCTGGAATCTCTATCAGAAGGGGTAGGATTTTTAGCCATAGAAGCCTTAATGCCCTTGGGACCCTGAGAAACGGTTTCAGGATCTGCAACAGGATTTTTGAAAAGGAATTTGTGGGAGTCAGGAACCCTGTAGTATCTGTCTGGCTTACAAGGTGCCGGAGGCTGAGAATCAGGAGCCATACTAGATTCTGGAAAAACATCATCAACAATGTCTAGTACAGGGGGTATAGCCAAAGGCCTATGCTGAGGAAGAAGAAAATCTCTAAGTCTCTTTTTAGATTCAGAGAAATCCTGACTTTCCCAGTGGAAATGTTCCCTTAAGGCATGTAAAGTTTCCCCAAAAGAAAAATCCTCGGGGAGAAGCAGAAGGAATGGAATCTTCTGCATCAGAGTCCTCATAAG
Organism: Protopterus annectens; assembly: GCF_019279795.1. NCBI lineage: Eukaryota > Metazoa > Chordata > Ceratodontiformes > Protopteridae > Protopterus > Protopterus annectens. The sequence continues at coordinate 552,621,735 of NC_056734.1, read as the reverse complement.
TAGGTATAGACAATTCCTGTTCATTAGAAGAGTCAGAAGAAATAGAATCCTGTTCAGTAGATTCCTAATCAATGTCTTGCCTAGGCCTCTTAGAAGGGGGGGGGGGGGGTGGCTACCCCTGATCAGAGTAATTAAGTCTTCAGCCATTTTGATCATTTATTTTTTAGGCATAGGGGCCTGCACATGTGGCCCAGGCATGATTTTTTTAGGCAAAGGTCGAGATTTTGGCCTTAGTTTTGAAGATGGCGTCTGTCTGATATACAAATCTGTAGGCCTGAAAACACTCTCAGAAGCTGGTGCCTGCACAGCGGCTCTGGATCCATCCCAGGTAGAGACATCCGCGGGTTCCATAATTGAAGCATCTTGCGAATGGGTCTCAGTAGAGGCCTGCGAATCAGAAGTAGCAGGCATCAGGGGCTGCAAAAGCACCTCACTGAGTACCGGCGAACTGGCAACTGGCTTAAGAGAAGCATCGTCGGCAGTTTTGGACCTTAATGGCCTGTCTCTGTCTTTTTCTTTGCATTTTTTAGGTATTCCGGTAGTCGGATTGCTAACCGACGACATTTCTGGATAATTAAAATGTGAGCCAAAATATCTGGAAGCAAAAATGTACCTACGTTTGATAGTGCGTTGATTAAATAAAGCACAAAACTGACAGCAAGGTACGTTATGGTCAGGGCCTAGGCAAGGAATACAGTACAAATGAAAATCCTTATGAGGTATTTGCTTCCCACAAGTTATGCAATTATTAACTTTTACTGACATTGGTAAGGAGCAAGAAAAAGTTTCCCCAATGGGGTACTTAGCTTTTTAGATGAAGACTTTGGATCTGAAACTCGAAAACGAAAATTTCAGGAGTCGACCGACCGGCACTTGCGAACTGCTTCTGCTTCGGGCACCACGCGGAAAGAAAGACTGATGTAATGGCGTTGGCTGCATGTTTTATACCCCTGACGACCTGACGTCATGGAAGAAGGGACAGCAACCGACGCAGGACCCAAGACTTTGTTAATCAGGCCGACTGAGGGCAAACTGCCAGCAGATTACCCAAATGTAATGACTGCAACAGTGAAACATGAAGAACATCTAAGGAATCCTCATCTGATTCAGATTCTTCTGCCTCCTCAGATGAAGATTCACATCTCTTCAGAGGCGGGGTACATTTTAGGGAGTGGAGTGGAAGGAAGAGGGATTCAAAGACAAAATGGCCTTGTATATGTTTTGATAAAATTCAAGCCATTCCTTTTCCCAAGATTCAAGGAGAAGACTTTTTTTCTTTCTTTTTTTCAGGCAGGATGTTCACAAAATTGAGCTATGTGCAGCTTAAGTCTTGCTGAGGCAGCATCATTCATAATGCCTGTAAAAGAATATTAAAGCAGAAAGCATCTTAACCTAAGAACTAAAATGAGCACGTACTCTGCAGGAACGGACTGGGCAAATCCTGCTCTTCCCCTACAGTTTCAAACTAGAGTAACTGTCACGAAGAAAGTACAGTTGTGTAGCTACCATAAATGTAGATGTTCGAGTGTATTCACTGTTGCAGTCATTACAATTGGGTTATCCTGCTGGCAGGCTACCCGCAGTCAGCCTGAATTCCAAAGTCTAGGTCTGGCATCGGTTGCTGTCGCCTCTTCCCTGACATCAGTGCGCCAGGGGTATAAAAGATGCAGCCAACGCCATTTTCTTCAGTTTTTCTTGCCCCAGATGTCAGGTGCCCCCAAATTGGTAGGCTGAAAAATAGGCCAATAAAGTATGCATGCACAAAAATAAACATTTCCTTCATCTACAAGCAAATACACCACATAGGTTGTATAGGACAGAGAAGTACAGATAAGTCCCAGCAAATAAATGGGGGATGGTAGGTGGGTAACCTGGACTGCAACAGTGAATACACTCCAACATCTACATTTATGGTAGGTACATAACTGTACTATGTTCATCGTGTTTCATTGCTGCAGTCATTACAATTGGGTTGAATCCCAAAGCTGAGGTTGGGTGGCTGGGTCTAAATAGGATTAGGAGAGGCTATAAGGCCCTGCAGAACTGCAGTGGCAAAGCCTGTTCTGACTTTAGAGTAGAGAGGTAAGTGGTAGTGCCTGTTAAAAGTCTGCACTGAACTCCAAGTTGCAGCCTCTAAAATGTCTTTGGTTGGTACTCCTCTGAGGAAGGCTGCTGAAGTGGCTGCTGCTCTGGTTGAGTGAGGCCTAATGCCCTTAGGCACTGATTTGCCATGTTGTGAATAGCAGAAACGAATGCAGTGACCTATCCATTTTGAAATAGTCTGCTTTGAGATGGCCTTTCCTTGTGATCCTGCAGCATATGCTACTAAGAGTTGCTCAGTCTTTCTGAAAGCTTTAGTTCTGTCAAAGTAGAAACATAGCTGTCTGTGTATGTCCAAAGAATGCAGGAGTCTCTCACCCTTATTCTGTGGGTTTGGATAAAAGGTAGGCAAATGAATGGTTTGGTTAAGGGCCACACTGGACATTACCTTAGGCATAAATGTCAGGTTCGTCCTCAGAGAAACCCTGTCTGGATGGAAAATACAAGGTTCCACAGCCATGAGTGCCTGTAACTCTGAGACTCGTCTTGCAGAGGTTACTGCTAGGAGCAGAGCTGTTTTCCAAGATAAGAACTTTATGTCAGCTGTATTGGCTGGCTCAAAAGGCGGCAGTGTGAATTTTTCCAAGACATAATTGAGGTCCCATGCAGGTATTGGTGCTCTCCTTGGAGGTCTTATGTTTTTGGCCCCTCTGAGGTGTTGTCTTCACAAAGGATGTGAAAAAATTGGTGGTTCCTTATTGTAATGAGCTGAAATGGCAGAGGCATGGATTTTAATTGATGAAAAGGATAGGCCTTTGTCCAGCATCTCAGTTAGGTATTGTAAAATCTGAGGAATATTTGGTACAAACGTGTCAATTCCTTGTGCCTGGTTCCAAGCACAGAATCTTTTCCATTCTTCTGCATACGATTTTCTGGTACTGGGCCTCCTGGCCTCCAAAATAACATCCATCACTGCTTTAGAGAGAGGTGTGTTCTGAATGGCTACATTATCCGCCATGCTGCCACATTTAGGGTTCTGAGTTGGCTGTGCAGGATCGGATTGTTTCGTTGGGTCAGTAAATGAGGGATTAGAGGCAATGTCCAGGCTGGGCCTTGAGACAAGCTCTTTAGGATTGGGTACCAGTGCTGGCGAGGCCAGTCTGGAGCAATCAGAATCATTTTTGGCTTCTCTTGTCTGACCTTTAGGAGTACCTTGGGGAGGAGAGGCAGAGGAGGAAAGGCATATACTGTTAGGGTTTTCCAGCTGAATGATAGAGCATCTACTTTCCATGCTTGCTTGTGATATGTCCTTGTGCAGAATCTCTGTAGTTGGCAGTTGTGAGGGGAGGCAAATAGATCTATGTCTGGGCATCCCCATTTCTTTATTATCATGCTGAAGACTTGTGGATCCAGTTTCCACTTGTGGGGATCCGTGAGGTTTCTGCTTAGTTCATCTGCCAGAGTATTTTTCTTTCCTGGCATAAATTGTGCTTGCAGGTTTACTTGATAAGTCAATGCTGTATCTCACAAAGTCATGGCTTGTCTGCAGAGGGGGTAGGAATGAGTGCCTCCCTGCTTGTTTATGTATCACATGACTGTAGTATTGTCCGTCCTTATCAGTAGTTGTCCTGGATGGAGTAGATCCTTGAAAGCTGTCAGGGCATTCTGAACAGCTAGCATCTCTTTTTGATTGATATGAAGATGTCTTTGGCTTGTGGGCCATGTGCCCTGAATACATTTTCCTACCATGTTGCCCCCCCCAGGCATAATCTGAAGCATCTGTTGTTAGAGACTGCCTGGCTGTGGGTAGGGTGAATGGCTGTCCCCTGTTGTGGTGACAGGCCTGTGCCCACCAGCAAAACTCCTGTTGCAGGCAAGGAATGAGGGTAACTAATGTTTCCAGGCTGTGACAATGTTGAGTCCAAACACTTTTTAGATACCATTGTAGTTTCCTCATATGTAGTCTGGCATATGGAATTAGCAGAATGCAGGAAGCCATGTAGCACAAAGCCTGCAGAAGTTTTCTTGCAGATAACTGGGTCTTTGTTGCCAGCATTTTGAAGTAAGAAGTCAGTTGCCTTTGTTTGTCTGGTGTGAGATAAGCCATCTGGGCAGTTGTATTTAAGCTTGCACCCAGGAATATTATCTCCTGAGAGGGTACTAGGTTTAGATTTCTTTTTGTTTCATGTGTACCCTAGGCAAATTAGTAATATTTTTACAAACGCCAGATGCTTTAGTAGGATGTCCTTGTTCTCTGCTTGAATAAGGCAGTCGTCCAAGTAAGGATATATTTGAATTCCTCTTTGTCTGCAAAAAGCAATTACTGGTGCCAGGCATTTTGTGAAGACCCTGGGCGCAGTAGATAAGCCAAAGGGCAGTGCAGAGAATTGGTAGTGCATTGAGACAGCTGTGAATCTGAGGTATCTTCTGCAAGACTGTCTGATTGAAATATGCAGGTAAGCCTCTTTTACGTCCAAAGTTACAAGCCAGGCCTTCTTGCCCAGCATGGGCAGAAGCTGCTGCAGAGTCAACATTTTGAATTTTGGAATGTCCAGAAATGTGTTTAACATAGACAGGTCCAGTATTGGTCTCCAGGCCTTGTCTTTTCTGGGTGCCAAGAAAAGTCTTGAGTAAAATCCTTGTCCCTGCTCTTGCTGTGGTACTTGCTGAATGGCCCTCATGTCCATGAGGGATGAAACTTGTTTTTGTGCCTCTGCCCATTGATTGTGTGGCAGGTCTGGCATACATTTTGCCCTTGGCAGGGTGTGAAAGTGGAACCTGTAGCCCTGGGACACCCATTTGTCCTGGGTGATCACGTGCCAATTTTGAGAAAAAAGTGCTAGTTTTCCCCCTAAGGGGGCTGCCAAAAGATAAGTGCTTGGTGCTGGCAGAGGAAAGTCATTGGGACTGTTTCCTGTATGGCTGTGATTTGTCTTCTCCACTTTTGGAGGTAGAAGCACCCCACTGTTTAGGCCTGTATGAGCCCTGGGGCTGGGATCTGCGTCTGTATCTGCCTCTTTGTGGCCTGTCTGACACTGGAAAGGACCAATTATTTGTAGGCCAGTTTCTGCTAAATCTGGGTGGTTGTACCTGTAAGAAATCCTTTACTGCTTGCATAGATTTTGCTTTGTCCTCCATTTTCTTCAACACCTCCTCTGCTTTAACACCAAATAAGGTATCATGCTGTAATGGTGCATCTAACAATTTTGCTTTAACATGATCAGGCATATTCTGTTCCTTTAACCAAGCATGCCACCTAATAACAGAACCTGTAACTGCAGCCCTGCAAAAGGCCTCCAGAGAATCAAAACCACATTGCAATGTACGCTTTCCCACTTGTTCAGTTGCATGCAATAAATCCTGCATTTCCTTATTTTCTGCACAGTCAGAATTTGATAACATTTTCGGTTTTAGCAGTGACATTAAGTATTGCTGATATTTAAGCATATGAAATTGACAATTTAAAGCCCTCACAGCTAAAGTAGCAGAAGTGTAAACCTTTTTTCCCCATCTGTCTATTGCCCTTGAATCTCTATCAGAGGGGATAGGGTTTTTTGCAGAAGAAGCCTTGACCCCTTTGGAACCCTGAGAAATAGTTTCTGGGTCAGCAGCAGGGTTTTTTTAAAGAAATGTATGTGAATTTGGAACCCTGTAGTATCTGTCTGGTTAAACAGGGGCAGGAGGTAAAGAGTCAGGAGAAAGTCCGGACTCTGAAAATACATCATCTCCAATGTCTAACACAGGAGGAATAGCTAAAGGCCTGTGTTGAGGTAATAAAAGAAAATCTCTAAGCCTTTTCTTAGATTCTGAGTAGTCTTGGCTCTCCCAGTGGAAGTGCTCCCTCATGGTATGCAGGGTTTCCCCAAAAGAATAATCCTCAGGCGGTGAGGCTGAAGGGATAGATTCTTCAGCATCAGAATCCTCATGAGGAGGAAGAGAGTATTCCTGTTCAGAAGAGGAGTCAGAGGAAATGGAAACCTGATCTGAAGATTCATATTCTGTCTCTTGCCTAGGTCTCTTGTCAGGAGGGGGATGGGAACCCCTGATCAAGGTAATAAGGTCTTCGGCCATTTTGAGCATCTGTTTTTTAAGCATGGTAGTCTGTCCAGGAGAATGCTGTACTTGTTTCTTTGTCTTTAGAACTGCTTTAGTCTTTGCTTTGGAAGCTGAAGTAGGCTTTACATACAACTGTGTAGGTCTGAAAACACCCTCAGAAGCCGATGCCTGCACAGCGGCTCCGGACCCATCTGAGGGAATAGTTTCCAAGTGTCTAATACCTTGAGTATCCAGAGGCCTAGCTGGCTCCACGTGGTAGTAGTCAGCGGCCTGTGGCTCTGAGGTAGTGGGCGCCAGGGGCTGTGAAAGCGCCTCACTGAGAACCGGCGACTGGCTTAGTGGAAGCCTCATCGTCGGTTTTGGACCTCGGATGCCTGTCCTTTTCTTTTTCCTTGCACTTTTTATAAACTCCAGTCATCGGCTGTTCCGACGGCATTATATAATTGAATCTTCGGCCAAAGTAATGAAAGGCAAAATCGTACCGACGCTTAATAGTGCGTTGGTTAAATCTAGCACAAAACCGACAGCTAGCAACGTTGTGATCAGGGCCTAGGCAAGGAATACAGTAAGAATGAAAATCCTTTTGAGGTATTTGCTTCCCACAAGAAATACAATTGTTAACTTTTTCTGACATCAGACTGGAGCAAGAAAAAAGTTTCCCCAACGGGGTACTTAGCTTTAATGAAGACTCTGGATCTGCAATTCGTTTTTGAAAATCTCAGGAATCGGCCGACCGGCACCTGCGAACTGCTTTTGCATCGGGCACCTAGTGGCAAGAAAGACTGAAGAAAATGGTGTCGGCTGCATCTTTTATACCCCTGGTGCACTGATGTCAGGGAAGAGGCGACAGCAACCGACACCAGACCTAGACTTTGGAATTCAGGCCGACTGCGGGTAGCCTGCCAGCAGGATAACCCAATTGTAATGACTGCAACAGTGAAAAACGATGAACATCCCCTTTAAGCTTGTATCTATGAGGCATAAAACTTAAATATGCCCCCCCCAACCTACTTGCATGTTCAAGTTATAGTGCCTAAAGAAGTGTGGACTGAAGTCCAGGTGGCTGTGACTACACAAATGCTCTGTACTGATATTTTTGAAAAAGGGAGCATTAGTTGTCATTCCAGTGGAATGAGCTTTAATCTGCCCTCTGCACGGTCTTTACACATTGGAAGCTGTACTTTTTGCTGTGACCAAACTGGTTTCACGGATCTAAATGGCAATAAAATCTTTCAGCACTTCAACCAATCTCTGTTGCTGTTCCCTCAAGGGTCATAGCTTCCCCTAGTCTTACAAATATCAACACTACATATAAAACTAAACTAGCTTCCTGCTAATACAAATTGCTAAATTTGCAACCAACCAACCTTATAAAACACACCGCTCCCTTGCATTAAAATAATTAAACTGGCGTGAATTCCCAAACCAGTTGACAAACTCACAACTAATCATTCCTCACAACCTACTGTACTCTACAAACACATGCCCAGCATTAAATACTCCATTGTACTATTCCCCAGTAGACAGCTTCGCTCTAGCAATAAACCTTTACTATGCATCAGTAAGACATTCAACACTGCTGGAGACTCTACCCTCATTATGTGTCCAAACCTCTGGAACGAAATCCTCACAAAGTTAAAACAGACAGAACAAACAATTACAAAACTTTGCTTAAACAGCACCTATGCCAAAGATGGCTCCTTTCTTCCTGCTCACCTTGCTAGCTTTACTCAGACTAGTGCTCTCCAACTCTTACAGCCACTCTGCTTCCCAATCTTTTTGCAGCTTATCACTCCTCCTCATACTGCATGGATTTCCTAAACTTACTTTTCCTAATTCTCTTACACCCCACTACCTACAATTACTCCTCTGTCCATTTATCTTCCTGCTCACTTCCACTACTCCACCTTTCATATCTCTTATCATTTAAGCTACAATTCTGTCTGTAAATTACTAAACTCAAACACCCCAGTTGGATCTTTTTCCTGCAGCTGTCATGCTATAAACACGGTCACTGTGCACTATTTCTCTATACAATAATTAACCAGTTTGTGTTAATTTCTGTTTGTGTTAAAATATTATGTTCATGTAAGGATATTTAAAAATATACAAAAATCATAAAAATATACTTGTGTACAAATGCTTTTACCCTGCAATGATAAATGTACATTATGAGTAACTTAAATGTGGAGCTTTTCTCCCCTGGCATTCAATGAAAATGGGTTTTGCCCAAACTTTTCCCAGTCAACAAATAAATACTTGAATGGTTTGCTCTGGCATTAAAGGAAACAATGTTGGCTTGTATGCCTGATGTCTTTGGCTCTAACTGTAATATTTCAGCTTCTACACACACCCATTAGGTGCAAAACACCCCTGCATTATTTTGAGGTTTTTGGTTAAAAGTCTCTTAATAAATTATATGGTTCAAAGCCAGTTCACAAATCACCTTGAGAGGCTTTGTTCCCAAGTGCCATCCTAACCCTATTTAAGCACCAAGGCCTGAAGCTCCAGGACTCTTTTTGCTCACATAATTTCTAACAAATTATCTTACAAGACAGGAACTGAATTGCAGCTATGCTATCTGGTTGGGGTGAAGGCAGGGAAGTATGTCAGTTTCTCTATAAAATATTTATATCCAAGAGAGGGGGAAAATGGTCTCCTTGGGGCCTTTTAATGGAATCCTTTTAAAAACTGGTTAACTGTAGGAAGATAAACCAAAACATGCTACATGGATAGGCAAAAGGAATAACCGACAAAGGTACTTTCATGAAGGAATATGTAAGGCCCGTATCAGTCAAGGCTGTCAAAGCAAAATATCCTTGCCCGGGGATGCTTTAGACTGAATGCTGCAGTTTCCACATCATAATGAAAATCTACTGCCCATGTGGCAGGTAAAATTTTCTGGTGACAAGTTTCCTGTGGGAGTGGATTTTACAAGTGGTCTATGCTGGCTGATTAGTAGCTAGGATGTATACCACCTGCATTCCTTTTGAATAGCAGGTATGGCAGTTGACGTTAACACCTCCTTCAATGTTTGAAGGTGCTAGGGCCAGAAGTTCTTGAGGTGCCTCTTGTGTAGCCTGGCTGGATGGTCATGAGGATGAAGACTGAAGTACCCAAGAGCCTTTAGGATGGCCTCACTGTCATCACAGCTACCGCTTGCTCTCTGCTCCACCCCATGAGTGATTCAGGTTAACTGCAGCCACTTATTTCTATTAGGACACCTCACCTCCCGAGCTGCAAAAACACAGTTGAACCATCTTATTTTCTCATGATAATCTGAGATCTGCTTTCTCAAATTTCTGTGTTCTCATTAGACTGATCACTCAAACTATTAACATACTGAAGGTTCAACTGGAAAATTAAGTGCAAACAATGCTAATATACCCTGGCCTTCACCATCTCTCCAACTGTGCCTAAAATTCCCTACCAAAGCAATTCACTCTAATAATCCTCTCATCAACTAACATTTTTCACTTACAGCAAATAAAATCCTGTAACAAACGCCTTTCTCCAAGTACCGTCATCAATCCTCAAGACAGCTCCAAGGAACTATTTCCAATTAAAGTGGACTGCAACTGTCATACTTGCTAATAAAAGTAACTCCCTCCCTATGGCCATTTGAGTGCATCACATTTATTTCATTACAACTGCCATTCATAAAGACTCCACCTCAATATTCCTGATGAAAGCATATTTTATAAATTCTGAACTATAATGCTCTTTTCTGTACGACCACACTTTACATCTTTTCATAATGACTGATGTCAGTGCTGACTGCTTTGTATATGATCTACTGCATTCAATATTATACCTACAACATATATTTTTCTTCTCTGACTGACTGCTGTTGGCTTAAAGTGTCTGTCACACTAGCACTTTATACTGCACAATTCAAGGTAGTAAACAAGTCATGGGAATGAGTCAGGCATAGCATACTTTGGGCTATAGATAAGCTTTGAGAGACACAGGCAAAGAGAAACCAAACGAAGTTATACAGGTGTGTGAGTGCGGTAACTTTTAAAACAGACATGGCTTACAAGATGTGGAAATGGAGAGTGGAGAGGTGACAGACAATACGGTAATTAGCAGAAAGGTAACGTCAGTGAGGACAGAATTGCTTAAGAAGGGGAAGTAAAGGCATTTTAGTACACAGCAGGCAGGAAGGGATAGAGGGAATGACAAAAAGTACAGTTTTGTACCTACCATAAATGTAGATGTTCGAGTGTACACCCTGCTGCAGTCATCACACTTGGGTTATCCTGTCATCAGGCGGTCCTGCAGTCGGCTGGAATTCCAAAGTCTTGGTCCGGCGTCAGTTGCTGCTGCTTCTTCCCTGACGTCAGTGCGCCAGGGGTATATATAATGCAACCGACACCATTTTCTTCAGTTTTTCTTGCCCCAGATGTCAGGTGCCCCCAAAAAGGTGGTCAGTAATTAGTACCAAATTGAGTAAACTTACACAAATACAAAATCCCTTCAGTTATAAGCAAATACATCAGGAAGGTATTATAGAGATTTAGCCAGTAGGTCAGAGGGGATGGAGGGAGGGTAACCTGGACTGCAGCAGGGTGTACACTCGAACATCTACATTTATGGTAGGTACAAAACTGTACTATGTTCAACGTGTTACCCTGCTGCAGTCATCACACTCGGGTTGAATCCCAAAGCTAAGGATGGGTGGAGGTATCATAGAGGGTTAGAGGAGGCTAGAATGCCCTGCAGAACTGCAGTGGCGAAGCCCGCCCTGGTCTTAGAGTAAAGTGGTAAGTGATAGTGTTTGGTAAAGGTGTGTACTGAACTCCAAGTTGCAGCTTCCAAAATCTCCTTGGTTGGAACCCCCCTGAGAAAGGCTGTAGAAGTAGCTGTTACCCTGGTAGAGTGGGGCCTAATGGTAGCAAGAACTGGTTTTCCATGATGGGTGTAGCAAAAACGTATGCAATGACCTACCCATTTGGAAATGGTTTGCTTTGATATAACCTTCCCTTGAGAAGCTGTAGCATGGGATACAAAGAGCTGGTCAGACTTTCTGAAAGCCTTAGTTTTGTCCAAGTAGTAACGAAGTTGCCTGTGAATGTCCAAGGAATGCAGGAGTCTCTCACCTTTGTTCTGTGGATTTGGGAAGAAGGTGGGTAAGTGGATGGTTTGATTTAAAGTCACACTGGAAACCACCTTAGGCATAAAGGAAGGATTAGTTCGTAGAGAAACTCTGTCTTGATGAAAAATGAGGAAAGGTTCCACTGCCATTAGTGCGTGTAGCTCTGAGACTCTTCTAGCTGAAGTTATTGCTAGCAGCAGGGCAGTCTTCCATGATAGGAAATGAAGGTCTGCAGAGAAAGCTGGTTCAAAGGGAGGAAGCGTTAGTTTTTCCAGAACAAAATTGAGGTCCCATGTTGGTGTAGGTGCTCTCCTGGGTGGTCTAATGTTTTTTGCCCCTCTGAGGAACTGCCTTAGAAGTGGATGCGAAAATAAGGGTGGATCCGTGTTGTAGTGGGCCGAAATAGCGGAAGCATGGATTTTAATGGAAGAGAAAGAAAGTCCTTTGTGCAACATCTCAGTTAAATACTGTAGAATGTGAGGCATGTGAGGCTAAATTGTGTCTTTTCCATTTGTCTGAATAAGCCTTCCTGGTGCTTGGCCTCCTAGCTTCCAGAATAACATCCATAACTGCTTGGGAAAGAGGAGCTGGCTGGATGCTTAGTTGATTTGCCATGCAGCCAGATTTAAGGTTTTGAGCTGGCTGTGAAGAATCTGATTGTTTTGTTGTGTGAGTAAATGGGAAAATTGTGGTAATATCCATGGTGGGCCGTGGGCCATATTCCTCAATAGCAGGTACCAGTGCTGCCGTGGCCAGTCTGCGGCTATGAGAATCAGTCGTGGTCTGTCCTTTTTGACTTTCAGAAGTACCTTCGTGAGGAGAGGCAATGGAGGGAAGGCATAAACTGTCAGGATTTTCCAACTGAAAGAGAGTGCGTCCACTTTCCAGGCTTGATGGTGAAGTGCCCTTGTACAAAATTTTGTTAGTTGATAGTTTTGAGGGCTGGCAAACAGGTCTATGTCTGAAAGGTCCCATTTTTGAGTTATCATTGTAAATACTTGTGGATCTAATTTCCATTCGTGGGGATCCATGATGTTTCTGCTGAGGTAGTCTGCCAATGTATTCTTCTGTCCTGGCAGGAATTGAGCTTGTAACTGAACTTGGTAAGCCAGAGCTGTGTCCCATAAGGTCATTGCTTGCCTGCACAGAGGGTAGGAGTGAGTACCCCCTTGTTTGTTTATGTACCACATTACTGTGGTGTTGTCCGTCTTTATTGTCAGTTGTCCTGGATGTAATAGATCCTTGAAGGCTGTCAGAGCTTTCTGTACAGCTAGCATCTCTTTTTGATTGATGTGCAATTTCCCTTGATCTGCAGTCCATACGCCTTGAACGCACTGTCCTGCCATGTGAGCCCCCCAGGCGTAATCTGATGCACCTGTTGTGATAGTTTGCCTGGCTGGGGGCAAGGTGAAAGGCTGACCCTTGTTGAGGTGTCATGCCTGTGACTACCATAGAAACTCCTGTTGTAGGCAGGGAATGAGAGATATCATTGTGTCCAAGCTGTGGCTGTGTTGAGACCATACACTTTTTAGGTACCATTGTAATTTCCTCATATGCAGCTTTGCAAATGGTATTAGTAGTATGCAAGATGCCATGAAACCCAAGGCCTGCAGAATTTTTCTTGCAGTTAATTGGGCCTTTGTTGCCATTGTTTTGAAGTATTGAGTCAGTTGTAGTTTTGTCTGGCGTCAGATATGCCTCCTGGGCCGTTGTATTCAAGCTGGCACCCAGGAATGTCATATTTTGTGAGGGTACTAGTTCTGACTTTTTTTCGTTTACTGTGTACCCCAGGCAATTTAGTAGATGTTTCACAAAAGCCAGATGATGTAATAGAATGTCCTTGCTTTCTGTGTTGTAGTGCCCCATTGACGAGGTTTGCACTGGGCTTGCAGTTGTCCTCTGCCCCTTGGGCATCTGTATTTACCCCTCTGTGGTCTGTCTGTAGCTGGAAAGGACCAATTTTTTGTTGGCCAGTTTCTGCTAAAGCGAGGGGGCTGTACCTGTAAGAAATCTTTGACTGTCTGCATAGATTTTGCCTTATCCTCCATTTTCTTTAAGACTTCTTCTGCTTTAACTCCAAAAAGGACATCCTGCTGTAAGGGAGCATCTAGAAGTTTTGCTTTAACATGATCAGGTAGAGTTTGTTCCTTTAACCAAGCATGCCTATGTATAACAGACCCAGTGACAGCTGCCCTGCAGGAGGCCTCCAAAGAATCAAACCCACACTGTAAGTTATGTTTGCCCACCTGTTCAGTGGCATGCAACAGATCCTGCATTTCTTTCAATTCAGATTGTTGAGGGAGAGTGGTCATTTTTTGCTTTAACTGAGAGATTAGAAATTGCTGATACTTAAGCATGTGAAATTGGCAATTTAGTGCCCTCATAGCTAGAGTGGCTGAGGTGTAAACCTCTTCCCCTCACCTGTCTAGTGCTCTGGAATCCCTCTCAAAAGGTACAGGATTTTTAGCCATAGAAGCCTTAGCCCCCTTGGGACCCTGGGAGATAGTCTCTGGGTCAGCAACAGGGCTTTTGTAAAGAAATTTGTGGGAATCAGGCACTCTATAATATCTGTCAGGCTTAGCCGGAGCAGGAGGTAGAGAATCAGGGTTAAAACTGGATTCTAAGTAAACATCATCCACAATGTCTAAAACTGGTGGGATGGCAAGTGGTCTGTGTTGGGGGAGTAAAAGAAATTCTCTGAGCCTTTTCTTCGTGTCAGAGTAATCCTGACCTTCCCAGTGAAAATGTTCCCTCATAGTGTGTAAAGTTTCCCCAAAGGAGTAGTCTTCAGGAGGAGAGGCTGAGGGAATGGAATCCTCAGCATCAGAATCTTCATAAGGGGAGAAGGAGTAATCTTAGTCCTCAGAGGAGTCTGAAGAAATGGACACTTGTTCAAAGGATGCATAGTCTTCCTCTTGTCTAGGCCTTTTGTCAGGAGGGGGCTGGGAACCCCTGATTAAAGTGATCAAATCTTCAGCCATTTTGAGCATCTGTTTCTTAGGCATGGGGCCTTGAACAGGGGACTGGAGTGCAGTCTTTTCAGATTTAATAGGAGTCTTCGTCTTAGAATACGATTTAATGGTGAGCAATGTCGGTCTGAAAATGCCTTCAGAAACCGATGGCGTTTCTGCAGCACCGGCATCTTTTTCCGTAATGTCGTCGGTAGGGCCTGAAGTAAATGGCTGCGTCGGCCTGGTACATTCCGTCAAAAATTCAGAAGCGGTCTCGGGTTCCAGATCTGCGGTAGTCAGGGGCTGCATCTGAGCCTCACTGAGGAACGGAGAACCAGAGACCGGACCAGCCGAGGCCTTGGAATCTGGCTTAGGCCTGGGCTGTCTCTCCTTATCCTTGCATTTTTTGTGCATGCCGGTAGTCGGTTGCTCCGACGGCATGGTGTAGTTAAATTTCCTACCGAAGTAGTGTCGTGCGAAATCAGAGAGTCTTTTAATAGTACGCTTATTAAATCTAGCACAAAAACGACAACTAGTGACGTTGTGGTCTGGGCCTAGGCAAGGTATGCAACAAGAATGAAAATCCTTATGAGGTATTTGCTTCCCACAAGAAATACAATTGTTAACTTTTTCTGACATCGGTCTGAGGCAAGAAAAGTTTCCCCAACGGGGTACTTAGCTTTATAGAAGACTTCGGTCTGAAATTCGAATTTGAAAATCTCAGTAGTCGGCCGACCGGCACTTGCGAACTGCTTCTGCTTCGGGCACTGCGCGGCAAGAAAGACTGAAGAAAATGGCGTCGGTTGCATTATATATACCCCTGGCGCACTGACGTCAGGGAAGAAGCGACAGCAACCGAAGCCGGACCAAGACTTTGGAATTCCAGCCGACTGCGGGACCGCCTGACGACAGGATAACCCAAGTGTGATGACTGCAGCAGGGTAACACGATGAACATCTGGCCAGGATGAGCAAAGACAGGAGGCATATCAAACAGATGGGAAAAAGCAGAAACACTTAGGAAATATATATCTTCACAAAGCAAAGAAGGGCAGTGTGTCATACAGGGAAGAAGGTTGGTTAGAATGGTGACAACAGTGAAGTGCCATCAAAATAGACAGCAGAGAGATTCAAAGGGAACTCCCTAACCTCAGCGAGATTGAAGCACAGGGCCACAAGCGCCGCTCCCCACAGAGTTCTCAGAAAACTGCCCTGGATGTTGTTAGATAACTAGTAGATATCTTTTACTGGAAGACAACTATGGTACACTTACAAAGGGTGGGGAGAACTGGGAATTATAGGCATGCTAGCTTAACACTGCCAAGTAAAGTCACTGAGAGATCCTAGTGTGAAGACTGATTAGCTTTTACGGAGAATGCACTCCAAAAAAGTACCCAACACAAATTCATGGCCAGGTGGAGCTACAGTTAAACCTGACCTTAGCTTTTACAACCTGGTTAAAGGTGAATTTCACATGAAGAACCAAATGCAGTCTACGTAGCCATCTTGAAAGCCTTTAACTCAGAACTGCATAAAAAGCAGACAGAAAATTAAGAGGAATTTGGGGGTAGGACCAAAACACTGGAAAGCTACATGGCTGAAAGGTAGGATTCAGAAGCTCTTTTGACTTGGACAATGTTCACCTTTCCTGCACACCAAGAACAGTATTGCATTAAAAAAAAACTATTATAAAATGGAAATCAAAATCCAAGCCAATTGTAAGTGAAGTACCGAATACTGTAAAAGGAGAAAAAACTGAAGGGGGATCTTTAGACAAAGGGAAGGAGCATATTATACAGAAGTAAAAACTTTGTGGAAATACATGCAGAAACATTTTCAGGAGAAAGAATAAAATTAAACAGAATGAAGGAAAGGAGCCATTCATGCAATGTCAGAGTGAACGAAAATTGTTAAAATATATATTGCATGATAACAAGGAAAATGTTGGTATGTTTTTTTTTCTTTTCTATTTCTGCATATGTACCCATATGACTTAAAAAAGTACAGTTATGTACCTACCATAAATGTAGATGTTCGAGTGTATTCACTGTTGCAGTCATTACACTTGGGTTATCCTGCTGGCAGGCAACCAGCAGTCGGCCCGAATTCCAAAGTCTTGGTCCGGCGTCAGTTGCCGTTGCCTCTTCCCTGACGTCAGTGCGCCAGGGGTATGAAAGTTGCAACCGACGCCATTTTCTTCAGTTTTTCTTGCCCCAGATGTCAGGTGCCCCCAGATAGGAAGGCTGGAAAGATAAAATTATGCCAGAAAAAGTACAGTTTTGTACCTACCATAAATGTAGATGTTCGAGGATTCCCATTGCTGCAGTCCTTACTATTGGGTATAGTCCGCGTCCAGTCGGCCCGAATACCAGAGTATAAGGCTGACGTCGGTCAGGGCGCATTAGACTGACGTCAGAACGTCAGGGTACTAATGCGCATGACCGACGTCATATCCTCAGTCTTTTCTTGCCCCAGATGTCAGAAGACCCTAAAAAGACAAGGCCCAAAATACCTGCACCAAAAATATGTACAATATATACAAGAATATATACAAAAATATAAGCATGTAACCTCACCTACAGAACCACCCCTAAACACAGAGGGGAAGGAGGGAGGGTAAATTGGACTGCAGCAATGGGAATCCTCGAACATCTACATTTATGGTAGGTACAAAACTGTACTATGTTCTTCGTTCCACATTGCTGCAGTCCTTACTATTGGGTAGAATCCCAAAGCAGAGGTAAGGGAGGCTGGCAAATCATAAAGAAGCAGGAGCTGACAACATGCCTTGCAAAACAGCTGTGGCAAAACCAGCCCTAGACTTAGAGTAGATAGGAAGGTGATAATGCTTAGAGAAAGTATGCACTGAACTCCAAGTAGCTGCTTCCAAAATATCCTTAGTTGCCACCCCTTAGAAATGCTGTTGAAGTGGCAGTAGCCCTAGTGGAATGAGGCCTAATCCCAGCTGGAATCTCCTTGCCATGATGGGAATAACAAAATGCAATGCAAAAGCCAATCCACCTAGAAATAGTTTGTTTTGACACAGGCTTGCCCTGTGAACTCAAAGCAAAAGAAACAAACAACTGCTGAGACTGCCTGAAATCCTTAGTCCTGTTTAAATAATAACGCAATTGCCTGTGTACATCTAAAGTGTGCAAAATCTTTTCCCTTTATTTTGGGGGTCTGCATAAAAGTAGGCAAATGAATAGTTTGGTTTAAAGCCACACTAGAAACCACCTTAGGCATAAAGGAAGGATTAGTACGTAATGATACCCTATCCTTAGGGAAAATCAAAAATGGCTCTACTGCCATAAGGGCCTGCAACTCAGACACCCTTCTTGCAGAAGTAATAGCCAACAGAAAAACAGTCTTCCATGACAAGTATTTCAATTCAGCAGTAGCCGCAGGCTCAAAAGGTTGTAGAGTAAGTTTTTCCAACACAAAATTGAGATCCCAAGCAGGAGTAGGAGCTCTACGTGGGGGTCTTATATTCTTTGCCCCTCTAAGAAACTGCTTGAACAAAGGATGCGAAAACAATGGTGGGTCACAATCATAGTGAGCTGAAATTGCTGCAGCATGAATCTTAATGGAAGAGAAGGACAAACCTTTGTCCAATAACTCAGTAAGATATTGAAGAGCCACACTCAAATTAGGCTCAGAAACCTGCAAATTCTTTGCTGTACTCCAAAATAAAAATCTCTTCCATTTTTCTGACACTTTCCTTGTACTAGGTCTTCTAGCTTCCATAATCACATTTAAAACTTGTTGAGGAAGTTGAGACCTGCTGTGTTTCAACACAGAATATGCCAGGCTGTTAGATGAAGAGAGTGAAGCTTGACATTGAGCAGATGACCATCCTTCTGAGATAACAGATGAGGAATCAGAGGTAAAGGCCATGGAGGCTTCCTTACCAGACTCAGTAGTGGGTACCAGTGTTGCCGAGGCCAATCTGGAGCTATCAAAATCATCCTTGGCCTGTCTTGTCTGACCTTTAATAGTACCTTTGGAAGAAGAGGCAGAGGAGGAAAGGCATACACATGAAGGTTTTCCAACTGAAAGACAGAGCATCCACTTTCCAAGCTGTGTGATGAAACCCCTTTGTGCAATACTGTGGCAGCTGGTGGTTTAGTGGAGAAGCGAACAGATCTATGTCTGGAGTTCCCCATGACACTGTCAATTTTTGAAATACATGAAGATCCAGTTTCCACTCGTGGGGATCCATGATTTGTCTGCTTAACACATCTGTTAAGGAGTTCTGTGTTCCCGGCAGAAACCTTGCCTGAAGAGTTAGTTGCAAGCTTAGCGCAGTCTCCCATAAAATCATTGCTTGCCTGCATAGAGGATAAGAATGTGTTCCCCCTTGCTTGTTGATGTACCACATGACAGTTGTGTTGTCTGTTAGAATCAACACCTGCCCTGGAAGAAGTAACTCCTTGAAAGCCATTAATGCAAACTGGACTGCTAACATCTCCTTCATGTTGATATGTAGATGCTGTAGTCTGGCAGGCCACTTGTCTTGTATCCACTTTCCATTTAGATGAGCTCCCAAGCAATGTCCGAGGCATCTGTCGTTAAAATCTGACTCGCCTCTGGCCGGGTCACAGAGAGTCCCTTGTTTAGGTGACATTCCTGAGCCCACCACAAAAATTCTTTTGAAGGCAAGGTATTATTTGAATGACAGTGTCCAAATCCTGGCAGTGCTGTGTCCATACATTTTGAGATACCATTGTAGCTTCCTCATATGCAGTTTGGCATTGGGAAGCACCAGAATACAAGATGCCATGAACCCTAATGCTTGAAGGACTGTCCTTGCAGTCAGCACGGACTGATGAGATAGTTGATGGAAGTAAAGTGACAGACTCTTTTGTTTGTCCGGGGTTAAAAAGGCCATCTGGGCTGCTGTATTCAGTCTCACACCCAGAAAGCACATGTCTTGAGAGGGTACTAGACTGGACTTTATTTCGTTCACAGAATACCCTAGGCATCTTAGCACTGCTATAACATATTCCAGATGCTGTAGAAGGTCTTCCTTTTGTTGAGCCAGAATCAGGCAGTCGTCCAAGTAAGGATAGATTTGAATTCCTTGAAAGTAACACAACGGCCAGCAATTATTGTTCCAAAATCCATTTAATAGCAGATTTACAAAGGATATATGATATATATCCTGCTCCAAACCGGTTTCGGTTCCCCTTCTTCAGTGGAGCTAAGATTTGTAAAAAAGCCAACATCTGATTCCCTTTAATAGTGTCAATACACATTATAGACCAATCAAAATTCAATACTTCTTTTCAAACATATTTTCTTAATATAAAGTAGATCCAACAACCATGTTATAAATATACCTTAGGGCTAACACATTCCCCTATATGTTTATATATAAACTAATATATAAAATACAAATAAAAAATAAAAAATAAAAAATAAAAATAAAAATAGAGTACACAAAAATATTTGCACATTGTCAACCTCAATTCTAGGTATATGAAGCAATTGATTTGGATATAATAACATTCTTAATAAACATATATCTTTCAATATTAGATAAATAGTCTATGTTATATAGAATATATCAATCATAATAATGCATAAATATATATCATAAGAAATATATTATAGGTGATCATTAATACCTGGCGGGAATAATGCACCCAAATGTATGATCCAATATTTTTCTTTTTCTGTCAAAATGTTGTCCCAGCCTTGTTGGTGACTCCTATCACCAACAACCCTATCAATAATAGTAAACTTGAATTTTGCCGTGAGATGTTTCATAGTATGTAAATAAAGGGCATTAGTAGATATTTTGTTTTTAATATTACTTCTATGTTCCCCAATTCTTATTCTAAGGGACCTGGAAGTTTTTCCAACATAGAATGCAGAGCATTGACACGTGGCAAGATATATCACCCAACTCATCGAGCAATTACCAAAAAATTTTAGATCATAAACTTTACTGGTATTGGCACTACTAAAAGATTTGGTTTTATTAATATCCAAACAAGACATGCAATGTCCACAAGGATAGGTGCCAATCAGTTCTTTGCCCGTAATGGTGAGCTGTTTATACCTTGCCCCTCCACTGCTATGATGTTTAAAATGTGAGAACATAGAAGCTAAAGTTTTGCCCTTTCTATAAGAATATTGACAACATGTTCCCAGATGTTGTCTAAGAATATCATTAGCCATTAAGATATTCCAATTTCTCTCTATCACACCTCTAATAACCTGATTATTTCTACCATAGGTAGTGACCAATCTCATAACTTCATCTCCTTTTTTATCTTGATCATAATCTTGATATTGTATGAGTTGGTCCCTACTTTTTTTGTCTGACATATATTTAGCAGATTTGATATCGAACATAGAATACCCTCTATCATGGAATCTATTGGTAAGATCCAAGCTGGCTATCTCATAGTCTTCATGACTAGAATTAATTCTTTTAATGCGACAGAATTGAGATTTTGGGATGTTCCGGACAGTGTGGCGGGGATGCATACTCGAGGCATGTAACAGTGTATTATATTGAGGATATTTTCTATATATTTTTGTACCTAGTGTATCATCAGGTTTCCTGTATACACTGACATCCAAGAATTCAATATTGGACCTACTACTATTAATAGTAAATTCAATGCCCCAAGGGTTACTATTAAGGTAATCCACAAATTCTTTAAGATATTCCGCATCCGCCACACCATCCAACAATCATCAAGATATCTGCCAGATATCTATTTCCTAATGTAAATATTGTGAGATGTGTCATAAATTAAGTATTCTTCTAAATCGCCATAAATAGGTCTGCATATATGGGTGCAAAGATGCACCCATAGTAGTACCTTGTAACTGCCAATAGCAGTCACCTTGAAAGAAGAATACATTTTATTCAAAACATGCTCACACATACAAATCAAAAGTGTATTAAATCCAGGCCTATATAAGTTTGATTTCTCAAGCCAATATTGTAATGCTTGAAGACCCCAATGTGGAATACTTGTATATAAAGATCAGACGTCCAAAGTACAGAGTAGCCAGTCTGATTCAAGTTCCATCTCTTCTATAATTTGTAAGAACTGTGTAGTGTCTTTAATTCTAGCTCTTACCTGAGATAACAAAGGTTTAAGATATTCAGTCAAAAAAACTGAAAGTGGTTCCGTCAAAGAACCATGGCCAGACACAATTGGACGGCCTGGTGGGGAAGTCAGGGATTTATGGATTTTAGGCAATAGATATAGTATCTGTTTATTAGGATCATTAACAGTCAAATGTTTAACAATGGTGTTGGACAAAATACCATTTTCAACTGCACTACTCAGGAACTCATCAATTTCCTGTTTAAAATTGGTAGGATCAATGTCCATTTTCTTATAACATATTTGATCTGATAATTGTCTTAATCCTTCCTGTATATAATAATCTATATCCAAAATCACCACTGCCCCACCTTTGTCTGCCCTGACAATAACTATGTCATTATTATTTTTTAATTCCTCAAGTGCCTGTCTTTCAGTGTGCTGAATATTGTCTGACAAAATATTAAAGCCATATGGTGGAAAATGTAAATCCCTAAGTACTGCCTGTTGAAAGGCTGTAACATGCATATTAGCAGGAGGTTGAAAAGTAGATTTAAGAAATCTAAATTCAGTAGATCTTTGAGCTGTCTGATCTGAAAAAAATATCTTAAGGTTTAAACGACGGCAAAATTCCAAAATATCTTTTACAGTTTGATATTGATCACAAAAATCCGGGTACAAACCCTAAA
The DNA here is from genome assembly GCF_019279795.1 of Protopterus annectens. Lineage (NCBI taxonomy): Eukaryota > Metazoa > Chordata > Ceratodontiformes > Protopteridae > Protopterus > Protopterus annectens. The sequence continues at coordinate 552,599,829 of NC_056734.1, read as the reverse complement.
CCTTTATTCAATATTTTTCTTGTTCCAATGTTAGTTCCACTTTGGACAGATTAAGCACATTTTGAAATGTGGTAGTTGTATCTATTTCAAAAGAGCCTGAACTATTCCATCCATTGATTCCAGATCTGAACCTATTCCGGTGTTTCCTCCCCAGCGTCTTGTCTTCTTACCCCAAAAGGGGTAGGTATATTGCTTCTTTTTATAAGGTGAGAGGTCAGAAGTAACCACCTCACTATCAGTGGAGAGGACTCATCACCTGAGGTGCTAGCATATGTCTGTTCTCTATTTTTCAGAATAGGTCTGGGTCGTTTCTTAGCCCTGGCACCACTCCTACCCATAGACATCTCTTTAAATCTCACTGATTTCTGAAGCTCAAAAGGACGCCCCTAGCATAATCATTAACGTCCCTGTGAAATTTTTAACTTTCCTCTCTTTCGTCAATTTGTCATACTGGGTCAATTCTTTTGATAAATTAGCAACCATCATACCATAGTTGGTATTAGATTCAAATTGTTTGCAAATACTACTTAGTTCTTTAACCTCAACAATATTCAAATCTATTGTCCTTTCATAATAATCTGTCAATATTTGTACAAACTTCATTGATCCCTCTTGAACTGCCTCAAACCACTCATTGGTCAGCCTCTCTTCAGATCTGCTGACCATGGGCTTCAACTTAATTCTAAGTCCACGTGGCACTAATTTTTTGTGCATATAAGCCTTAAATAGGCGTAGATGCCATATATTTGCTCTCAACCCCTTAAGGGCTTTTTCCAAATTACAAAATGCAAATTGGCATCCATCACTAGAAGGAGTGGTCTGTTGAGTACTAGAACTGTTGCTTGAGATCGATTCCAGTCCAAAGACCTGGATATCTTCTCTATCAGCACACATACCCTGCAAAATACTATCCAAATTCATAATAACTATCTCAGCAAGTCCAAAATAGGGAGGCAGCGGTGCCAAAACTAAGAAAGAGGACCCAGATAACTTATGCCTAAACAAGGCACAACAATATAGTATCCAATAACAATGGAATCTATAACATATACAAATACCAGCAGCTCAGGGGAACACAAGCTACACTAAGTTAAGCTAACCAATATTGACCAAATTACATAAATCCAGATAGAAAATCTTATAAGGACCTAAAAATGGTCAATGGATGAATAATGGTTCAAACTACAAAATAGAGTCAGTTCAAAAATACATAACTAATCTAGTCCAGTTATATTTTTTTAAATAACATAGTCTTGGCAGTAGTAAGATAAACAATCTCTACCCTGCAAAATGTATATAATACAAAAAAATATTGAAAGATAAATTTCCATCTGAAAATACAGTCTTATATCACAATAACCAATTGACTAATAAATGAAACTATTCTAACATAAACTCAAATGTCAACTCCTGTCAGGTAGTCTATATGAACACAGCATGCTCAAATTTAGGTAATGCAGAAGATTCTAAATATTAGCAACTTATAGAACACACAATCTATATTCTAATTTTAGATATGATTCAATCCAACAATATACCAATATATTAATATGACACAGTATGTATTGGTGAAATCACCCTATACTGTATATCCAAAATAACAAATATTGGTATTATTAGTATACTAGCATATACCTATAAAGGCCTCTAGACTATACCAAAAACCTAGCATAATCTATCCCTCTCTAGCATGTGATAATAATCTGTCCCATCCAATATCCACAATTCCTAGAGCCTCAGGCCTGTCAGCATTTAAACAGAGCACATAAGTAACCCCAAATGTAGACTTATTATTGTGTAGACATAATTATACCCTAGGTTCTAACATACCCTTTTATTCACATCCTTGCTTTAACACATAGCATAATGGTGCATTAGAAAATAGACAAATACATTATCTATAACAAATTGCTATAATTATGTGTAAAATATGATCCCAACATAATATAACCGTATGTCACCACAATTTTGGATATCAAAAATCTAGATACCTGGGTGCAAGTCACGATGTAGGAAAATATATAAACTAGTGTAATTAAATTCATATATCCCTATGGCTAACCACCATATATATGAATTCCCGGCAACGTGAATGACGGAAAACACACTTATCACGCTACCTTACACTCCGTTGAATACCATAGGATATGTCGAAACACATGTACCCAGTATAGAGACCCAAACATTTACATTTAGTATAAAAACCACAATCTATACCTAAATGTTAAGTTTAAATAACCCAAATGGTCATAACATATTTACAATTTGGGTATTTCGTAAGCCTAAATACTGGGGACAAATCGCATTATAGATGAACACATAGTAAGTGAACATATAACTAATATAGTCGTTTCACATATCCCTTAGGCCAACCTGCCATTATATAGATTCCAGACAACATGTATACCCAAACGCACACTCATTGTGCTACCTAGCACTCAATAGAGTACCAAAAGATGTACCTAAACACTTGCACTCAGTATAGATAATACAACCATAAGTTAACCTCCACAGATTAACAAATGTAACCCCAGGTTATCTAATCAAAGTATAATGACCAAAATAACGTCACATACATATATGCTATCCTAGGTTAGTATCTAAATAATAAACAAAAAAGTTGTTTGATACCAGACGGTAAATCATCTACATTCAATACACATGAATGCTTAAGTACAATGAACAATAGTAATCACTTTACATTTGTGCACAACTTAATAATTTAGCAAGTATGAGTGCAATATACAGATCGTTAATGCCCCTCATACTTCCGTTTTTACCAAACATATATTTGAAACACAAAACGTTGTCATACATAGGTTTCCACAAATAGAAAGTCATAAATATGTCCATTCTACATCTATAATGTCACTGTGCTCCATTCGACATATTCCTGACGTCGACCCTCCGACTCTGAAAAAGAAGGCCGCAATAGTTCCCAAAAACGCTAACGGCCTATTATTAGATAAACAGTACCTGAATATCCGGATATTGAATGTTCCTTGATACAATGTTCCAAAGACCACCAGACAGAAGTAAAAATAATATTAAACATAAACAGAAGTTCCATCTATATTGTAGATACTACACAGTGTCATGGCTTACTGGACCCACAAGACAAGCCAAAACTTGCTTCCAACAGGACCATATTATTTATTCAAAACGAAGTTCCGAACACGTATATTCCAATCGGTAATCCAAACAGGAACACTAGTTAATGAAGTACTGACCATACATAAACAGAGAAACGCCAGACATATGTTGGCATTTAGAGTCCGTAAAAAGCATACTCCAAGTGGTGAGTCCTCTCCCACCTTCGACTGGAACAAGATGGCTCCCAGAGAGGTAATAAGCAACAACCAAACACACAAACCTCTCACGAAGAGCGATGCACGGCCAACCAAACTATGCAAGTAACACAACGGCCAGCAATTATTGTTCCAAAATCCATTTAATAGCAGATTTACAAAGGATATATGATATATATCCTGCTCCAAACCGGTTTCGGTTCCCCTTCTTCAGTGGAGCTAAGATTTGTAAAAAAGCCAACATCTGATTCCCTTTAATAGTGTCAATACACATTATAGACCAATCAAAATTCAATACTTCTTTTCAAACATATTTTCTTAATATAAAGTAGATCCAACAACCATGTTATAAATATACCTTAGGGCTAACACATTCCCCTATATAACATATGTCTGGCGTTTCTCTGTTTATGTATGGTCAGTACTTCATTAACTAGTGTTCCTGTTTGGATTACTGATTGGAATATACGTGTTCGGAACTTCGTTTTGAATAAATAATATGGTCCTGTTGGAAGCAAGTTTTGGCTTGTTTTGTGGGTCCAGTAAGCCATGACATTGTGTAGTATCTACAATATAGATGGAACTTCTGTTTATGTTTAATATTATTTTTACTTCTGTCTGGTGGTCTTTGGAACATTGTATCAAGGAACATTCAATATCCGGATATTCAGGTACTGTTTATCTAATAATAGGTAGCGTTTTGGGAACTATTATGCCTTCTTTTCAGAGTCGGAGGGTCGACGCCAGAATATGTCGAATGGAGCACAGTGACATTATAGATGTAGAATGGACATATTTATGACTTTCTATTTGTGGAAACCTATGTATGACAACGTTTTGTGTTTCAAATATATGTTTGGTAAAAACGGAAGTATGAGGGGCATTAACGATCTGTATATTGCACTCATATTTGCTAAATTATTAAGTTGTGCACAAATGTAAAGTGATTACTATTGTTCATTGTACTTAAGCATTCATGTGTATTGAATGTAGATGATTTACCGTCTGGTATCAAACAACTTTTTTGTTTATTATTTAGATACTAACCTAGGATAGCATATATGTATGTGACGTTATTTTGGTCATTATACTTTGATTAGATAACCTGGGGTTACATTTGTTAATCTGTGGAGGTTAACTTATGGTTGTATTATCTATACTGAGTGCAAGTGTTTAGGTACATCTTTTGGTACTCTATTGAGTGCTAGGTAGCACAATGAGTGTGCGTTTGGGTATACATGTTGTCTGGAATCTATATAATGGCAGGTTGGCCTAAGGGATATGTGAAACGACTATATTAGTTATATGTTCACTTACTATGTGTTCATCTATAATGCGATTTGTCCCCAGTATTTAGGCTTACGAAATACCCAAATTGTAAATATGTTATGACCATTTGGGTTATTTAAACTTAACATTTAGGTATAGATTGTGGTTTTTATACTAAATGTAAATGTTTGGGTCTCTATACTGGGTACATGTGTTTCGACATATCCTATGGTATTCAACGGAGTGTAAGGTAGCGTGATAAGTGTGTTTTCCGTCATTCACGTTGCCGGGAATTCATATATATGGTGGTTAGCCATAGGGATATATGAATTAATTACACTAGTTTATATATTTTCCTACATCGTGACTTGCACCCAGGTATCTAGATTTTTGATATCCAAAATTGTGGTGACATACGGTTATATTATGTTGGGATCATATTTTACACATAATTATAGCAATTTGTTATAGATAATGTATTTGTCTATTTTCTAATGCACCATTATGCTATGTGTTAAAGCAAGGATGTGAATAAAAGGGTATGTTAGAACCTAGGGTATAATTATGTCTACACAATAATAAGTCTACATTTGGGGTTACTTATGTGCTCTGTTTAAATGCTGACAGGCCTGAGGCTCTAGGAATTGTGGATATTGGATGGGACAGATTATTATCACATGCTAGAGAGGGATAGATTATGCTAGGTTTTTGGTATAGTCTAGAGGCCTTTATAGGTATATGCTAGTATACTAATAATACCAATATTTGTTATTTTGGATATACAGTATAGGGTGATTTCACCAATACATACTGTGTCATATTAATATATTGGTATATTGTTGGATTGAATCATATCTAAAATTAGAATATAGATTGTGTGTTCTATAAGTTGCTAATATTTAGAATCTTCTGCATTACCTAAATTTGAGCATGCTGTGTTCATATAGACTACCTGACAGGAGTTGACATTTGAGTTTATGTTAGAATAGTTTCATTTATTAGTCAATTGGTTATTGTGATATAAGACTGTATTTTCAGATGGAAATTTATCTTTCAATATTTTTTTGTATTATATACATTTTGCAGGGTAGAGATTGTTTATCTTACTACTGCCAAGACTATGTTATTTAAAAAAATATAACTGGACTAGATTAGTTATGTATTTTTGAACTGACTCTATTTTGTAGTTTGAACCATTATTCATCCATTGACCATTTTTAGGTCCTTATACGATTTTCTATCTATCTGGATTTATGTAATTTGGTCAATATTGGTTAGCTTAACTTAGTGTAGCTTGCGTTCCCCTGAGCTGCTGGTATTTGTATATGTTATAGATTCCATTGTTATTGGATACTATATTGTTGTGCCTTGTTTAGGCATAAGTTATCTGGGTCCTCTTTCTTAGTTTTGGCACCGCTGCCTCCCTATTTTGGACTTGCTGAGATAGTTATTATGAATTTGGATAGTATTTTGCAGGGTATGTGTGCTGATAGAGAAGATATCCAGGTCTTTGGACTGGAATCGATCTCAAGCAACAGTTCTAGTACTCAACAGACCACTCCTTCTAGTGATGGATGCCAATTTGCATTTTGTAATTTGGAAAAGCCCTTAAGGGGTTGAGAGCAAATATATGGCATCTACGCCTATTTAAGGCTTATATGCACAAAAATTAGTGCCACGTGGACTTAGAATTGTTGAAGCCCATGGTCAGCAGATCTGAAGAGAGGCTGACCAATGAGTGGTTTGAGGCAGTTCAAGAGGGATCAATGAAGTTTGTACAAATATTGACAGATTATTATGAAAGGACAATAGATTTGAATATTGTTGAGGTTAAAGAACTAAGTAGTATTTGCAAACAATTTGAATCTAATACCAACTATGGTATGATGGTTGCTAATTTATCAAAAGAATTGACCCAGTATGACAAATTGACGAAAGAGAGGAAAGTTAAAAAATTTCACAGGGACGTTAATGATTATGCTAGGGGACGTCCCTTTGAGCTTCAGAAATCAGTGAGATTTAAAGAGATGTCTATGGGTAGGAGTGGTGCCAGGGCTAAGAAACGACCCAGACCTATTCTGAAAAATAGAGAACAGACATATGCTAGCACCTCAGGTGATGAGTCCTCTCCCACTGATAGTGAGGTGGTTACTTCTGACCTCTCACCTTATAAAAAAAGAAGCAATATACCTACCCCTTTGGGGTAAGAAGACAAGACGCTGGGGAGGAAACACCGGAATAGGTTCAGATCTGGAATCAATGGATGGAATAGTTCAGGCTCTTTTGAAATAGATACAACTACCACATTTCAAAATGTGCTTAATCTGTCCAAAGTGGAACTAACATTGGAACAAGAAAAAATATTGAATAAAGGTTTAGGGTTTGTACCGGATTTTTTTGTGATCAATATCAAACTGTAAAAGATATTTTGGAATTTTGCCGTTAAACCTTAAGATATTTTTTTCAGATCAGACAGCTCAAAGATCTACTGAATTTAGATTTCTTAAATCTACTTTTCAACCTCCTGCTAATATGCATGTTACAGCCTTTCAACAGGCAGTACTTAGGATTTACATTTTCCACCATATGGCTTTAATATTTTGTCAGACAATATTCAGCACACTGAAAGACAGGCACTTGAGGAATTAAAAAATAATAATGACATAGTTATTGTCAGGGCAGACAAAGGTGGGGCAGTGGTGATTTTGGATATAGATTATTATATACAGGAAGGATTAAGACAATTATCAGATCAAATATGTTATAAGAAAATGGACATTGATCCTACGACCAATTTTAAACAGGAAATTGATGAGTTCCTGAGTAGTGCAGTTGAAAATGGTATTTTGTCCAACACCATTGTTAAACATTTGACTGTTAATGATCCTAATAAACAGATACTATATCTATTGCCTAAAATCCATAAATCCCTGACTTCCCCACCAGGTCCAAATTGTGTCTGGCCATGGTTCTTGACGGAACCACTTTCAGTTTTTGACTGAATATCTTAAACCTTTGTTATCTCAGGTAAGAGCTAGAATTAAAGACACTACACAGTTCTTACAAATTATAGAAGAGATGGAACTTGAACCAGACTGGCTACTCTGTACTTTGGACGTACGATCTTTATATACAAGTATTCCACATTGGGCGGGTCTTCAAGCATTACAATATTGGCTTGAGAAATCAAACTTATATAGGCCTGGATTTAATACACTTTTGATTTGTATGTGTGAGCATGTTTTGAATAAAAATGTATTCTTCTTTCAAGGTGACTGCTATTGGCAGTTACATAGACTGCTATGGGTGCATCTTTGCACCCATATATGCAGACCTATTTATGGCGTTAGAAGAATACTTAATTTATGACACATCTCACAATATTTACATTAGGAAATAGATATCTGCAGATATCTTGATGATTGTTGGATGGTGTGGCATGGATGAATATCTTAAAGAATTTGTGGATTACCTTAATAGTAACCCTTGGGGCATTGCATTTACTATTAATAGTAGTAGGTCCAATATTGAATTCTTGGATGTCAGTGTATACAGGAAACCTGATGATACACTAGGTACAAAAATATATAGAAAATATCCTCAATATAATACACTGTTACATGCCTCGAGTATGCATCCCCGCCACACTGTCCGAACATCCCAAAATCTCAATTCTGTCGCATTAAAAGAATTAATTCTAGTCATGAAGACTATGAGATAGCCAGCTTGGATCTTACCAATAGATTCCATGATAGAGGGTATTCTATGTTCGATATCAAATCTGCTAAATACATGTCAGACAATAAAAGTAGGGACCAACTCATACAATATCAAGATTATGATCAAGATAAAAAAGGAGATGAAGTTATGAGATTGGTCACTACCTATGGTAGAAATAATCAGGTTATTAGAGGTGTGATAGAGAGAAATTGGAATATCTTAATGGCTAATGATATTCTTAGACAACATCTGGGAACATGTTGTCAATATTCTTATAGAAAGGGCAAAACTTTAGCTTCTATGTTCTCACATTTTAAACATCATAGCAGTGGAGGGGCAAGGTATAAACAGCTCACCATTACGGGCAAAGAACTGATTGGCACCTATCCTTGTGGACATTGCATGTCTTGTTTGGATATTAATAAAACCAAATCTTTTAGTAGTGCCAATACCAGTAAAGTTTATGATCTAAAATTTTTTGGTAATTGCTCGATGAGTTGGGTGATATATCTTGCCACGTGTCAATGCTCTGCATTCTATGTTGGAAAAACTTCCAGGTCCCTTAGAATAAGAATTGGGGAACATAGAAGTAATATTAAAAACAAAATATCTACTAATGCCCTTTATTTACATACTATGAAACATCTCACGGCAAAATTCAAGTTTACTATTATTGATAGGGTTGTTGGTGATAGGAGTCACCAACAAGGCTGGGACAACATTTTGACAGAAAAAGAAAAATATTGATCATACATTTGGGTGCATTATTCCCCAGGTATTAATGATCACCTATAATATATTTCTTGTGATATATATTTATGCATTATTATGATTGATATATTCTATATAACATAGACTATTTATCTAATATTGAAAGATATATGTTTATTAAGAATGTTATTATATCCAAATCAATTGCTTCATATACCTAGAATTGAGGTTGACAATGTGCAAATATTTTTGTGTACTCTATTTTTATTTTTATTTTTTATTTTTTATTTTTATTCCTTTTATTTTATATATTAGTTTATATATAAACATATAGGGAATGTGTTAGCCCTAAGGTATATTTATAACATGGTTGTTGGATCTACTTTATATTAAGAAAATATGTTTGAAAAGAAGTATTGAATTTTGATTGGTCTATAATGTGTATTGACACTATTAAAGGGAATCAGATGTTGGCTTTTTTACAAATCTTAGCTCCACTGAAGAAGGGGAACCGAAACCGGTTTGGAGCAGGATATATATCATATATCCTTTGTAAATCTGCTATTAAATGGATTTTGGAACAATAATTGCTGGCCGTTGTGTTACTTGCATAGTTTGGTTGGCCGTGCATCGCTCTTCGTGAGAGGTTTGTGTGTTTGGTTGAATTCCTTGAAGCCTGAAGTAAGCTATCACTGGAGCCAGAACCTTTGTGAATACTCTGGGCGCAGTAGATAAGCCAAAGGGCAATGCAGAGAACTGATAATGAGAATTTCCAGCTCGAAACCGCAGATACTTCCTGCAACTTAGCCTTATAGGCACATGAAGGTAAGCTTCCTTGAGATCTAAAGTTACCATCCAGTGATCTTTGCCCAGCAGAGGTAAAAGCTGTTGTAACGTCAACATCTTGAACTTGGGAATGTCCAGAAAAGTGTTGAGGAGAGATAAATCCAAAATTGGTCTCCACGTGTTCCCCTTCTTTGGTACTAGGAACAGGCGAGAATAAAATCCTAGGCCCCTTTCTGATACAGGGACTGGCTGAATGGCCCCATCTGGAGTAACTGAGAAACTTGCTTGTGAGCCTCCTTTCTTTGTGGAGGAGGAACGCCTGGCATGCCTTTGAAAGGGGCATTGTATGGAAATAAAATCTGTAACCGTGGTGAATGATATCCAACACCCATTTGTCTTGAGTAATTAAATCCCAATTTTCTTTGAAAAGAGACAGTCTTCCTCCCAAAGGAGCTGCCAGACGAGAATCTACTGGCAGCTGAAAAGACAGGTCATTGGGTCTGTTTACTTAAAGGACTGACCCCTGCCCTCACCAGAAGTCTGAGCAGGTGAACTCCTGTTCTAGGCCTAAAAGAACCTTGAGCCCTGCCCCTACCACGTCTAGACCTACCCCTAGACTGGGAATCATAAGCAGGATATGTCCACCCCTTAGCAGGCCAATTTCTACTAAACTTCGGCGGCTGCACCTGCAAAAAATCTTTAACAGTTTGCACAGACTTAGCTTTGTCCTCCATTTTCTTTAAAACTGCTTCCACAGGCGATCCAAACAACACATCAGACTGTAAAGGAGCATCCAAAATCCTTGTCTTAACATGCTCAGCTAAATTCTGATCCTTCAACCAGGCATGCTCGAAGAACAGAACTAGTAGCAGCCACCCTCGAGGAGGCCTGTACAGCATCAAAACCACATTGCAAAGAATGCTTACCCACTTGTTCAGACACATGAACCAAATCCAGCAACTCTTTACACTCAATACCTTCCGCCAAAGCATCCACCTTAGATTTTAATTGTGAAAGGAGATAATTCTGATATTTTAGCATGTGAAACTGACAATTCAACGCCTCATGGCTAGAGTGGAAGAAGTATACACTTTCTTTCCCCACCTATCCAAAGCCCTTGCCTCTTTATCAGTGGGAACAGGATTTTTAACCACAGAAGCCTTAACACCTTTAGGCCCTTGAGAAATAGTTTCTGGGTCCGCCTAGGACTCTTAAACAAATACTTATGAGCTTCGGGCACCCTATAATACCTATCAGGCTTAACAGGAGCAGGAGGCAAAGAGTCAGGGTTCAGGGAAGCCTCTGCAAAACATCTTCCACCACATTCAACACAGGAGGAATAGCTAAGGGCCTATGCTGGGGTAAAACAAGAATTCCTAAGCCTTTTCCTGAATCAGAGTAATCCTGGCCTTCCCATTTAAAGTGCTCCCTCATGGAATGCAGAGTCTCTGAAATGAGAAATCCTCAGGAGGAGAAGCTGTAGGAGTGGAATCATCCACATCAGAATCAGAATAAGTAGGATACTCCTGCAAGTCTTCCGCAGAAGACTCTGAAGCCTCTGAACACTGTTCAAAACTATCAAACTCGGTTCCACCCTAGGCCTCTTATCAGGCGGGGCATAGAACCTCTAATCATAGTAATCAAATCTTCTGCCATTTTAAGCATATGTTTCTTAGGTACAGAACACGAAATGCTAGGAGAAGCCCCCACTGAAGCTGAACTAGGCCTACCTCTCAAAGAAGTTTTGGCAACAGAAGGAGAGGCTCTAACTACCTTGTGAAGAGAGGGAAGAACAGTTACCTGAGAAGCCCCCTCAGCCTGGCCTACCTCCTGAGAAGGCACATCCTGTAACAGTAAAGTTTCTGCCTGAGACTCCATGGAAACTCCTGGCAAAACCTCTGGCTCCACTGATCCTTCTAAAGAACCGACGTCCGGGACTGCCGGTTCATCAACCCTAGGCTTCGCTGTTTTGTCCTTGCGCTTCTTGACGAAGCGGCCGGAGCATCCGACGGCATTTTATAATTGCAACGCTTCCCAAACACTAACCTGGCACAGTCTAACCTCCTCTTAATAGTGCGCTTGTTAAACCTAGCACAAGAGCGGCAACCAACAACGTCGTGCTCAGGCCCTAAACAAGGTATACACAAGGTATGGTAATCCCTATGAGGTATCTGTTTCCCACAAGAAATACAGTTATTCACTTTTTCTGACATCTGGTTAAATACTGAGGCAAGAAAAAACCAAAATGTTCCCCAACGGGGTACTTAGCCAACTCTGTTTCGGTCTGAAACTCCGGTTTCGGAAATATTTCAGAACGCCAACCTGCACTCGCAAAACTGCTTCTGCATCGGACCATGCGGCAAAAAAGACAGAGGATATGACGTCGGTCATGCGCATTAGTACCCTGACGTTCTGACGTCAGTCTAATGCGCCCTGACCGACGTCAGCCTTATACTCTGGTATTCGGGCCGACTGGACGCGGACTATACCCAATAGTAAGGACTGCAGCAATGGGGAACGAAGAACATCATGCATATATTACTATAAACATTTCCTTCATCTACAAGCAAATACACCACACAGGTAGTATAGAGATGAGAAGTACAGAAAAGTCCCAGCAATGGAAAAAAATGGGGGGTGGTGGGTGGGTAACCTGGACTGCAACAGCGAATACACTTGAACATCTACATTTATGGTAGTTACACAACTGTACTATGTTCATTGTGTTTCACTGTTTCAGTCATTACACTTGGGCAGAATCCCAAACCTGAGGTTGGGTGGCTGGGTCTAAATTGGATTTGGAGAGGCTAACAAGCCCTGCAGAACTGCAGTGGCAAAACCTGCTCTGGATTTAGAGTAGAGAGTTAAGTGGTAGTGCTTGGTGAAAGGTGTGCACGGAGCTACAGGTTGCAGCTTCTAAAATGTCTTTGGTTGGTACTCCTCTGAGGAAAGCTGCTGAAGTGGCTGCTGCTCTGGTAGAATGAGGCCTAATGCCCTTAGGCACTGATTTGCCATGTTGTGCATAACAGAAGCGGATGCAGTTTCCTATCCATTTCGAGATTGTCTGCTTTGTAATAGGCTTTCCTTGTGATCCTGCAGCATATGCTCAGTTTTTCTGAAAGCTTTTGTTTTGTCCAAGTAGAATCGTAGCTGTCTGTGTATATCCAAAGCGTGCAGAAGTCTCTCCCCTTTATTCTGGGGATTTGGGTAAAAAGTAGGTAAATGAATGGTTTGGTTTAAGGCCACATTGGAGACCACTTTTGGCATGAATGTTGGGTTTGTCCTACGAGAAACCCTGTCCTGATGAAAAATGAGGAAAGATTCCACAGCCATTAGTGCCTGTAACTCTAAGACTCTTCTTGCTGAATTTATTGCTAGGAGGAGAGCAGTTTTCCATGACAAGAATTTTAGATCAGCTATGTTGGCTGGTTCAAAAGGAGGCAGTGTGAGTTTTTCTAAAACAAAATTGAGGTCCCAAGTAGGTACTGGTGCTCTCCTTGGGGGTCTTATATTTTTTGCCCCTCTGAGGTACTGCCGTAGTAGAGGATGTGAAAAAATATGAGGTTCAGTATTGTAATGAGCTGAAATAGCAGAGGCATGATTTTAATAGATGAGAAAGAGAAGTCTTTGTCCAGCATCTCAGTTAAGTATTGTAAAATCTGAGGTATATTTGGAACAAGTGGTTTGAGCCCTTGTGCCTGGTTCCAAGCACAGAATCTCTTCCATTTTTCTGCATAAGATTTCCTAGTGCTGGGACTCCTGGCTTCTAAAATGACATCCATAACAGCTTTAGAGAGAGGTGCAGTCTGAGTGGCTACATTATCTGCCATGCTGCCAGGTTTAAGGTTCTGAGTTGACTGTAGAATCTGATTGTTTTGTTGTGTCAGAAGATGAGGAATTTGAGGTAGAAGCCAAGGTGGGCCTTGAGACAAATTCTTTAGGATTGGGTACCAGTGCTGGCGTGCCCAGTCTGGTACAATCAGGATCATTTTTGGCCTTTTTTGTCTGACTTTTAGTAGCACCTTGGTGAGAAGAGGCATTGGAGGGAAGGCATAGATTGTCAGGCCTTTCCAGCTGAATGATAGAGCATCCACTTTCCATGCTTGAGAGTGATAAGTTCTTGTGCAAAATTTCTGTATATGGTAATTGTGAGGGGAGGCAAAAAGATCTATGTTTGGGCGTCCCCATTTCCTCGTTATCATGCTGAACACTTGTGGATTTAGCTTCCATTCGTGAGGATCCATGAGATTTCTGCTTAGTTCGTCTGCCAGTGTATTTTTTGTTCCTGGCAGGAATTGTGCCTGCAAATGTACTTGATAGGTCAGTGCTGTGTTCCACAAAGTCATGGCTTCTCTGCATAGGGGGTAGGAATGTGTGCCCCCTTGCTTGTTTAGGTACCACATAACTGTGATATTGTCCGTCTTTATTAATAGTTGCCCTGGATGTATTAGGTCCTTGAAAGTTGTCAGGGCATTCTGTACAGCTAGAATTTCTTTTTGATTGATGTGAAGATGCATTTGTTCCTTGGTCCATGTGCCCTGAATACATTTTCCTGCTATATGTGCCCCCCAAGGCATAATCCAATGCATCCGTTGTTATTGTCTGCCTGGCTGTGGGTAAAGTGAAAGGCTGTCCCTTGTTGTGGTGACAGGCCTGGGCCCACCATCGAAACTCCTGTTGTAGGCAGGGAATTAAAAGTTATGATTGTCTCCAGGCTGTAATAATGCTGAGTCCAAACACTTTTTAGATACCATTGCAGTTTCCTCATATGCAGTTTTACATATGGAATTAACAGAATGCAGGATGCCACGAAGCCCAGGGCCTGCAGAATTTTTCTTGCAGGGAGCTGAGTTTTTGTTGCCATCATTTGAAAGTAATGAGTCAGTTGCCTTTGTTTGTCTGGCGTGAGATAAGCCATCTGGGCAGTTGTATTTAAGCTTGCACCCAGGAATATCTCTTGAGAGAGCACTATTTCGTTTACTGTGTACCCTAGGCAAATTAGCAATCTTTTTACAAACGCCAGATGCTTTAGAAGAATGTCCTTGCTCTCTGCTTGAATAAGACAGTCATCCAAGTAGGGATATATTTGAATTCCTTTTTGTCTGCAAAATGCAAGTACTGGTGCCAGGCATTTTGTGAAGACCCTGGGCGCAGTAGATAAGCCAAAGGGCAGTGCAGAGAATTGGTAATGCATTGAACCTGCTATGAATCTGAGGTATCTTCTGCAAGATTGTCTGATTGGGACATGCAGGTATGCCTCCTTGAGGTCCAAAGTAACTAGCCAAGCCTTCTTGCCCAGCATGGGCAGAAGTTGATGTAGTGTTAACATTTTGAATTTTGGAACATCCAGGAAAGTATTTAGGATTGACAGGTCCAGTATTGGTCTCCAGGCTTTGTCCTTTCTGGGTACTAAGAAAAGTCTTGAGTAAAATCCTTGTCCCTGTTCTTGCTCTGGAACTTTTTGAATAGCTCCCATGTCCACAAGATCAGCAATCTGTTTTTGTGCCTCTGCCCATTGGTTTTGTGGCAGGTCTGGCATACCTTTTGGTTTTGGAAATGTGTGGAAGTGGAACCTGTAACCCTGAGAAACAATATTCAGAACCCATTGGTCCTGGGTGATCATGTGCCAATTGTTTGAGAAAAGTGCTAGCTTCCCCCCAAGGGGTGCTGTCAAAAGGTAAGTGCTTGGCATCTGCAGAGGGAAGTCATTGGGACCGTTTCCTATAAGGTTGTGATTTGTCTTCCCCTCCTTTGGAGGCTGAAACACCCCATTGTTTAGGTCTGTAGGAGCCTTGGGGCTGAGATCTGCCTCTTTGTGGCCTGTCTGACACTGGAAAGGACCAATTTTTTGAAGGCCAGTTTCTACTAAATCTAGGTGGTTGAACCTGTAAGAAATCTTTCACTGTCTGCATTGTCTTTGCTTTATCCTCCATTTTCTTTAACACCTCTTCTGCCTTAACACCAGACAAAGTATCATGCTGTATTGGAGCATCCAATAATTTTACTTTAACATGGTCAGGTAAACTTTGTTCTTTCAACCAAGCATGCCTTCGAATAACAGAGCCTGTAACTGTGGCTCTACAAGAAGCCTCTAATGAATCAAAACCACACTGCAGAGTTTGCTTTCCCACTTGTTCAACTGCATGCAATAAATCCTGAATTTCCTTACTGTCAGGACCTTCTGTATTTGAAACCATTTTCTGTTTTAACAATGACATGAGGTACTGTTGGTATTTAAGCATGTGAAACTGATGGTTTAAAGCTCTTACAGCTAAAGTAGCAGAAGTATAATTTTTCCCCCCATCTGTCAGGAGCTCTGGAATCCCTATCCGAGGGGACAGGATTTTTAGCAGTGGAAGCCTTAACCCCTTTAGGACCCTGAGAAATAGTTTCTGGGTCTGCAGCAGGGGTTTTGTAAAGAAATTTATGAGAGTCAGGGACTCTGTAGTACCTGTCTGGCTTGACTGGTGCAGGGGGTAAAGAATCAGGAGACAGACTGGATTCAGAAAAAAACAGCATCAACAATATCAAGCGGATAGCCAGGGTCCTGTGCTGAGGCAATAAAAGGAAGTCTTTGAGCCTTTTCTTGGATTCTGAATAATCCTGGCTCTCCCAATGGATAATGCTCCCTTCATGGTGTGCAGGGTTTCCCCAAAAGAATAATCCTCAGGTGGAGAGGCTGAAGGTATGGACTCTTCTGCATCGGAGTCTTCATAGGGAGGGAGGGAGAGAATACCCCTGATCAGAAGAGGAATCAGAAGAAATGGAAACCTGGTCAAAGGAATCATAATCAGTGTCTTGCCTAGGCCTTTTGTCAGGAGGGGGATGGGAACCCCTGATTAAAGTAATTAGGTCTTCGGCTATTTTAAGCATCTGTTTCTTTGGCATGGATGACTGTTCTGGAGAATGCTGTACTTGTTTCCTTGTCTTTAATGGTGTTTTTGACTTTGCCTTTGCTGCTGTAGTTGGCTTAATTGTAAGCTGTGAAGGTCTGAAAACACCCTCAGAAGCCAATGCCTGCTCAGCGGCTCCGGACACATCTGAGGGTATAGTTTCCGTAGGCCCAATACCTTGAGTTTCCACAGGCCTCGGTGTCTCCACGTGGCTGTCGGTTACGGCCTGTGGCTCTGAGGTAGCAGGTTCAGGGGCTGCAAAAGTGCCTCACTGAGAACCGGCAACTGGCCTAGAAGAGGCTTCGTCGTCGGTTTTGGACCTCGGATGCCTGTCCTTTTCTTTGTCTTTGCGTTTTTTATAAATTCCGGTCGTCGGTTGTTCCGACGGCATTATGTAATTAAACCTTTGGCCAAAATAATGTAAAGCAAAATCAAACCGACGTTTAATTGTGCGTTTATTTAATCTAGCACAAAACCGACAACTAGTAACGTTGTGGTTAGGGTCTATGCAAGGAATACAGTAAGAATGAAAGTCCTTATGAGGTATTTGCTTCCCACAAGAAATACAATTATTAACTTTTATCAGACATCGGTCTGGAGCAAGAAGTTGTTTCCCCAATGGGGTACTTAGCTTTACTGAAGACTTCGGTTCTGAAACTCAATTTTGAAAATCTCAGGAGTCGGCCGACTGGCACTTGCGAACTGCTTTTGCTTCGGGCACCGCGCGGCAAGAAAGATGGAAAAAAATGGCGTCGGTTGCAACTTTTATACCCCTGGTGTACTGAAGTCGGGGAAGAGGCGACAGCAACCGACGCCGGACCAAGACTTTGGAACTCTGGTCGCCTGCGAGCAGGATAACCCAAGTGTAATGATTGCAACAGTGAAACATGATGAACATCGTCATGTTTAGTAAAGAAGTTAAACAGTACTGGATAAAAACCTGTGCTCCACTTTTCCAAATTCATTCTTTCTACTGCAATGGAAAAGACAAGCCCAAGACAAACTGCTAAAGCCACCTGGCAGGGGACATTCCCATGGAGGGTGGAAAATGCTAAGAATTCAGTTTTGTTTCTTGAACCAAACATTTTTCCCTATCCAAAAGTAAGTGGTCAGATCAAACCACTTCTCTCTGAAGCAAGGTAGTCTCTCCAGGAAAGCAACCAACATGAGTTCATAGTTAGTTGGCACTACAGGTAGACCTGATCTTGTTTTTATGACTTGTTTTTATGATTCCCTTCTCTGTTGCAGGCTACCCAATCCATGTGAAGCAAAGCTCATTCCTAACCCTATTCAAAAAAGTGGACCAATAGGCAAGAAATCACAAATTTACCCCCAGTTTGGCATCTTTGTCTCTAACGGACTGGGCAGCCTGTGAATGCTTGATGTGTACACAAGCCTATATTATAACCATAAAATTCCTTGGGGATTTTGATGCATTTCACGTGAACAATATTTTGGTAAATTTGGCATAAGCTTGGCTAAGCTTAAAATGGTTTCTGGGCAGAAAGCCTGGTGAACCAATTATGAACCTATGAGTTGAACTATTTGGCACCTGCAAAATGTTTTTACAAATCCATTACAAAGGCAAAGCAATGAAGCATACCTGATACAGACTCTCCAGAATTTTTACAACTCTCACGTGATGACTGAGCATATGACACATATCCCATTACTGGTAGTTCTCCTTTCATAAAGTTCTACACTATTATACTTTTTAAACAGAGAGTTTAGGTACTGAGGTAGTAGTCACTGTACAATGGCTCAAAACTCTACTTATAACTATACCAACATGTCATGGCTATTTTAAAGCAACTCCTGAACTCTATCTCACTTTGTCTCTACTTGAAGGTATTATCTGGCATTCTATACACATACTTCATACGTTCATTCACTCATTCTTAAGCAGACATCTGTATGCTGGAGCTCCGCCCTTCAGTACTTGGAATTCACCAACTCCAATCGGTAGCTTGAGAAATTTTATGGCTGTTACTCTTCAGTTTTATAACAGGAAGACTTGTACTCTGACATAGCATGTAATACATGACAACCCCCACACTAATCGGCAACTTCAAGAAATAAGACATTTAAATAAGTCTGATCCTGCAATGGCCACTGCTCCCTACACTCTGAACAACACATTTTTGATAGGATGCAATTTATTCCTCTGTATACATAAGTTAATTTTGCCCATGGATCCAATAAAATATTGGATCTTTTCTGTAACAAATAAAGAAACGTTGTGTAAAATCTTACCATAACCATAGATGTCCCTCTATTGCATGTTGCAGTATTCTACATATGGGTTTACTCCTCTTGTCTCATCTATGTCCGGCAAGTACACAAAAGTTTTCAGTCCTTCTGAGATGCATGGGACATCTGACATGGCTGAGAGTAAAGTGGGCCATAAAAGTGACGTCTGCACGCACTAGCCCTCAGAACTAAAATCCCCAGTCGGAGCCAGTCCTAATAAGGGCAATGCCAGTCCTGTGCCACCCAGAAAGGGAAATGCAACCTAACAGGAAGGGAAGGAGGGTGGGAAGGAATACTGCAACATGGAAGAGATCATCATCTATGGTTATGATAAGATTTTACACAACTTTTCTATGTCTTCTTATTCCAGTGTTGCAGTATTCTACATGTGGGTGACTGCCAAAGCTCACTGTGACTGGGGTGGTGGTTTAGAGGCAGACTCCAGGAATCCGTGAAGGATAGCCCTGGGAAACCCTGCTCTAAATCTAAAAATGTGGTCTAATTTGTAGTGTTTGGTGAAGGTGTGAACTGAAGACCAAGTGGCCCCTTCTAGAATAGTAGAGGTATCCAGGCCCTTAAAGAAGGCTCCTGAAGAGGCCATAGCTCTGGTGGAGTGTGCTTTAACTGTACCTTGCAGAGATTTACCATGGAGTTGGTAGCAGGAGGTGATGGCCTTGGAGATCCAGGCAGATATGGTCTGTTTGGATACTGCCTTCCCCAGGGCTCTAGGGTGGAAGGATATATGAAAAGCTGGTCAGCCTGTCTGATGGACTTGGTTTTATGCAGGTAAAACCTGAGTTGTCAGTGCACATCCAGGGAGTGAAGTACTCTTTCACTGTCCCCCTGTGGATTGGGGAAGAGGGCAGGTAGGTGTATGGCTCACAGGTTGGTACTAGGCTATCGGCCCTAGGGCCTATACAAGCCTAGCCATAATAATTCCCTGGTTATTTCTTCCCACATTATTTACTTCCCTGGACCCCTGTCTAGCAGGGCGACTGATGTGATCCCCGGGGTGAATTTCCTTTCTCCCATCCAATCATGAAGGCTCCTTTTGAAGATGGCCAAAGAGGCGCTCTGCTTGACATGTATGGGAAGTCTATTCCAGAGTCTGGGGAGTCTCTGGGTCAGGAACCTATCCCTCCAGCATGTTTTGTTTATTGTTATGACAAGATTTAGATCCCTGGAGCTTGTGGCTCTGAGGGATTGAGATTTCTGTAAGTGTAGCATGTCCAACAGCTCTGGGTTTGACATGGCCTTGTTTGTTAAGCAGAGATCGTCTTGGAGTAGACGATATGCGACAGAGTATAGCTGGAGTTTTTAAGGCGGTCAGCATAGGGCATCTGCTTTAGGCTTGTGATTCTTTTAGTGAGGTATTTCTGTGGCCTTTCCATTTGTTGCAGATGTCTTGAGAAGTACATACCAAATGGGGCATTGTATTCTATAATGGGTCTAATGAGGGATGAGTACAGTGGCACAATGACCTCCTTTTTTCTGGATGAAAAGCCCTTAGTGATGAAGTGTGCCACATAGAAGGATTTCCTGACTGTTGTGGCGATGTGGTTATTGAAGGTGATACCACTGTCCACCTGTGTCCCTAAGTCTCTTATCACACTTTCGGTGTTTAGTGTACTGCCACCTATGTGATAACTCATGGGTACATGTTTTTTCCCAAAGGGAATAACTATACATTTCTTGGCATTGAGCTTGAGCCCATGGATCTGGCACCAAGCATCTGTTTCTGTAAGACCATTTTGTAGAGTATCCACATCATTTGGGGATTCAATAATGGCTCCCAGTTTGCAGTCATCTGCGAACTTTGTTAGCCAGAGTCCCTTAGTGTTGGCCTGTACTTCAGAGAAGTAGATGCCAAACAAGAGAGGTCCCAGGACTGAACCCTGAGGTACTCCACTTGTCTGGAGCTGGATTTGGATTCAGCTACTTTTACAGTGTGGGTTCTGTCAGTAAGCCAAATGGCAACCCATCGAGTGATGTAGGGATTAATGCCCAGCTTAGTAAGTTTATCTATGATTCCAGAGTGGGTGATGGTGTCAAAGGCCTTGGTGAGGTCCAGATAGGCTG
Organism: Protopterus annectens; assembly: GCF_019279795.1. Classification (NCBI taxonomy): domain Eukaryota; kingdom Metazoa; phylum Chordata; order Ceratodontiformes; family Protopteridae; genus Protopterus; species Protopterus annectens. The sequence goes on along the minus strand of NC_056734.1, from coordinate 552,578,813 downwards.
TGTGGACTGCCTTACCCTCGTCCACGGCTCTGGAGACTGATTCGAAGAAGTCAATAAGGTTCAGGAGACAAGATTGGCCCTTCACGAACCCAAACTGGGTGGGGTCCAGTGTTTGAAGGTTGCCAATGTCTTTGTTTATAAGTTCCATGATAATACGTTCCATGGCCTTGCAGATCAGGCTCGTCAGACTGATGGGGCGGTAGTTCCCGGAATCCAAGGTGGATCCCCCCTTGTGGAGTGGGATAAATGTAGTTGTGCGCCACTCAGTGGGCACAAAGCCTGAGGTGAGGGTATGATTAAACATGACACTTAGGTGAGGTGCCAGTTCATTTTGTAGTTCATGTAGTACACAGCCCGGGATGTCGGTTTCGAGCTCAGTCGGCTTACCTGGACTCATTCTGCTCACTAGTCTGGGCTCGCCTGAAAAAGAACCTCAGTGTGGAATCCCTAAACTATTTTTCAGTAAATTACTCCACTCCTGAAGGTCCCGCACTACCTCCCGAACATACTGACTACCTCCTGCAAAAGCTCAGTCGGCTTACCTGGACTTATTCTGCTCACTAGTCTGGGCTCACCTGAAAAAGAACCTCAGTGTGGAATCCCTAAACTATTTTTCAGTAAATGTATGTAGCCTTATACCCAACTCAAATATCTAAACTTCCATATTTGTTAGCCGGTCCTTCAGTGTGTGCGACTCAGCAGCCTACCGCAGACTGCAAAAACTCCCTCTCAGTGGTATTTACTGACCTCCGGCCTCCTATCCCTTTGAAGACTTACCCTTTATCTTCTTTTACTGCTTATTTTCCTTTATCTTAGAGTCTTGTCCATTTGCTCTATCTTACTCCCTATCCTTCTCTGCCTGCCATTTCTCCTTTCTCCACTAGGTGGCAGCACCATTCCACCTTTTGCCTGCTCCTACTCTATTAATCTTTTTATTTCACCTTTACCTGTAAATACTTCGAAAGCTAAACCTCCCCTAACTTTACTCCACTTTCCCTACCTTTATATTTTTCTCTTTCCCCTGTGTTGCTCAAACTCTACTTATTTCCACCCAGTCTTACTGTACTTTTACCTACTTACCTCCGCTCCAACCTGCAGTGACTGATACCTTTTCAGCTGGACTCTTCTGACCTGTTGCTCTATCCCACTCTGTTCGTCCTGCGGACTCACTCCACTCCCCTACCCTGCCCCCAATTCCCACCCGACCCCAGTAGTCCTACATTTATTGCCATCCCATACTCCCTCCCTCTTACATCACCCAATCCCCTCACAAGATTACTCCTCCCATTTCCCTAAAACTACCTCCCCCCTCCACCAACCTCCCATTTCCCTAAAACTACCTCCCCCTCCACCAACCATACCTTATTCAGTAATTCTCCTCCCCACCCACCAGCCTTACCTAACTTCTCTCTAAACTACTTATTCTTTTCACCTCTAATCAAACTACATTCTATGATGCTCTCTTTTCCTACTATAATCCTTGCCCCTACATTACTCCTACTCCTCTCATTCTTCTTCCGCTGTACCATACCAGCTCTTATGCCAACCTTTAACTAAGCCCTCCACATCCACCTCCACCACCCTACAAATCATTTCTGACTGCAACAGTGAAACACGATGAACATCCAGGACTGCAACAGTGAATACACTCTAACATCTACATTTATGGGAAGTGTACACAACTGTACTATGTTCTTTGTGTTTTACTGTTGCAGTCATCACACTTGGGTTGATTTCCAAAGCTGTAGAAAGGGTGGAGGCAGTCAAGAAGTGCTTGGGCTGGCTAGTATGCCCTCCAGGACTGCAGCTGCAAAACCCGCCCTGGATTTGGAAAATATAGGTAGGTGGTAATGCTTGGTGAATGTGTGTACAGAGCTCCAGGTAGCAGCCTCCAGAATGTCCCTGGTAGGGACTCCCCTGAGGAATGCTGTAGAGGTAGAAGTCGCCCTAGTGGAATGTGTTCTGACCCCGAGGGGTTGGTTGCCCATGGTGTTTGTAGCAGAAATGGATACAGTGTGCTATCCATTTGGAAACTGTCTGTTTTGAAATGGACTTGCCCTCTGCCCCTGGTGCAAAACTGAGTAGTAACTGGTAAAATTTCCCTAAGGGTCTAGTCCTATCCAGGTAGAATCTGAGCTGTCTGTGCATGTCCAAGGAGTGCAGGTTCCTTTCCCCTTTATTTTGAGGATTAGGGAAGAAGGATGACAAAGGGACAGACTGGTTCAGAGCCACACTGGACACCACTTTTCGCATAAAGGAAGGATTAGTCCTGATGGAGACCCTGTCAGCATGAAAAATAATGAAGGGTTCCACGGCCATAAGTGCTTGTAGCTCAGACACTCTTCGCTGAGTGATAGCCAGGAGCAATTCTGTTTTCCAAGAGGTCTGCTGACACTGCAGGCTCAAAAAGGGGCATTGAGAGCTTTTCCAGTACAAAGTTAAGGGCCCAAACAGGGGTGGGTGCTCTCCTTGTTGGACTTAAGTTGTTTGCCTCTCTCAGGAACTGTTTGATGAGAGGGTGAGAAAATAGGGGCGGCGCAGAGTTGTAATGAGCTGAGATGGCCAAGGCATGGATCTTAATGGAGGAAAAGGATAGGCCTCTGTGCAGGCAGATCTGCTAAGTAATCCAAGATTAGAAGTAGGGAGGCCAGCGTTGTTTCCTCTCCTTTAGACTGAATCCAGGAGCAATACCTTTTCCACTCATCAGCACAGGATTTCCTTATACTGGGTCTTCTGGCTTCAAGAATGATGTCCAGTACCTGCTTGCTTACGCTGGTCACTGGGGGGAGAATTCAAGGAAACAAAAACCAGGTTGAAAGATTTAGGGTTTGCAGTTGTGGCTGCAAGAACTGTCCCCCCTGCTGAGTGAGCAGGGTGGGGCTCTGGGGTAGGTGCCAGGGTGGCACCAGTGACAGGCTGTGCAGAAGTGGGTACCAGTGCTGGCGTGGCCAGTCCGGGGCAATCAGAATTGTCCTTGGTCTGTACTGTCTTATCTTGAGCAATATTCTTGAAAGAAGGGTCAGAGGGGGAAATGCATAGAATGAGAGGTTTACCTACTGGAAGGATAGGGCATGCACTTTCCAGGCCCTGTTGTGAGGTGTCCTGGTGCAGAATTTGCTGAGCTGGTGATTGCAGGGGGAGGCAAGAGATCCACCTCTGGGGTCCCCCATTTCTGAATCAGAAGGCTGAAGGTGCCAGGCTCTAATTGCCACTCATGTGGGTCTAGGAGATTTCTGCTTAAGTTGTCTGCCAGTCTGTTTTGTTTGCCTGGAAGGAAAGTACAGTTGTGTACACTTACCATAAATCTAGATGTTCAAGTGTATTCACTGTTGCAGTCATCACATTTGGGTTATCTGCTTGCAGTAGCCCTCAGTTGGCCTGATTAACAAAGTCTTGGGTCCTGCGTCGGTTGCTGTCTCTTCTTCCATGACGTCAGGGGTATACAACATGCAGCCGACGCCATTACAACAGTTTTTCTTGCCCCAGATGTCAGGTGCCACTAATGGGAAGCAATTAAATCTATAAATATATAAGTTATACCTCCAACAAAAAAGCAACTACACCAAAAAGCTTTTAAGCATAGTAAAGGAGAGTAGAGGTATAGCCAAAAGAAGTAAGGGGGCTGGAGGGAGGGTAACCAGGACTGCAACAGCGAATACATTCGAACATCTACATTTATGGCAAGTGCACACAAAGTACAGTTTTGTACCTACCATAAATGTAGATGTCCGAACAGGATAGCATCTGCAGTCCTTACAAATGGGTTGTCCTGTCGTCAGACAGCCCTTCGGTCGGCCGGATTCCAAAGTCTGGGTCTGGCCTCGGCTGGTGTCGCACTTCACCCGACATCATCACTGTAGGTCTTCGGGTATAAAGGCATCAGCCGACGCCATTTTCCTCAGTGTTTCTTGCCCCAGATGCCAGTTGCCTTCTTGGATAGCTAAATTTTTGGATAAATGCCAATGTTTCCAAAAGAGTAGAAGGCGAACACAAAAAATAAGCATGTATGTACATATATACAAACAAATACACCATAAGAATTCCCCCCCCCAGTTAGCTATTAGGAGGGTAAATACCCTAGGAGTACCACAGAGGGGAAGGAGGGTGGGTAATCCTGACTGCAGATGCTATCCTGTTCGGACATCTACATTTATGGTAGGTACAAAACTGTACTATGTCCTTCAAGGATGCATCTGCAGTCCTTACAAATGGGTAGAATACCATAGCCAAACTAGGGGAGGAGGAAGAAGAAATTATGGTGTAGTTAGGATCCCTTGCAAAACAGCAGTGGCAAACCCTGCTCGGGATCTAGAGTATAGAGGTAAGTTATAATGCTTGGCAAATGTATGCACGGAGGTCCAAGTAGCAGCCTCTATAATGTCCTTGGTAGCCACTCGTAAGAAAGCTGTGGTAGTGGCTGTAGCCCTTGTAGAATGAGCCCTTATGTTCTGTGGAATTTGCTTTCCATGGTAGGAGTAACAGAATCGCATGCAATTTCCTATCCACTTGGAGATTGTCTGTTTGGAAATTGCTTTTCCTTCCCTTCCTGTTGCATATGCTACTAGTAGCTGGTCAGTTTTTCTATTGCCCTTGGTTCTGTCCAGGTAGTAGCGCAATTGTCTATGTACATCCAAAGTATGCAGCAGTCTTTCCCCCCTGTTCTGTGGATTGGGAAAGAAGGTAGGTAGGTGGATTGCCTGGTTTAGAGACACTCTGGATACCACCTTAGGCATAAATGTAGGATTAGTTCTCATGGACACTATCTTGATGGAAGATTAGGAAGGGTTGTACTGCCATTAAAGCCTGTAGTTCCGAAACCCTTCTTGCTGAAGTAATTGCTAGCAGAAAAGCAGTTTTCCAGGATAGGTGTTGTAGATCTGCTGTTGCTGCTGGTTCGAATGGAGGGAGTGTCAATTTTTCTAGCACAAAGTTCAAGTCCCATGCTGGTAATGGTGGTTTCCTAGGAGGTTTTACATTCTTAATTCCTCTCAGAAACTGCCTGAGTAGAGGGTGTGAGAAGACAGGGGGATCGAAGCTGTATTCTGCAGAAATAGCTGATGCATGTATCTTGATGGAGGAATAGGACAGGCCTGTATGGAGAAGCTCTGCCAAATACTCCAGGATGTTGGCAATATCTAACTTTGACACATCTTTCCCTCTTTCAGTACTCCAAATGACAAACCTTTTCCATTTTCCTGCACAGTTCCTTCTTGTTGAAGGTCTGCAGGCCTCAAGGATAATGTCTTTAACCCTTTGGGATAAATCTGGGTTAGTTGCTGTTATGTAATGTTCCAGGCAGTCAGTTGCAGAGTTTTCAGGTTTGGATGCAGGATGTTGTAGTCGCTCTGAGTTAACATCAAAGGAATCAGGGGTAGTGTCCACGTTTCCCCCCCGAGACATGCTCCTCAGTAATGGATACCAATGTTGTCTTGGCCAATTTGGAGCTATCAGAATTATCCTTGGACGTTCCTTTTTGATTTTCAGTAGTACCTTGTGCATCAAAGGAAGAGGTGGAAATGCATATGCTGTCAGGCCTTTCCAACTGAAGGATAGAGAGTCCACCTTCCAAGCAAGTGGGTGGTATGTCCTTGTGCAGAATTTCTTGAGCTGGTGAATGAGTGGGGATGCGAATAGGTCTATTTGTGGCATTCCCCATTTCTTTGTGATGGCCTTGAAGATGTCCGGGTGTAGCATCCATTCATGAGCATCCGAGGTAGTTCTGCTTAACATGTCTGCTAGGATGTTTTCTTTTCCCGGTACAAATATTGCCTGTAACTGAATGTTGTAACTCAGAGCCATATTCCATAGGTCCAGAGCCATTCGGCATAGGGGTATGAATGAGTGCCTCCCTGTTTGTTGATGTACCACATGACTGTGGTGTTGTCTGTCCTTATCATCAATTGGCCTTCTTTGAGGAATGGTTTGAAATTCTGGATTGCTAGTTTTACTGCCAGCATTTCTTTTTGATTTATGTGTAGGTGCAGCTGATCTGGAGTCCATAAGCCTTGAATGCACTTGTCCAGCATGTGGGCCCCCAACCGAGGTCTGAGGCATCCGTTGTGATGGTTTGGCTTGGTTGAATGCTGTGGAAGGACAAACCTGGGTTTGACTGGCATGCCTGAGCCCACCATAGGAACTCTTGTTTCAGGCATGGGATTAGTGGTATTTCGGTTTCTAAGCTGTGTCTGTGTTGAGACCATAAATTCTTTAGGTACCACTGTAGCTTTCTCATATGCAGTCTGGCATGGGGGACCAGGATTATGCAGGATGCCATGAAGCCCAAGGCCTGCAGTACTTTCCTTGTTGTTAGTTTGTTCTGCTTTGTTAATGCCAAGAAGTAAAGAGGAATTTGTTCTTGTTTTTCTGCAGTTAGGAATGCCATCTGTTTTACTGTGTCCAATTCTGCACCCAAGAATGTTCTTGTTTGGGATGGTATCAGTCTTGACTTTTTTAAATTGACTGTGTATCCCAGGGCTTGTAGTAAACAAATGACTCTTTGTAAGTCTTGTGTCGGCTTGTTTTTGTTGTCCGCTTGTATCAGGCAGTCGTCCAGGTATGGATAAATTTCGATTCCCTGAAGCCTGCAGTGAGCGATTACTGATGCCAGGCATTTCGTGAACACTCTGGGCGCAGTAGATAAGCCAAAGGGCAATGCTGAGAATTGATCATGCTCTGATCCTGCAAGAAATCTGAGGTATCTTCTGCAATATGGTCGTATGGGGACGTGCAGGTATGCCTCCTTGAGATCTAGAGTTACCAGCCAATACTCCTTGCCCAGCATGGGAAGAAGTTGCTGTAGGGTCAGCATTTTGAATTTTGGAACAATGATGAATGTGTTTAAAGCGGACAGGTCGAGAATAGGTCTCCAACTTTTCTCTTTTCTTGGTACTAGGAAGAGTCTGGAGTAAAATCCCTTGCCCTGTTCTGTAGGTGGTACCCTTTCCACAGCTCTCATCTTTGTTCATTGAGCTATTTGTTTTAGAGCTTCTGCCTTTTGATTTGGTGGCAGGTTTGGCATTCCTCTTTTTATTGGTAAGGTGTGGAAGTGAAACCTGTAGCCTTGGTCTATAGTTTGCAAAATCCACTTGTCTCTTGTAATATAGTGCCAGTTTTTTGAAAATAAGGCTAACTTTCCGCCTAAGGGTGCTGCTATTTGTTCCCTGGTAGGCGGTGTCAGAGCCAAGTCACTGTGATTGTCCTGTTGCAGTGGTAGTAGTTGTATCTGTGCCTCTTTGGTTATTGCCTTGCCACTGGCGTCCCCTGTAGGCACCTCCTCTGGATTGATTTCTGCCTCTTGAACGCCTATTCCTGCCTCTCTGAGTTTTAGAGGAGTCTGGAAAGGACCAATTTTTGGAAGGCCAGTTCCTGCTAAACCTTGGGGGCTGAACCTGTAAGAAATCTTTAACTCTTTGTACAGATTTTGCCTTCTCTTCCATTTTCTTCATTACCTGTTGGGCAGGAGAACCAAATAGACTGACCTTATCCATAGGAGCATCTAATAGCTTTGCTTTAACATGATCCGGCAAGACCTGTTCTTTCAGCCATGCATGCCTTCTTATAACTGTGCCAGTCATGGCTGATCTAAATGAAGCCTCCAGTGCATCATAGCCACATTTTAATGAATGGTTACTAACCTGCTGAATGTTATTCACCATTTCTAGAACATATTTCTTATCTAAGGAATCATCAGAGGACAGTTTCTTAGTTAACTGATCAAGCATAAACTCTTGGTATTGGATCATATGAAACTGACAGTTCAAAGCTCTAGCTGAGAGAGTAGCAGAGGTGTATACTTTTTTACCCCATCGCTCTAAGGACCTGGATTCCCTTTCAGAAGGGAGAGGGATTTTCGCTGAGGTCGGCTACTGCCTTAGGCCCCTGGGAGATAGTCTCAGGATCTGCAAACGGAGCCTTGTATAAGTGGTGGTGAGTGTCCGGGACCCTGTAAAACCTATCGGGCTTAGCAGGGGCTGGAGGTAAAGTATCAGGAGCAGAGCAAGCATCATTAAATGCATCATCCACAACAGGAAGAACTGGAGGTATAGCTAAAGGCCTATGTTGCGGTAAGTGTAAAAAGGTCCTAAGCCTTTTTCTTGAATCTGAGAAATCTTGACCCTGCCATTGGAATTGCTCTCTCATGGCATGTAAGGTTTCCCCAAAAGAAAATTCCTCTGGTGGAGAGGCAGAAGGAATTGATTCTTCTGCATCAGAGTCTTCATAAGTAGAAAAAGGAGCCTCTGGATGGTCTGTATTGTCTGTATCATCAGAAGAGTCATCTGAGGACACTGGCTCAGGGGGCTCTGCTCTAGGTCTCTTTTCTGGAGGTTGAGAGGCCCTGTCTGGGTGAGACTGGGATCCCCTTATTAAAGAGATGAGATCCTCTGCCAGAGTAAGCATTTGGGAACTGGGCCTGTGAGAGGGGGGCTTAGCAGGCACAGACTTAGCAGATTTGGCTGCTTTAGCCCTGGCAAAGGCCTTTATAGACATGGCTGCAGGAGGCCTAGCAGCACCACGTGCTGGAGTAGAGACATCCAAAGGGATGGTGTCCGATAATTCTTGAGAAACCACAGTAGTAGGCAAAACTTCAGAGGCCGTTTCAACTAGGGTTGAAGGGGCCTCGGTAGTAGTCATGGATTCGGCTGAAGATTGACCCGTTTGCTCGGTTTCGGCCGAAACCGAGTCACTCGCGGCTTGCTTAACCATGGTTTCGGCCGAAACCGCGGACCGCGAGTGTCGGTCCTTCTCTTTGCGTTTCTTAACAATTTGAGTAGTCGGAGGATCCGACGGCATAATGTACGTAAAATCTGAGCCGAAAAACTGTTCAGCAAACCACGACCGATGCCTAAGTGTTCGTCGGTTGAAGGAAGCACAGGCTAAACAAGCTGCTACGTCGTGATCTAGGCCTAAACAAGGTAAGCAGTAAGAGTGGAAATCTTTATGAGGTATTTGTTTCCCACAAGTTAAACAGTTATTCACTTTTTCTGACATCGGCTGAGGCAAGAAAGAGTCCCCAACGGGGTACTTAGCTTTTTAGAAGTCTTCGAAGTAGTATTCGGTAGAAGTAATCTCTGGATCTGACCGACCAGCACTTGCGAACAGCTTCTGCTTCGGGCGCCACGCGGCAAGAAAGACTGAGGAAAATGGCGTCGGCTGATGCCTTTATACCCGAAGACCTACAGTGATGTCGGGTGAAGTGCGACACCAGCCGAGGCCAGACCCAGACTTTGGAATCCAGCCGACCGAAGGGCTGCCTGACGACAGGACAACCCATTTGTAAGGACTGCAGATGCATCCTTGAAGGACATCTGTACTATGTGCTTCATGTTTCACTGTTGCAGTCATCACATTTGGGTAGATTCCCAAAGCTAAGGATGGGAGAAGGAATTTAGATAGCATTAGGACCAGCAACAAGGCACTGCAAGACTGCAGTGGCAAAGCCAGCTCTGGAAATTGGCAGATGGTAATGCTTGGTGAAAGTATGTACAGAACTCCAGGTAACAGCTTCTAGGATGTCCCTGGTAGGGACGCCTCTGAGAAAGGCTGTAGAGGTAGATGCAGCCCTGGTAGAGTGGGGTCTGATCCCCTGTGGAATATGTTTTCCATGGTGCTTATAGCAGAAATGAATGCAATGGCCTATCCATTTAGAAATAGTTTGCTTTGAAATAGCCTTCCCCTCTGCCCCTGCAGCAAATGCCACCAGCAGTTGTTCAGATTTCCTTTGAGGTTTAGCCCTGTCCAAGTAGAATCCAAGTTGTCTGTGCACATCTAAAGAGTGCAGTATCCGTTCCCCTTTGTTCAGTGGATTAGGAAAGAAGGTTGGCAGATGAATGGACTGATTAAGGGCCACACTGGATACCACCTTGGGCATGAAAGAGGGATTGGTCCTGAAGGACACCCTGTCCGCATGAAAGATGATGAAAGGCTCCACTGCCATAAGGGCCTGTAATTCAGACACCATTCTTGCTGAAGTGACTACTAAGAGGAAAGCTGTTTTCCAAGAAAGGAATTTTAAATCTGCAGTAGCAGCTGGTTCGAAAGGAGGGAGAGTGAGTTTCTCCAATACAAAGTTAAGGTCTCAGGCTAGAGGTGGAGCTCTCCTGGGTGGTCTTAAATTTTTGGCCCCTCTGAGGAACTGCTTGAGCAGTGGATGAGCGAATAGGGGAGGTTCTGTGCTATGAGCTGAAATGGCTGAGGCATGAATTTTGATGGAGGAGAAAGACAGGCCCTTGTGAAGCATCTCAGTTAAGTATTGTAAAATCTGAGGTAAATTAGGCACTACTGTGCTCATCATCCCTAGAGATTGGTTCCAGGCACAGAATCTTTTCCATTGTTCAGCATAACATTTCCTAGTACTAGGCCTCCTTGCCTCTAAGATGATATCCATCACTGGTTTACTGAGGGATGGTAAAGGAGAGATTAGATAATTAGCCAGGCTGCTAGGTTCAGTGTTTGAATCTGAGGGTGCAGAATCTGGCTCTCCTGCTGAGACAGCGTAGGAATCTGAGGCAGGTGCCATGGGGCCAACAGTGACATACTGCGCAAGAGGGGGTACCAGTTTTGGAGTGGCCATTCTGGTGCAATCAAAATCGTCCTTGGTTTGTCTTGTTTGATCTTTAGTAGTACTTTGGAGAGCAGAGGAGGAAAGGCATAAACTGATAGGTTTTTCCAGCTGAAGGACAGGACATCCACATTCCAAGCTTGTTTGTGGGGAGTCCTTGTGCATTATTTGTCCAACTGATAGTTCTGGGGGGAGGCAAACAGGTCTATATTTGGGCTCCCCCATTTGCTTGTCAACATGTTGAAAATCCTTGGTTCCAGTTTCCACTCGTGTGGGTCCATGAGGTTTCTGCTTAGTCCGTTTGCCAGCGTATTTAGTTTTCCTGGCAGGAATTGAGCTTTTAGATGCACTTGGTAACTCAAAGCTGTGTTCCACAATGCCATGGCTAGTCTGCAGAGGGGTAAGAATGTGTACCCCCCTGCTTGCTTATGTACCACATAACAGTGGTGTTGTCTGTCTTTACCATTAATAGTCCTGGAAGAATGTGGTCCTTGAAGGCCGTCAGAGCATTCTGTACAGCTAACATTTCTTTTTGATTGATATGCAGGTGCATTTGACTTGGGTTCCATTTGCCCTGAATGCACCTCCCTGCCAGGTGAGCCCCCCCATGCATATGTCTGATGCGTCTGTTAGGGTTTGGGCAGCAGGGGGTAGTGTGAATGGTAGTCCCTTGTTTTGGTGGCATGCCTCTGCCCACCATAGGAACTCTAGGCATAGGCAAGGTATGATAGGAATCATTGGTTCTAGATCCTGAGAATGTTGACACCATAAGCTTTTTAGATACCATTGTAGTTTCTTCATATGCAGTCTTGCATATGGAATTAGAAGAATGCAGGAGGCTATGAACCCCAAGGCTTGCAGTACTTGCCTTGCAGACAGCAGGGTTTTTGTGGCCACATGTTTGAAGTAGGTAGTCAAATGAATTTGTTTCTCTGGCGTGAGGAAAGACATCTGGGAAGTTGTATTCAAGCTTGCTCCCAGGAATATAATTTGTTGACAGGGTACCAGGTGTGATTTCTGTTCGTTTATGGTGTACCCCATACAAGTTAGCACCCTTTGTACAAAGGTCAGATGATTCAAAATATATACTGGCTTTCTGCTTGAATTAGACAATCGTCCAGGTATGGGTATATTTGAATATTTCTTTGCCTGCAAAATGCAATGACTGGAGCTAGGCACTTTGTGAATACCCTGGGTACAGTAGATAAGCCAAAGGGCAGTGCAGAGAACTGATAGTGCTTGCAGCCTGCTTTGAAGCGTAGGTATCTTCTGCAAGATTCCCTGATTAGGATGTGCAGGTATGCTTCCTTTAAATCTAGTGCTGCCAACCAGGCATCTTTGCCTAGTATAGGAAGCAACTGGTGAAGAGTCAGCAACCTGAATTTTGGAATCACCAAAAAGGTGTTTAGAGTAGACAGGTCCAGGATAGGATGCCATAAATTGTCTTTTATGGGTACCAGGAAAAGTCTGGAGTAGAAACCTTGTCCCTTTTCCTCTTCAGGTACCAACTGAATAGCCCCTATGCTTAGGAGAGAAAGTACTTGCTTTTGGGCCTCTGCCCACTGATTTGGGGGTAGATCTGGCCACCCGCTTGGTGTTGGTAACATGTGGAAGTGAAATCTGTATCCTTGGGACACTATTTAAAACCCATTGGTCCTGGGTAATGAGTTCCCAGTTCTTTGCATGAAGAGCAATCTTTCCCCCCAAAGGGGTGGTCAGTTGAGAAGTGCTTAGAAGTTTTAAAAAGAAGTCATTGAGACAGTTAACCATAGGGGGAGTTTTATTACTTCCAGATTTGGAAGTGGAGGCCCCCCACTGCTTAGTCCTGTGAGTACCCTCGGATTGAAGCCTGGATGCTCTGCTGGATGTGGGTTTGGACTGAGAAGGTCTGGAAGAGGCAGGAAAGGAACCATTCTTGGAAGGCCAATGCCTACTAAACCTTGGAGGTTGTACTTGTAAGAAATCTTTAAAAGTTTGCACAGATTTAGCTTTTTCCTCCATCTTTTTAAGAACTTCTTCTGGCATGTTGCCAAACAAGTGGTCCTGATTGAAGGGAGCATCCAATAATTTTGCTTTAATATGATCTGGCAAGGATTGCTCCTTAAGCCAAGCATGCCTTCTAAGTACAGATCCAGTTACAGCAGCCCTGCAAGATGCCTCAAGTGAATCAAAACCACATTGCAAAGTATGTTTTCCAACTTGTTCAGCTGAATGCAGTAGATCCTGTAAATCCTTATTTTCAGTACAATCAGGAATCAACATTTTCTGTTTAAGCAATCCAATAATATGCTGCTGATACTTTAACATATGAAACTGGCAGTTTAAGGCGCTAATGGCCAAAGTTGCAGAAGTGTATACCTTCTTACCTCATCTATTAGGTGCCCTGGAGTCTCTATCAGAGGGGGTAGGATTTTTGGCAGTAGTAGCTTTAACGCCCTTGGGTCCTTGTGAAATGGTCTCAGGATCCGCAGTAGGATTTTTGAAAAGGAACTTATGAGAGTCAGGGACCCTGTAATATCTATCAGGTTTTCTGGGAGAAGGGGGGTAAAGAGTCAGGGGTCAAGCTAGATTCCGAAAAGGCATCATCAACCATGTCTAGTACTGGAGGTATGGCTAACAGCCTGTGCTAGGGCAGGAGTAAGAAATCCCTAAGCCTCTTTTTGGAATCTGAGAAATCCTGAAATTCCCAACAAAAATGCTCCCTGAGGGTAATGCAAAGTTTCACCAAAAGAGAAATCCTCTGGGGGGGATGCAGAGAGAAGAGAGTCCTCAGCATTAGAATCCTCATAGGTAGAGAAGGGTAAATCCTGGTCATCAGAGGAAATGTACAGTTTTGTACCTACCATAAATGTAGATGTTCGAGTGTTCACCCTGCTGCAGTCATCACACTTGGGTTATCCTGTCGTCAGGCGGTCCCGCAGTCGGACGGAATTCCAAAGTCTTGGTCCAGCGTCGGTTGCTGTCGCCTCTTCCCTGACGTCAGTGCGCCAGGGGTATATATATTGCAACCAACGCCATTTTCTTCAGTTTTTCTTGCCCCAGATGTCAGGTGCCCCCAAAAAGGTGGTCAGAATTAGTACCAAATGGAGGGAACACTGCACAAACACAAAATCCCTTCAGCTATAAGCAAATACATCAGTAAGGCATAGAAGAGATTTTGCCAGTAGATCAGAGGGGATGGAGGGAGGGTAACCTGGACTGCAGCAGGGTGAACACTCGAACATCTACAGTTATGGTAGGTACAAAACTGTACTATGTTCATCGTGTTACCCTGCTGCAGTCATCACACTTGGGTTGAATCCCAAAGCTAAGGTAGGGGGGAGGTGTCATCGAGGGTTATTGGAGGCAATAAGGCCCTGCAGAACTGCAGTGGCGAAGCCCGCCCTGGACTTAGAGTAAAGAGGTAAGTGATAGTGTTTGGTAATGGTGTGTACTGAACCCCAAGTTGCAGCTTCTAAAATCTCCTTGGTTGAAATCCCCCTGAGAAAGGCTGTAGAGGTAGCTGTTGCCCTGGTAGAGTGGGATCTAATGGTAGCAGGAACTGGTTTCCCATGATGGGTATAGCAGAAACGTATGCAATGACCTATCCATTTAGAAATGGTTTGCTTAGATATAGCCTTCCCTTGAGAAGCTGTAGCATAGGATACAAAGAGATGGTCAGTTTTTCTGAAAGCCTTAGTTTTGTCCAAGTAGTAACGAAGCTGCCTGTGAATGTCCAAGGAATGCAAGGAATGCAGGAGTCTCTCACCTTTGTTCTGTGGATTGGGGAAGAAGGTGGGTAAATGGATGGTTTGATTTAAAGCTACACTGGAAACCACCTTAGGCATAAAGGAAGGATTAGTTCGTAGAGAAACTCTGCCTTGATGAAAAATGAGGAAAGGTTCCACTGCCATTAGTGCCTGTAGCTCTGAGACTCTCCTAGCTGAAGTTATTGCTAGGAGCAGGGCAGTCTTCCAGGATAGGAACTGAAGATCTGCAGAGAAAGCTGGTTCAAAGGGAGGTAGCGTTAGTTTTACCAGAACAAAGTTGAGGTCCCATGTTGGTGTCGGAGCTCTCCTGGGTGGTCTAATGTTTTTTGCCCCTCTGAGGAACTGCCTTAGAAGAGGATGTGAAAATAAAGGTGGATCTGTGTTGTAGTGAGCTGAAATAGCTGAAGCATGGATTTTAATTGAGGAAAAGGTAAGTCCTTTGTGCAACATCTCAGCTAAATACTGTGGCATGTGAGGCTGAATTGTGTCTTGGCCTTTAGCTTGGTTCCAGGCACAAAACCTTTTCCATTTGTCCGAATAAGCCTTCCTGGTGCTTGGCCTCCTGGCTTCCAGAATAACATCCAGAACTGCTTGTGAAAGAGGAGCTGGTTGGATGTTTAGTTGATTTGCCATGCAGCCAGAGTTAAAGTTTTGAGCTGGCTGTGAAGAATCTGTTTGTTTTGTTGTGTGAGCAAATGGGGTATTTGAGGCAATATCCATGGTGGGCTGTGGGCCATATTTTTCAATAGTGGGTACCAGTGCTGGCGTGGCCAGTCTGGGGCTATAAGAATTAGTCATGGTCTCTCCTTTTTGACCTTCAAAAGAACCTTTGTGAGGAGAGGTAATGGAGGGAAGGCATATGCTGTCAGGTTTTTCCAACTGAAAGAGAGAGCGTCCACTTTCCAAGCTTGATGGTGAAATGTCCTTGCACAAAATTTTGTCAGTTGGTAGTTTTGAGGACTGGCAAACAGGTCTAGGTTCGGAAGGCCCCATTTTTGAGTTATCATTGCAAACATTTGTGGATCTAGTTTCCACTCGTGGGGATCTTTGATGTTTCTGCTGAGGTCGTCTGCCAATGTGTTCTTCTGTCCTGGCAGGAATTGAGCTTGTAACTGGACTTGGTAGGCCAGAGCTGTGTTCCATAAGATCATTGCTTGCCTGCATAGAGGGTAGGAATGTGTATCCCCCTTGTTTGTTTACTGTGGTGTTGTCCGTCTTTATTGCAAGTTGTCCTGGATGGAATAGATCCTTGAAGGCTGTCAGAGCTTTCTGTACAGCTAACATCTCTTTTTGATTTATGTGCAGATTTCTTTGATCTGCAGTCCACAGGCCTTGAATGCATTGTCCTGCCATGTGTGCCCCCCAGGCGTAGTCTGAAGCATCTGTTGCGATAGTCTGCCTGGCTGGGGGCAAGGTGAAAGGCTGACCCTTGTTGATGTGACATGCCTGTGACCACCATAGAAATTCCTGTTGTAGGCAGGGAATGAGAGATATCATTGTGTCCAAGCTGTGGCTGTGTTGAGACCATACGCTTTTTAGGTACCACTGTAATTTCCTCATATGCAGCTTTGCAAATGGTATTATTAGTATGCAAGATGCCATGAAGCCCAAAACCTGCAGAATTTTTCTTGCATTTAATTGGGTCTTTGTTGCCATTATCTTGAAATATTGAGTCAGTTTTAGTTGCTTGTCTGGCGTAAGATAAGCCTTCTGGGCCGTTGTATTCAAGCTGGCACCCAGGAATGTCATTTTTTGTGAGGGTACTAGTTTTTACTTCTTTTCGTTTACTGTATACCCCAGGCAGTTTAGTAGATGCTTTACAAAGGTCAGATGATGTAAGAGAATGTCTTTGCTTTCTGCTTGGATGAGGCAGTCGTCCAGGTATGGATATATTTGAATTCCTCTTTGTCTGCAGTATGCAATTACTGGAGCCAGGCATTTTGTGAAAACTCTGTGCGCAGTAGATAAGCCAAAGGGCAGTGCAGAGAATTGGTAATGGGTTGAACCTGCAATGAAACGGAGGTATCTTCTGCAACTTTGTCTGATAGGGACATGCAGGTATGCCTCCTTGAGGTCCAACGTTACTAGCCATGCTTCCTTGCCCAACATGGGAAGAAGCTGCTGTAGTGTTAGCATCTTGAATTTGGGTACTTGTAAGTGTTTAGAATTGAAAGGTCCGGAATTGGTCTCCAGGCATTGTCCTTTCTGGGCACTAGAAAGAGTCTTGAGTAAAATCCTTGACCTTGCTCTCGAGTAGGTACCAGTTGAATGGCTCTCATGTCCATGAGAGCTGTAATTTGTTTTTGTGCCTCTGCCCATTGATTTTGTGGCAGGTTTGGCATTCCTCTTTTCATTGGCAAGGTGTGAAAGTGGAATCTGTATCATCGTAAAATTATGTCTAGGACCCATTTGTCCTTTGTGACAGTGTGCCAGTTGTCTGCAAAAAGTGCGAGTTTTCCCCCCAAGGGGCCTGCCAAGAGAGTATTGCTTGGCCAGATGAGGTGCAAGTCATTGAGTTTGCCTTCTGGTGGATTGAGACCTGTCTTCTCCTCCCTTCTGTGTTGTAGTGCCCCATTGGCGAGGTTTATACTGGGCTTGTGGTTGTCCTCTGCCCCTTGGGCATCTGTATTTACCCCTCTGCTATCTGTCAGTGGCTGGAAAGGACCAATTTTTTGTTGGCCAGTTTCTGCTGAAGCGAGGGGGTTGTACTTGTAGGATATCTTTGATTGTCTGCATAGATTTTGCCTTATCTTCCATTTTCTTTAAAACAACTTCTGCTTTAACTCCAAAAGAACATCCTGCTGTAAGGGAGCATCTAGTAGTTTTGCTTTAACATGATCAGGCAGAGTTTGTTCCTTTAAACAAGCATGCCTACGTATAACAGACCCAGTGATAGCTGCTCTGCAGGAGGCCTCCAAAGAATCAAACCCACATTGTAAGGTATGTTTGCCCACCTGCTCAGTGGCGTGCAACAGATCCTGTACTTCTTTCAACTCAGATTGTTGAGGGAGAGTGGTTATTCTTTGCTTTAACTGAGAGATTAAAAATTGCTGATACTTAAGCATATGAAATTGACAATTCAGTGCCCTCATAGCTAGTGTGGCTGAGGTGTAAACCTTTTTCCCCCACCTGTCTAGTGCTCTGGAATCCCTCTCAGAAGGTACTGGGTTTTTAGCCATAGAAGCCTTAGCCCCTTGGGACCCTGGGAGATAGTCTCTGGGTCAGCTCCTGGGCTTTTGTAAAGAAATTTGTGGGAATCAGGCACTCTGTAGTATCTGTCAGGCTTAGCCGGAGCAGGAGGTAGAGATTCTGGGTTGAAACAAAAATATGTACAATATATACAAAAATATCAAAAGCAGAGGTAAGGAGGCTGGCAAATCATAAAGAAGCAGGAGCTGACAACATGCCTTGCAAAATAGCTGTGGCAAAACCAGCCCTGGACTTAGAGTAGAGAGGAAGGTGATAATGCTTAGAGAAAGTATGCACTGAACTCAAAATATCCTGAAGTGGCAGTAGCCCTAGTGGAATGAGGCCTAATCCCAGCTGGAATCTAAACCCAATCCACCTAGAAATAGTTTGTTTTGACACAGGCTTGCCAACTCAAAGCAAAAGAAACAAACAACTGCTGAGACTGCCTAAAATCCTTAGTCCTGCTCAAATAATAAATTGCCTGTGCACATCTAAAGTGTGTAAAATCTTTTCCCCTTTATTTTGGGGTCTGCATAAAAAGTAGGCAAATGAATAGTTTGGTTTAAAGCCACACTAGAAACCACCTTAGGCATAAAAAATGATACCCTATCCTTATGGAAAACCAAAAAGGGCTCTACTGCCATAAGGGCCTGCAACTCAGACACCCTTCTTGCAGAAGTAATAGCCAACAGAAAAGCAGTCTTCCATGACAAGTATTTCAATTCAGCAGTAGCTGCAGGCTCAAAAGGTTGTAGAGTAAGTTTTTCCAACACAAAATTGAGATCCCAAGCAGGAGTAGGAGCTCGGGGTCTTATATTCTTTGCCCTCTAAGAAACTGCTTGAACAAAGGATGTGAAAACAATGGTGGGTCACAATCATAGTAAGCTGAAATTGCTGCAGCATGAATCTTAATGGAAGAGAAGGACAAACCTTTGTCCAATAACTCAGTAAGATATTGAAGAGCCACACTCAAATTAGGCTCAGAAATCTCCAAATTCTTTGCTGTACTCCAAAATAAAAATCTCTTCCATTTCTTTCCTTGTACTAGGTCTTCTAGCTTCCATAATCACATTTAAAACTTGTTGAGGAAGTTGAGACCTGCTGTCTTTCAAAACAGAATATGCCAGGCTGTTAGATGAAGAGTTTGAAGCTTGACATTGAGCAGATGACCGTCCCTCTGAGACAATAGGTGTGGAATCAAGGGTAAAGGCCATGGAGGCTTCCTTACCAGACTCCACAGTAATGGGTACCAGTGCTGCCGAGGCCAATCTGGAGCTATTAAAATCATCCTTGGCTTGTCTTGTCTGACCTTTAAGAGCACCTTTGGAAGAAGAGGCAGAGGTGGAAAGGCATACACATGAAGATTCTTCCAACTGAAAGACAGAGCATCCACTTTCCAAGCTGTGTGATGAAACCCCTTTGTGCAAAACTTTGGCAGCTGGTGGTTTAGTGGAGAAGCGAACAGATCTATGTCTGGAGTTCCCCAGGACACTGTCAATTTCTGAAATACATGAAGATCCAGTTTCCACTCGTGGGGATCCATGATTTGTCTGCTTAACACATCTGCTAAGGAGTTCTGTGCTCGGCAGAAACCTTGCCTGAAGAGTTAGTTGCAAGCTGAGCAGTCTCCCATAAAATCATTGCTTGCCTGCATAGAGGATAAGAATGTGTTCCCCTTGTTTGTTGATGTACCACATGACAGTTGTGTTGTCTGTTAGAATCAACACCTGCCCTGGAAGAAGTAACTCCTTGAAAGCCATTAATGCAAACTGGACTGCTAACATCTCCTTCATGTTGATATGTAGATGCTGTAGTCTGGCAGGCCACTTGTCTTGTATCCACTTTCCATTTAGATGAGCTCCCAAGCAATGTCCGAGGCATCTGTCTGGCGGGTCACAGAGAGTCCCTTGTTTAGGTGACATTCCTGAGCCCACCACAAAAATTCTTTTTGAAGGCAAGGTATTATTTGAATGACAGTGTCCAAATCCTGGCAGTGCTGTGTCCATACAGTTTTGAGATACCATTGTAGCTTCCTCATATGCAGTTTGGCATTGGGAAGCACCAGAATACAAGATGCCATGAACCCTAATGCTTGAAGGACTGTCCTTGCAGTCAGCACGGACTGATGAGATAGTTGATGGAAGTAAAGTGATAGACTCTGTTGTTTGTCCGGGGTTAAAAAGGCCATCTGGGCTGCTGTATTCAGTCTCACACCCAGAAAGCACATGTCTTGAGAGGGTACTAGACTGGACTTTATTTCGTTCACAGAATACCCTAGGCATCTTAGCACTGCTATAACATGTTCCAGATGCTGTAGAAGGTCTTCCTTTTCTTGAGCCAGAATCAGGCAGTCGTCCAAGTAAGGATAGATTTGAATTCCTTGTAGCCTGAAGTAAGCTATCACTGGAGCCAGAACCTTTGTGAATACTCTGGGCAGTAGATAAGCCAAAGGGCAATGCAGAGAACTGATAATGAGAATTTCCCGGCCGAAAACGCAGATACTTCCTGCAACTTAGTCTTATAGGCACATGAAGGTAAGCTTCCTTGAGATCTAAAGTTACCATCCAGTGATCTTTGCCCAGCAGAGGTAAAAGCTGTTGTAACGTCAACATCTTGAACTTGGGAATGTCCAGATAAGTGTTGAGGATAGATAAATCCAAAATTGGTCTCCACGTGTTCCCCTTCTTTGGTACTAGGAACAGGCGAGAATAAAATCCTAGGCCCCTTTCTGATACAGGGACTGGCTGAATGGCCCCTATTTGGAGTAACTGAGAAATTTGCTTGTGAGCCTCTTTCCTTTGTGGAGGAGGCTGGCATGCCTTTGAAAGGGGCAATGTATGGAAATAAAACCTGTAACCGTGGTGAATGATATCCAACACCCATCTGTCTTGAGTAATTAAATCCCAATTTTCTTTGAAAAGAGACAGTCTTCCTCCCAAAGGAGCTGCCAGGCGAGAATCTACTGGCAGCTGAAAAGGCAGGTCATTGGGTCTGTTTACGAAAGGACTGACCCCTGCCCTCACCAGAAGTCTGAGCAGGTGAACTCCCTGTTCTAGGCCTAAAAGAACCTTGAGCTCTGCCCCTACCACGTCTAGACCTACCCCTAGACTGGGAATCATAAGCAGGATATGTCCATCCCTTAGTAGGCCAATTTCTACTAAATTTGGTGGCTGTACCTGCAAAAATCTTTAACAGTTTGCATAGACTTAGCTTTGTCCTCCATTTTCTTTAAAACTGCTTCCACAGGTGAACCAAACAACACATCAGACTGTAAAGGAGCATCCAAAATCCTTGTCTTAACATGCTCAGCTAAATTCTGATCCCTCAACCAGGCATGCCTGCGAAGAACAGAACTAGTGGCAGCCACCCTAGAGGAGGCCTGTACAGCATCAAAACCACATTGCAAAGAATGCTTACCCACTTGTTCAGACACATGAACTAAATCCAGCAACTCTTTACACTCAATACCTTCCGCCAAAGCATCCACCTTAGATTTCAATTGTGAAAGGAGATAATTCTGATATTTTAGCATGTGAAACTGACAATTCAATGCCCTCATGGCTAAAGTGGAAGAAGTATACACTTTCTTTCCCCATCTATCCAAAGCCCTTGCCTCTTTATCAGTGGGAACAGGGTTTTTAACAACAGAGGCCTTAACACCTTTAGGTCCCTGAGAAACAGTTTCCGGGTCTGCCCTAGGACTCTTAAAAGATACTTATGAGCTTCAGGCACCCTATAGTACCTATCAGGTTTAACAGGAGCAGGAGGCAAAGAATCAGGATTCAGGGAAGCCTCTGCAAAAACATCTTCCACTGCATTCAACACAGGAGGTATAGCTAAGGGCCTATGCTGGGGTAAAAACAAGAATTCCCTAAGCCTTTTCCTGGAATCAGAGTAATCCTGGCCTTCCCATTTAAAGTGTTCCCGCATGGAATGCAGAGTCTCTGAAAATGAGAAATCCTCAGGAGGAGAAGCTGTAGGAGTGGAATCATCCACATCAGAATCAGAATAAGGAGGATACTCTTGCAAATCTTCAGAAGACTCAGAAGCCTCTGAACACTGTTCAAAACTCTCAAACTCAGGTTCCACCCTAGGCCTCTTATCAGGAGGGGCATAGAACCTCTAATCATAGTAATCAAATCTTCTGCCATTTTAAGCATATGTTTCTTAGGCACAGAACCTGAAGTGCTAGGAGAAGCCCCACTGAAGCTAAACTTGGCCTACCTCTCAAAGAAGTTTTGGAAACAGAAGGAGAGGCTCTAACTACCTTGGGAAGAGAGGGAAGAACAGTTACCTGAGAAGCCCTTCAGCCTGGCCTACCTCCTGAGAAGGCACATCCTGTAACAGTAAAGACTCTGCCTGAGACTCCAAAGAAACTCCTGGCAAAACCTCTAGCTCCACTGAGCCTTCTAAAGAACCGGCGTCTGGGACTGCCGGTTCATCAACCCTAGGCTTTGCTGTTTTGTCCTTGCGCTTTTGGAGCATCCGACGGCATTTTATAATTGCAACGCTTCCCAAACACTAACCTGGCACAGTCTAACCTTCTCTTAATAGTGCGTTTGTTAAATCTAGCACAAGCGGCATCCAACAACGTCGTGCTCAGGCCCTAAACAAGGTATACACAAGGTATGGTAATCCCTATGAGGTATCTGTTTCCCACAAGAAATACAGTTATTCACTTTTTCTGACATCCGGTTAAATACTGAGGCAAGAAAAAACCAAAATGTTCCCCAACAGGGTACTTAGCCAACTTTGATTCGGTCTGAAACTCCGACTTCAGAAAATTTCAGAACGCCAACCTGCACTCGCAAAACTGCTTCTGCATCGGACCATGCGGCAAAAAAGACTGAGGATATGGCGTCGGTCATGCGCATTAGTACCCTGACGTACTGACGTCAGTCTAATGCGCCCTGACCGACGTCAGCCTTATACTTTGGTATTCGGGCCGACTGGACAGCGGACTACCCAATAGTTAGGACTGCAGCAATGTGGAACGAAGAACATCTGGATTCTAAATAGACATCATCCACAATGTCCAAAACTGGTGGGATGGCAAGTGGTCTATGTTGGGGGAGTAAAAGAAACTCTCTGAGCCTTTTCTTTGAATCAGAGTAGTCTTGACCTTCCCAGTGAAAATGTTCCCTCATAGTGTGTAAAGTTTCCCCAAAGGAGTAGTCTTTCAGGAGGAGAAGCTTAGGGAATAGAGTCCTCAGCATCATAATCTTCATAAGGAGAGAAGGAATAGTCTTGGTCCTCAGAGGAGTCTGAAGAAATGGACATTTGCACAGAGGAAGCATAATCTTCCTCTTGTCTAGGCCTTTTGTCAGGAGGGGGCTGTGAACCCCTGATTAAAGAAATCAAATCTTCAGCCATTCTGAGCATCTGTTTCTTAGGCATAGGGCCTTGAACAGGAGACAGAAGTGCAGTCCTTTTAGATTTAGGAGGAGTCTTCGACTTAGAAAACGTTTTAATGGTGAGAGTAGTCGGTCTGAAAACGCCTTCAGAAACCGATGGCGTTTCTGTAGCACCGACGTCTTTTGAAGCAAAGTCGTCGGAAGGGCCTGAAGTAAAAGGCTGTGTCGGCCTTGTTCATTCCGTCAAAATTTCCGTAGCGGTCTCGGGTTCCAAATCTGCGGTAGTCACGGGATGCGTCGGAGCCTCACTGAGGACCGGAGACCGGATCAGCCGGGGCTTCGGAATCTGGCTTAGGCCTGGGTTGTCTGTCCTTATCCCTGCGTTTTTTGTACACGCCGGTAGTCGGTTAGTTAAATTTCCTACCGAAGTAGTGTCGTGCGAAATCAAAGCGTCTTTTAATAGTACGCTTATTAAACCTAGCACAAAACCGACAAGATGTGACGTCGTGGTCTGGGCCTAGGCAAGGTATGCAATAAGAATGAAAATCCTTATGAGGTATTTGCTTCCCACAAGAAATACAATTGTTAACTTTTTCTGACATCGGTCTGAGGCAAGAAAAGTTTCCCCAACAGGGTACTTAGCTTTATGGAAGACTTCGGTCTGAAATTCGAATTCAAAAATCTCAGGAGTCGGCCGACCGGCACTTGCGAACTGCTTCTGCTTCGGGCACCGCTCGGCAAGAAAGACTGGAGAAAATGGCGTCGGTTGCAATATATATATACCCCTGGTGCACTGACGTCAGGGAAGAGGCGACAGCAACCGACGCCGGACCAAGATGTTGGAATTCCGTCCGACTGCGGGACCGCCTGATGACAGGATAACCCAAGTGTGATGACTGCAGCAGGGTAACACGATGAACATCAGAAAATTCAGAATCCAGGTCAGAAGTATCATAAGCAAACTCAGTCCTAGGTCTCTTAGAGGGGGAAGGTTGGCTTCCCCTGATTAAAGTAATAAGGTCTTCAGCCATTCTTATCATTTGTTTTTTAGGCATAGAGGCCTGCCCATATGGTCTGGGTGTCAGTTTTCTAGGCATGGTTCGAGTTTTAGGCCTTGAAGAAGAAGACGGCGTTGGTTTAATACGCAAGTCATTAGGCCTGAATACACCCTCAGAAGCCAGTGCCTGCACAGTGGCTCCAGACCCATCCAAGGTAGAGACATCCGCAGGTTGCACAGTTGAAGCATCTCGCGGCATACCGGACTCCGAATGGGTCTCAGTAGAGGCCTGCGAATCTGAAGTAGAAGGTATCAGGGGCTGCAAGAGCACATCAATGAGTATCGGCGAAATGGCGACTGGCTTAGAAGCGTCATTGGCAGCTTTGGACCTCGGCGGCCTGTCTCCTGTCTTTATCTTTGCATTTTTTTTTGGAATGTCGGTAGTGGGACCACTTACCGAAGACATATCAGGATAATTGAACCGCGCACCAAAATATTTAGAAGTGAAAATATACTGACGGCGGATAGTTTGTGGTTTAAATAAGGCACAAAACTGACAGTGAGGTACGTCATGATCAGAGCCTAGGCAAGGAATACGGTAAGAATGAAAATCTTTATGAGGTATTTGCTTTCCACAAGAAATGCAATTATTTACTTTTACTGACATCGTTTAGAGCAAGAAAAAGTTTCCCCGACGGGGTACTTAGCTTTTAGTTGACGACTTTGGTTCTGAAACTCGAAAATGAAAATTTCAGGAGTTGGCCAACCAGGACTTGTGAACTGCTTCTGCTTCGGGCACTGCACGGCAAGAAAGACTGATGTAATGGTGTCGGCTGCATGTTTTATATCCCTGTCATCACTGAAGAAGAGACAGCAACTGACGCAGGACCCAAGACTTTGTTAATCAGGCCGAATGAGGGCTACTGCAAGCAGATAACCCAAATGTGATGACTGCAACAGTGAAACACGAACATCTGAGCTTGCAGATGGACCTGCATGTCCAAGGCCGAGTTCCACAGGGCCATGGCTAGCCTGCAGAGTGGGAAAGAGTAGGTTCCCCCCTGCTTGTTGATATACCACATAACTGTGGTGGTGTCTATTTTTATTAGCAGGGGTCCTGGTGAGAGTAGGGATCTGAAAGCTATTAGAGTGTGCTGCACAGCTAGCATCTTTTTTTAGTTTATGTGCAGATGAATTTGACTTGGGCTCCAGTGGCCCTGAATGCACTTGTCGTCCAGGTGTGCCCCCAGGCATAATCTGATGCGTCTGTGGTTAGGGTCTGGGTGGTGTGGGGTTGAGTAAAGGGTAGTCCCTTGTTGTGGTTGCATGCTGCTGCCCACCAAAGAAACTCTGTCCTTAGACAAGGTATGATAGGAATGACAGTTTCCAGGTCCTGAGAATGTTGGCACCAAAGACTTTTTAAGTACCACGGAAGTTTCCTCATATGCAGTCTGGCATATGGAATTAGGAGGATGCATGAGGCCAGGAACCCTAGGGTCTGCTGGATTTTCCTTGTGGATAGCTGGGTTCTGGTGGCCATTTGACTGAAGTAGTCTGTCAGATGGGCTTGTTTTTCTGGTGTAAGGAATGCCATCTGAAATGCTGTGTCCAAGCTTGCTCCCAGGAATACAATCTTTTGATAGGGGACTAGTTTTGATTTCTTTTCATTGATAGTGTACCTCAGGGAGGTTAGAAGGTTCTTTACAAATGTCAGGTGCTGCAACAGCATTTCCTGACCGTTTGCCTGAATCAGGCAGTCGTCCCAGTACGGGTAAATTTGAATTTTTCTCTGTCTGCAGTAGGCAATTGCTGGAGCCAGGCATCTTTGAATACTCTGGGAGCAGTGTATAAGCCAAAGGGAAGTGCAGAGAACTGATAATGCATAGATCCTGCCCTGAAGCGAAGATATTTCCTGCATGAGGCTTGCGCAGATAGGCTTCTTTTAAGTCTAGGGTAGCTAACCAGGCATCTTTGGCCAACATAGGAAGAAGCTGCTGCAGGGTGAACATTTTGAATTTTGGTACCACCAGGAAGGTGTTTAGAATGGAAAGATCTAGGATTGGGTGCCAAGTGCCCCGTTTTCTGGGTACCAGGAAAAGTCTGGAATAGAACCCTTGACCTATCTGTTCCGCAAGAACAGGATGAATTGCCCTTAGAGAGAGCAGGGATTGGTTTTGTGCCTCTGCCCACTGGTTTGGAGAAAGGTCTGGGAACCCTTTTGGGGTTGGCAGTGAGTGGAAGTAAAATTTGTACCCCTGAGATACAATGTTGAGGACCCATCGGTCTTTGGTGATGGAAGTCCAGTTTTTTGCATGATGGGCACGTTTTCCTCCTGGGGGCACAAGCAGTTGGGCAGAGGTGGGGAGTGGAGTTGAGTAAGGGGGTGGCTTAGCACTCCTGGTTTTTGAAGTGAAGGCACTCCATTGCTTAGATCTCTGCATACCCTGAGACTGTAGTCTAGGGGGGGGGGAGCTGCTTCCCCTGGGTCTAGTTTGAGATGGCCTTGAGGGGGGCTGTAAAGGACCAATGTTTCGAGGGGCAATGCCTACTGAATCTAGGAAGCTGTACTTGCAAGAAATCCTTGACTGTCTGCATAGATTTAGCTTTTTCTTCCATCTAGAACCTCTTATGCTTTGGTGCCAGATTGTCCTTATTCAAGGGAGTGTCTAGTAATTTTGATTTGACATGGTCTGGCAAGGTCTGCTCCTTAAGCCAAGCATGCCTTCTCAGTACAGAACCACTGACTGCTGCCCTGCAAGATGCTTCTAGGGCATCAAAGCCACACTGCAATGTATGGTTGCTGATTTGGCTTGCAGAATGCATAAGCTCTTGTAATTCTTTATTTTCTGCACAGTCCGTAAAGGTAGCTATTTTTTGCTTAACAAGTTCCATAATATGTTGTTGGTACTTCAGCATGTGAAACTGGCAATTCAAAGCCCTAATGGCGAGAGTTGCAGAGATGTATACTTTCTTACCGCATCTGTCTAAAGCTCTGGAATCCCTGTCCGAAGGAGTGGGATTCTTAGCTGTAGTTGCTTTGATACCTTTAGGCCCCTGGGAGATGACCTCTGGGTCAGCAGTAGGATTTTTGAAAAGGAATTTGAGAGTCAGGAACTCTGTAGTACCTGTCTGGTTTCCTAGGAGCAGGGGATAAACTATCAGGAGTTAAAGTGGATTCCACAAAGACATCATCCACAATCCAGGACTGGGGGTATTGCCAAAGGCCTATGTTGTGGCAAGTCTAGAAATTCTCGGAGTCTCTCTTTGGACTGAGGGTAGTCTTGGCATTCCCAGTGGAAATGCTCTCAAAGTATGTAAGGTTTCACCAAAAGAAAAACCCTCTGTAGGAGAACCAGAGGGAATAGATTCCTCTGCATCTGAATCCTCATAAGCAGATAAAGGTATGCCTTCATAATCAGATACCCCAGAGTCGTCGGACTCTGTCTGTTAAAGCTGCTAGGGATAGGTCTCTTTCTTTTAGCAGGGGAAGGTTGATTTCCCCTAATCAACATAATAAGGTCTTCTGCCATTTTAAGCATTTGATGTTGTGGCAAGGAAGCAGGTGCATGAGTTTGGGTCGTCTGTTGTTTAGGTGTAGCGTGTATTCTTGGCCTTAGAAACTCTGTAATTTTAGACAGAACTGAAGATGCGAAAGAAGTAGTCGGTTTGGGTCGAATATCGGTAGTGAGCAGAACTTCCTCAGAAGCCGGGGCCTGCTCAGCGGCTCCGGACCCATCCAAGGTAGAGACATCCGCAGGTTCCATCGAAGAAGAGTCTCATGGCATACTGGACTCCTAACGGGTCTCGGTAGAGGCCTGCGAATCCACTGAAGCGGGCATCAGGGGCTGCGAAAGCGCCTCACTGAGTACCGGCGAACTGGCGACTAGATTAATGGAAGCGTCGCCGGCAGTTTTGGACCAGTGCAGTCTGTCTCTGTCCTTATCCTTACGTTTTTTCAGTAGATCGGTAGTCGGATGGCTTACCGAAGCCATTTTGGAATACGGAGATAGAGAACGAAAGTATTTAGCAACAATAAGGGCCCGATGACGAATAGTTTGGGCGCTGAACAAAGCACAAAACCGACAGCGAGGTACGTTGTGGTCTGGGTCTAAACAGGTGCCGCAGTAAGAATGAAAATCTCGGTGTGGTATTTGCTTTCCATAGGCAAGACAATTGTTAACTTTTTCGAACATTGGTTAGAGCAAGAAAAATGGATCCCCAACGGGGTACTTAGCTTTAGAAGACTTCAGGATGATTCAATTTGATGACGAAAACACAGGTAGTGGCCGACCAGCACTTGTGCAAACTTTTTCTGCTTTGGGCTCCCTCGGCAAGAAAGACTGATGTAATGGCGTTGGCTGCCTGTTTTTATACCCCTGACGACCTGACGTCAGTCCTGAAGTGACAGCAACAGCCGCAGAAATACTAAGTCTCTGGTATTCGGGCCGACTAAGGGCTACCTGCAGGCCGATAACCCAAGTGTGATGACTGCAACAGTTAAACACAAAGAACATCTGGAAATCTGCAAAAGACCATCTGGATATAGTTAAGACTAAGCTAAATAAGGTATTAGAAGTGGTCAGACTGGCAAGCTCATTTTCTCGCCAACCCAGAAGAGCAATCAAGGTTTCACCTACAGGCATAGTCCCCGAAAAAGAAGCCAGGTGAATTTTGTCTCCGTCATCACCTGTCAAATCCAGAGGGGAAAATCTTTGAATGATTACATAAATGGTGAAGGGGCTTTGGCGATTTACGCTTCATTGATGAAGTGGTTAGGAACGTGAAAGGGAGAGGGGACCTTAGGGCAAAAGCGGATATAGATTCTGCTTTTAGACTTTTACCCATTGCTACTAAGATCAGGGGTGGTTAGGCTTGATTTTTAAAGTTCAACATTACATGGATAAATGCATGCCAATGGGTTGTTTGCTTGTGCTACATAGGTTTATTACTTTTTTGCTTTGGCTGGGGGCACACAGGTTGGGGAGGACAACATTGCTCATTACTTGGATGATTTTTATTTGTGGGAAGAAAGACGTGGGGGGGATGTCAGTGAGCTGTAGATTTTTACTCAAATCTGCAAAGAGCTAGGGGTACCAGTAGTAATAGGTAAAGTGGAAGACCCAAGAAATAGATACCAGACATTGATAACTCATTAACAGACCCCATTTTTTCTTTTACAGTGGCCATGGATCTGGTTGCTGTCTCTAAATGCAAAACCTACTCTGGATTGAGTGCCAGATCAGTTATGGGTTTTATGGGTAGATGTGAATGGTGGCTACAGTGTAATGCCTTCAGTGGAAGGACAAGAAAAGTTATAATAAACGCACACAGCGATTTTGCAGACTAGATTATCCAGAGGCTGGGAACCAGCATACCCAATTCCACCTCTCCAAATCAGGGCTGACATTTTGGTAATGAAGGAAAGAGGTTGGAGGTTTTATCAGCCTTGAATTGGTTTCATCAGGCTTTGGGGTTAAGGGAGTTAGTTAACTCATTTCAAGTATGGTCAGTGTTTAAAAGGCTGGGGGAGGCAAACGCCCAAGATTCTTGACAAGATGTACCCCATAAGGCCAGCAGTACTCAAACTATGGCTTGTTATTCACCAGTTTTGTTTTTCCTTTTTGTTTTTCTTTATATGAAGTAGCACTATTTAGGACTGCTTTTCTGCTGTTTTTGTGCGGCAGTTAAAGGCAGAAATTATTCAACTGAAGAACAACAGTCAACGGACGGTTTTGTCTTTGGCATGTACATGTGCTGGGGGAAGACATTTGGATTTATGGAGCTAAATCCAAAACAGATCAAGAAAGGAAGGGTCAATGGGTAAGACTGGTTACCCCAAAGTATTTTGGAATAGATGTTGACTACAGTATGTTGGAGTGTCACAAACATAGGGGCATGTTAGATGATCCATTCTTTTGTCATCAGCGAGGTGATCCTCTTGCATAGTATGTGTGGGCAGTTTTGGGGGGGTTAAGTTGTGCAGCTTAGGCACAGATATAAGTTACATTCTTTTCAATAGGAGAAGCTTCATATGCACACACAATGGGGGCATCACAGGCTGACATTAAGAGGATGGGCAGGTGAAAGTCCAATGCTAATAAAAACTATGTGAGGTGTAAACAACTTTAACTCTTGTTTTTGTGTTTCAGCCCACACATCATCACACTGGACGTACATTTGGACAGTTGGTCATCCTTTATTCGGAGGCTCCATCATTGGGTCCAGGGCAGGAGGTCTCATCCTTCTGAAGAGGAAAGCAAGTTTCTTAACAGGCAGTTTGGTTTGGGGTACCAGGAATGTGAGGACATCAAGTTAGGACAGTATTACAAGCAACAAGAAGTGGTAAACCTCCTACGGTCATGGTGTTGCACTTGGGGGGTAATGATATTTGCCAGCCTCCATTAAAAGAACTAGTTGGTTTGATGGTACAAGAGGTTAACTACATGCATGAATGCTGGCCACAGGCTATTATCTGTTGGTCAGACGTGGTACAGAGAAAAAGGTGGAAGGGGGCTAGGTCCATAGAAGCGGTAGTAAGAATGAGACAGAGAATTAATAACCATGGAAAAGTTGCTAAGGGACATTATTAGGGTGTACATTCCACACCCTAGCATTTGGGTCTGGTGGAAAGACAGGTACATTGGGGATGGGGTTAATTTGTATGAAGATGGCATGCAGATTTTTATAAGGAATTGCAAGCTGGTTTAGCACTGAAGGGCCTACACTTAAGAACAGTGTGAGATGTGCTTGGCGGAAGGGAGGAATATTCCTCCCTTCTGTGGCAGAAGGCAGGAAGGGTAAAGGCAGGCCAAGATAAGTGTGTGTGTGGGGGGGTATCAGGACTCTTTAGCTGGACCTTCCACAGGCCAGACAGCCCCGAGGGATTGTTGCTAGGGGACTTTTCAGTCTGGCAATGGCTCCTTGGCAGATTGTAAGGCTGCCCAGAGGAATTGTGTAAAAAGTTATGATGTGGGATATCGATAGTGCTGTCTGTTGTCCTGTAGGTTTAGGGCAATGCTATGAAATAAAGAAATGGCCTCCCTGACATTCCTGCCTTGCGCAGATCTCAAAATAATTGGCTTCTATTAGAAAAGGTCATTGGCAATAGTTGGCAATAAACATATAGCTGCAGCCATTTAATCCAACTTGATGCCTCGTGTTTTTATTAAATATGTAACTTTGCTTTAAGTCTGATTTATTAATTATGCAACTTTGATGCAGATATGACGACGGTGATGCAAAAGGATTTACAATGTACTGAACTGGTTTTACGAATGTGGTTCAATGGCAATGATACAAAATTATTAAAGATGAAAAAATTATAAACAATATGCTGAACTGATTATACATAATGTGGTACACGAATTAACATCCTGTGTTGCATCAACAGTCAAGGTAAGGTATCTGACAAAGTATGGTTAGTGTTTTGCTATTTTAGTAAAGGCAGGTAGAGCTGTACCAATCTTGGACAAAAAATCCTTTCCCTTTTTGTGGTACAGGAACTGGTTCTAAAAAGTACAGTTTTGTACCTACCATAAATGTAGATGTTCGAGTGCTAATACAGCTGCAGTAATCACAGATGGGTTTTCTGCCGTCAGGCGGGTCCTCGGTCGGCCGAATTCCAAAGTCTAGGTCTGGCGTCGGTTGTTGTCGCTTTCTTTCCTGACGTCAGTGAGGCAGGGGTATACAAGACACAGCCGACGCCATTTTCTTCAGTCTTTCTTGCCCCAGATGTCAGGTGCCCCCAGAAGGAAGGCAATACATAAATTATAATTATATACATGAAATGCAATATAATCAAAAATCAGTAGTTGCAAGCAAATATACCATAGAAGGATAACCCAATCAGGTTGTATGAAGAGGGGTTAGGCCCTAGGCCTTTACCAAGAGGGGAAGGAGGGAGAAAACTGTACTGCAGCTGTATTAGCACTCGAACATCTACATTTATGGTAGGTACAAAACTGTACTATGTTCATCGTGCATACAGCTGCAGTAATCACAGATGGGTAGAATCCCAAAGCTACGCACAGGGTGGTAGGCACTAGGTGGAACTGGGATGAGCCAGAATGCCCTGCAACACAGCAGTGGCAAAGCCTGCTCTAGTTTTGGAATATAAAGGCAGGTGGTAGTGTTTTGTGAAGGTATGCACAGAACTCCAAGTGGCTGCCTCCAAAATATCTTTGGTAGGAACTCCTCTGAGGAAGGCTGTAGAGGTAGCTGTGGCCCTGGTGGAGTGGGATCTGATGCCTGTTGGGACAGATTTTCCATGATAGGAGTAACAAAACCATATGCAGTGGCCTATCCATTTTGAAATTGTCTGTTTGGTAACTGGCTTCCCTTGAGCTCCTACAGCAGAGGACACAAAAAGTTGTTCTGATTTCCTGAAAGGCTTTGTTCTGTCCAAATAATAACATAGCTGTCTATGGATGTCTAAGGAGTGTAGCAGCCTTTCCCCTTTGTTTTGAGGATTGGGGTAAAAGGTAGGTAAGTGTATGGCTTGATTTAAAGCTACCCTGGATACCACTTTAGGCATCAATGACGGGTTGGTTCGAAGGGAAACCCTGTCCTGATGGAAGATGAGAAAGGGCTGCACAGCCATGAGGACTTGTAGTTCAAACCCTACGAGCTGAGGTAATGGCCAGAAGGAAAGCTGTTTTCCAGGACAAATATTGCAAATCTGTTGAGGCAGCTGGTTCAAAGGGAGGCAATGTTAATTTTTCTAGAATGTAATTAAGATCCCAGGCTGGAATTGGTTGTTTCCTTGGTGGTCTTATATTCTTAGCCCCTCTGAGGAACTGTCTTAAGAGTGGGTGAGAGAATAAGGGTGGATCTGTGTTGAATTCTGCAGAAATGGCTGAGGCATGGATTTTTATGGAGGAAAATGAAAGTCCACTGTTCAGCAGCTCAGCTAGATACTGTAATACCTGAGGCAAATTCAGTTTTCTAGGGTCCTGACCTTTTTTCTCATTCCAAGAGCAAAACCGTTTCCATTTTGCGGAGTAAGCCTTTCTAGTAGATGGCCTTCTGGCCTCCAAAATGACATCCTGCACCTCTTTGGGGAGTAGTCTCTGTTGTGGTGTTAAGGAATTTTCCATGCAGCGAGATTGAGTGTTTTCAGCTGACTGTGAAGAGTTTTGCAGCTGTGCTGAGTCAGCAGAAGAGGTATTAGAGGTAGGGACCAGGGAGGAGTATGTGTTAGGCTCCTCAGCAGTGGGTACCAGTGTTGTCTTGGCCAGTCTGGAGCAATCAGTATCATCTTCGGTCTGTCTGCCTTGCTTTCAAGAGCACCTTGGGCAGAAGAGGCAGAGGTGGGAAAGCGTAAACTGTCCATGCTGTCCAACTGAATGAAAGGGCGTCCACTCTCCAGGCCTTTGGATGAAAGGTCCTTGAACAAAACTTTTCCAACTGATGATTCCTGTGGGAGGCGAAGAGATCTATGTCTGGCCTCCCCCACGCTTGGATTATCTTTGTAAACACTTGAGGATGCAACTTCCATTCGTGCGGATATGTCATATTTCTGCTTAGATTGTCTGCCAGCGTGTTTTCCAAACCTGGCAAGTACTGTGCTTGAAGTTCGATTTGCCATTCCAGAGCCAAGTTCCAAAGTGTCATGGCTAGTCTGCACAGGGGGTATGAATGTGTTCCTCCTTGTTTATGTACCACATTACTGTGGTGTTGTCTGTTCTTATCAATAATTGTCCTGGATGCAGGAAGTCCTTGAAAGCTGTAATTGCATTTATCACTGCTAGCATTTCTTTTTGATTGATGTGAAGGTGCTTTTCCTTTTGGGACCATTTGCCCTGAATGCACCTGTCATGTGCGCCCCCCAGGCGTAATCTGAGGCGTCTGTTGTGATGACTTGATTTGCTTGAGGCTTGCAGAATGGGAGACCTGTGTTTGTTTGACATGCTTGGGCCCACCATAGAAATTCCTTTTGCAAACATGGAATTATTGGTATTATTGTTTCCAAACTGTGGCTGTGCTGAGACCAAAGGTTTTTTAGGTACCATTGAAGTTTCCTCATATGCAACTTTGCACAAGGGATTAAAAGAATGCAAGATGCCATGAAGCCCAGAGCCTGCAGGATTTTCCTTGCAGTAAGCCTGGTACAATTTGCTAGTATTTTGAAGTATTGAGTTAGTTGCCCCTGTTTTTCTGGCGTAAGAATGGCCATCTGGGTGTTTGTGTCCAAGTTGGCACCCAGGAAAGTTATTTTCTGAGATGGTGTTAGCCTGGATTTCTCTTTGTTGATTGTGTATCCCAGAGAATGCAGTAACCGTGTTACATAAGCCAGATGTTCCAGAAGTATGTGCTTGCTGTCCGCTTGGATCAGGCAGTCGTCCAAATAAGGGTAAATTTGTATCCCTTGAAGTCTGCAGTAGGCAATTACTGATGCCAGGCATTTCGCAAATCCTCTGGGCGCAGTAGATAAGCCAAAGGGCAATGCAGAGAATTGATAGTGTATTGAACCTGCAAGAAATCTGAGGT
The DNA here is from genome assembly GCF_019279795.1 of Protopterus annectens. Lineage (NCBI taxonomy): Eukaryota > Metazoa > Chordata > Ceratodontiformes > Protopteridae > Protopterus > Protopterus annectens. The sequence goes on along the minus strand of NC_056734.1, from coordinate 552,544,478 downwards.
ATCTTCTGCAGCTTTGTCTGATTGGGACATGCAGGTATGCCTCCTTGAGGTCCAATGTTACCAGCCAAAACACCTTGCCCAGCATGGGAAGAAGTTGCTGTAATGTGAGCATCTTGAATTTTGGTACGAGTAAGAATGTGTTTAGGATGGATAAGTCCAAAATGGGTCTCCAGTCGGATCCTTTCCTTGGTACCAGAAATAGCCTGGAGTAAAAACCTTGACCTTGCTCGTGAATAGGTACCTCTTGAATAGCTTTCATGTGTATGAGCTTTGAAATTTGTAGTTATGCCTCTGCCCTTTGATTGTGTGGCACGTTTGGCATGCCTCTCATTTTTGGAAGAGTGTGAAAATGAAATCTGTAGCCTCTGTTTATAATGTCCAGGATCCATTTGTCTGTTGTGACAATATGCCAATTTCTTGTAAATAATGCCAGTTTTCCTCCCAAGGGTGCTGCCAGCTGAGACTTGCTTGGCATGGAAAACAGGAAGTCATTGGGTTTGTTTCCTGTATTGTTGTGCACTGTCTTCGCCACCTCTTGGTGCTGGAGTTTGCCATTGCCTGCCTCTATATGATCCTTGTGATTGTCCTCTGCCCCTTGTGCGCCTGTATCTACCTCTTTGGGGCTTGTCCGTGGCTGGAAAGGACCAGTTTTAGAAGGCCAATTTCTGCTAAAACATGGTGGTTGAACCTGTAGAAAAGCTTTGACAGTTTGCATAGATTTGGCTTTTTCTTCCATTTTCCGTAGTATCTCCTCAGCATTAGTACCAAATAACACATCCTTTTGTAAAGGAGCATCTAATAGTTTAGCTTTCACATGATCAGGCAAGATTTGTTCCCTAAGCCAGGCATGTCTACGAATGACTGATCCTGTAACAGCAGCTCTACTTGAGGCCTCTAGGGCATCATAGCCACATTGTAAGGTGTGTTTACCCACTTGTTCTGCACTATGCATCATATCCTGCAACTCCTTCAAGTCTGGTTGCTCAGGTTGAGACATTTTATTTCTTAATTGTGATAACAGAAACTGCTGATATTTAAGCATATGAAACTGACAATTTAAGGCCCTCATGGCTAGGGTGGCCGAGGTATATACCTTTTTCCCCACCTTTCTAAGGATCTTGACTCTCTTTCGGAAGGTAGTGTATTCTTAGCAGTAGAGGCCTTCATTCCCTTGGGGCCTTGAGAAATGGTTTCAGGGTCAGCATTATGGCTTTTGTAAAGAAATTGGTGAGAGTTAGGAACTCTGTAGTACCTATCAGGCTTGACTGGGGCAGGAGGCAGGGAATCCGGATTAAGGCAAGCCTCCGAATAAACATCATCAAGTATGTCCAAGACAGGAGGTATCGCCAGAGGTCTGTGTTGAGGTAACAAAAGAAATTCCCTAAGTCTTTTCTTGGAATCAGAAAAGTCTTGGCCTTCCCAATGGAAGTGTTCCCTCAAGGTGTGCAAGGTTTCCCCAAAAGAAAAATCCTCAGGAGGAGATACTGAAGGAATGGACTGCTCTGCATCAGAATCTTCAAAAGGGGAGTAAGAGTGTTCTTCTACATCAGAATGTTCTGAAAAAATGGAGCCCTGATCAGAAGAGGGAGAATCTTCCTCCACTCTGGGTCTCTTGTCTGGTGGGGGTTGGGAACCCCTGATAAGAGTAATTAAATCCTCAGCCATTTTAAGCATCTGCTTTTTAGGCATGGGGCCTGGAGATGGGCCCTGTGCAACATGCCTCTTGGGATGCCTGGCTGATTTGGACTTGGTAAAGGCCTTAATGGAAAAGGAAGATGAGGGTCTAAAGACACCATGGGTGGAAGTGGACCTGTCCACATTAGGAGGCTCAATGCTCACAGTGGCTTCGGTGGTTGTAGTCTGGGTCTGGGCCGAGGTACCTGCGGTCTCGGTTACAGAAGACACCGCCAAAGAAGTGTCGTCGGTAGTCAGGGACTGCATAGGCGTCTCGCTGAGAACCGGACCACGTGTAGCATGTTTTGACGTGGTGTCGGTGGGGACCGCGGACCTCGCGTGTCGGTCCTTGTCCTTACGTTTTTTGGGCAAAATGGTAGTCGGAGTCTCCGACGACATTTTATAATCAAATGCTGTACCAAAAAAGTGTTGGGCGAACTCTGCCCGACGCTTAATAGTGCGTTTATTGAAAGTAGCGCAAAAGCGACAGCCCGAGACGTCGTGGTCTGGGCCTAAACAAGGTATGCAGAGGGAATGGAAATCCTTATGCGGTATTTGCTTCCCACAAGAAATACAATTGTTAACTTTTTCTGACATCGGTCTGAGGCAAGAAAAGTTTCAACGGGTACTTAGCTTTAATGAAGACTTCGGTTTCCAATTTTTCGTAAATTCAGGAGCTGGCCGACCGGCACTTGCGAACTGCTTCTGCTTCAGGCACCGCACGGCAAAAAAGACTGAAGAAAATGGCGTTGACTGTGTCTTATATACCCCTGCCTCACTGACGTCAGGAAAGAAAGCAACAACTGACGCTGGACCTAGACTTTGGAATTCGGCCGACCGAGGACCCGCCTGACGGCAGAAAACCCATCTGTGATAACTGCAGCTGTATGCAAGATGAACATCTTGGTTACAACTTGTGAAGGAGGACTGGAAAGAGCAAGCATGTCTGGTCTGGAGGGCGGGAGGGTGACTTTCCTGATGTGAAGGCTATGTTCTGTCCACTCACCAAATTATTCTCAGCACTTACATGGCTGAAACTATTAGAAGCCAGTTTAATGTGCTGAGATCAAGCCTGGAGGAAGGTGAAAGGAGAGGAGGAACAAGATGCCCCAAATCTTGGCCTACTCATGTTTAGACGGGAAAGATCTTTTCTGGGAAAGGAACCCGTTTTATTTCACATGGAAGCATTATCATCCTGCCATTTCCTCTTGGTACCATGACTCTTGTTAGGCTGGGTTTAAGGACAACTCTAACTACCTTTGGCATGAAGAAGGGGTTAGTCTGAAAGGAAACGGTCTCTGTGAAAGGACAGGAAAGCAGGTGTGGGGCTTGCAATTCAGATACCCGTCTGGTGGAGGTAACAGCCACAGGGAGGACAGTTTTCCAGAAGCTAGAAAAGGCTGGCTTAAAAAGGTGCTTGAGTCAGTTTTTCCAGCACGAAGTTAAGCTCCCAGGGGTGAAGCAACAGATCTCCTGGGAGGTCTAATGTGGAAGATGCCTTTAAGGAATTGTTTGACCTCAAACCTAGAAGCCAGGGGTGGTGAAAGTGACAGACTAGCAGCGATAACTGACAGAGGTGTGTTTATGGAGGAATAAGCAAAGCCTGCATTCAGCAATTCATGCAGATATGGCAATTACCATAGGGGGATTTGTAGTCAGTTGGTCCTGGTTTCTGGCAAGACACCAAAGGGAAAATCTCTTCCATTTGGAAAGGCAAGATTTTCTGGTATTAGGTTTCCTGGCCTCCTGTAGGACTCTAAGCACATCCTCAGAAAGAATAGTTGTGTAAAATCTTACCGTAACCATAGATGTACTTTTCTATATGCTGCAATATTCATAACATGAGGAAGTCCACCTCCGGCTGACGCGAACATCCGGCCAGTATACAAAAGTCGTAATGCTTCTGTAAGGTAGGTGTGATGCCACACATCAGCTAGCGTACATCTGGTATAAAGTGGATGTCAGCACATACCAACCTCAGAACTGAATGCTGCAAGCACCAGCCTGAAAGTGAGGAAAAACATGTCACCAGGCAAGCATTATGGGGAAGGCATGGGGGGACAGTAACACTGCAGTATACAGAAGAGGCGGACTTTGATGGTTATGGTAAACTATTCTATGTCCTCCTACTCATAAAGCTGCAGTATTCATACCATGAGGGAGAGAGCCAAAGCTCATGCCAAGGAAGAGTTGGGCGGAGGTGCAGAAGCATTTTCCACAAAGCCATGCAGAACAGCTCTTGCAAACTCAACCCTGGAACTGGAAATAACATCTAGTTTATAGTGTTTGATGAAACTATGAACAGAAGACCAGGCAGCAGTCTCCTTGATACAGCAAGTGTCCAAGCCTTTAAAGAAGGCCCTAGAGGAGGACACTACCCAAGTGAAATGTGCCTTCAGAGGAGGAGACTCTTTCCATTGGCTAAGTTGTTGATGTTCTTCTTTTGGCTTTTCCCGGTTAGGGGTTGCCACAGCAGAACTCCGGTCCGCTAATGATTGGCAGTAGAATTTTTAAGGGTGCCGAGGTGCCAGCTCGATGCCCAACCTTCAACGAAGGCACGACCATTCTATGCATGTCTTTTGAATGCCACTTGAACGTGGGGAGGACATGCAGACTCCACACAGAAGGCGCTCAAGACGAGAATTGAACAGGAGAACCTCTTGCTGTGAGGCAACAACGTTACCGCTGCACCACCACGGCTTTCCACTGGCTAAGTAAAAGAAGAAAATAGCTTCAGAAATAAAAGAGGAGAGAGTTTGCTTGGAAACAGGTTGACCCAGGGCCCTTGGGTGAGAGGACACAAACAGGCGTTCAGACTTATGGCTGGATTTAGTTCTCTACACGTAATACCCAAGTTGCCTGTGCACATCTAAGGTGTGTAGAATCCCTCTCACTGGAGGACTGAGAAGGAAAAAAGGTTGGAAGGTTGACAGACTGATTGAGGGATAAACTCATTAAACACCTTGGGCATAAAAGGATGGATTAGTGCATAGAGAAACCCTATCCCTGTGGAAGACTGAAGGGGGAAGTAGACATAACAGCTTGTAACTCAGAGACTCTTCTGGCCAAAGTAACTGCCACAAGAATGGTTTTCCAGGTGCAATGCTGCAGAGATGAGGAAAGTACAGTTGTGTACACTTACCATAAATGTAGATGTTCGAGTGTATTCACTGTTGCAGTCATTACATTTGGGTAATCTGCTGGCAGGTTGCCCACAGTCGGCCTGAATAACACAGTCTTGGGTCCTGCGTCGGTTGCTGTCTCCTCTTCCATGATGTCAGGTCATCAAGGGTATAAAACATGCAGCAGACGCCATTTTATTCAGTTTTTCTTGCCTTAGATATATAAAAATAGACAGCAATATATAAAAATGCATTTTTAGCAACATAAACTTTACCTTCATCTAAAAGCAAATACACCACAAAGGCTTTAGAATATAGTGAAGGAAAGAGAAGTTATAGAAAAAGGGGGATGGCGGGTGGGTAACTCAGACTGCAAAGTACAGTTTTGTACCTACCATAAATGTAGATGTCCGATAGGAATGCATCTGCAGTCCTTACAAATGGGTAATCCTGTCGTCAGGCAGCCCTTCATTCGGCCGGATTCCAAAGTCTGGGTCTGGCTTCGGCTGGTGTCGCGCTTCACCCGACGTCATAGCTGCAGTTCCTCAGTGTTTCTTGCCCCAGATGCCAGGTGCCCTCTTGGATGGCTAAATTTGGATAAATGCCAATGTTTCCAAATAGTAGAGAGCAAACACATAAAATAAGCATGTATGTACATGTATACAAACAAATACACCATAATAGATCCCCCCCAAGCTAGCTGAAGGATGGCAAATACCCTAGGAGTACCACAGAGGGGAAGGTGGGTGGGTAATCCTGACTGCAGATGCATTCCTATCGGACATCTACATTTATGGTAGGTACAAAACTGTACTATGTCCTTCAAGGATGCATCTGCAGTCCTTACAAATGGGTAGAATACCATAGCTAAACTAGGGAGGAGGAAAAAGGAGAGATTATGGTGTAGTTAGGATCCCTTGCAAAACAGCAGTGGCAAAACCTGCTCGGGATCTAGAGTATAAAGGTAAATTGTAATGCTTGGCAAATGTATGCACGGAGGTCCAAGTAGCAGCCTCTATAATGTCCTTGGTAGCCACTCCTCGTAAGAAAGCTGTGGTAGTGGCTGTAGCCCTTGTGGAGTGAGGCCTGATGTTCTCTGGAGTTTTCTTTCCATGGTAGGAGTAACAAAATCTAATGCAATTTCCTATCCATTTGGAGATTGTCTGTTTTGAAATTGGTTTTCCTTCCTTTCCTGTTGCATATGCTACCAGAAGCTGGTCAGTTTTTCTATTGGACTTGGTCCTGTCCAGGTAGTAGCGTAATTGTCTATGTACATCCAAGGTATGCAACAGTCTTTCTCCCCTGTTCTGAGGGTTGGGGAAGAATGTAGGTAGGTGGATAGCCTGATTTAAAGACACTCTGGATACCACCTTAGGCATGAATGTAGGATTTGTTCTCATGGACACTCTATCTTGATGGAAGATCAGGAAGGGTTGCACTGCCATTAATGCCTGTAGTTCAGAGACCCTTCTTGCTGAGGTGATTGCCAGCAGGAAAGCAGTCTTCCAGGATAAGTATTATAATTCTGCTGTTGCTGCTGGTTCGAAGGGGAAGTGTCAATTTTTCTAGCACAAAGTTCAAGTCCCATGCTGGCAATGGTGGTTTCCTGGGAGGTTTTACATTTTAATTCCTCAGAAACTGCCTGAGCAGAGGATGTGAGAAGACAGGAGGATCCAAGCTGTATTCTGCTGAAATGGCTGACGCATGTATCTTGATGGAAGAATAGGACAGGCCTGTATGGAAGAGCTCTGCCAAGTACTCCAGGATGTTGGCTATGTTTACCAGTGCCACATCTTCTCCCTTTGCAGTACTCCAAATGAGATATCTTTTCCATTTTGCTGCATAATTCTTTCTTGTTGAAGGTCTACGAGCCTCAAGGATTATGTCTTTAACCCTTTGGGATAAATTTGGGTTAATTGTTCTTATGTAATGTTCCAGGCAGTTAGCTGCAGAGTTTTCAGGTTTGGATGCAGGATGTTGTAGTTGTTCTGTGTTAACAGCAATGGGATCAGAGGTAGTGCCCATATTTGTTCCCGAGACATGCTCCTCAGCAATGGGTACCAATGTTGCCTTGGCCAGTCTGGAGCTATCAGAATGATCCTTGGACGTTCCTCTTTGATCTTCAAAAGCACCTTGTGCATCAAAGGAAGTGGTGGGAATGCGTATGCTGTCAGGTTCTTCCAACTGAAAGATAGGGAGTCCACCTTCCAAGCAAGCGGGTGGTACGCCCTTGTGCAGAATTTCTTTAGCTGGTGATTGAGTGGGGATGCAAATAAGTCTATTTGTGGTAATCCCCATTCTCTTGTGATGGCTTTGAAGATGTCCGGATGCAGCATCCATTCGTGGGCATCCGTGGCAGTTCTGCTTAGTATGTCTGCTAGAATGTTTTCTTTTCCCGGTACAAAAATTGCTTGTAACTGAATGTTGTAGCTCAGAGCCACATCCCATAGGTCCAATGCCAGCCGGCATAGAGGGTATGAATGTGTGCCTACCTGTTTGTTGATGTACCACATAACTGTGGTGTTGTCTGTCCTCATCATCAACTGACCTTCTTGGAGAAATGGTCTGAATGACTGGATTGCCAATTTTACTGCCAGCATTTCCTTTAGATTTATGTGCAGGCGCAGCTGGTCTTGAGTCCATAAGCCTTGTATGCACTTGTCCAGCATGTGTGCCCCCCAACCGAGGTCTGATGCATCTGTCGTGATGGTTTGGCTTGGTTGACTGTTGCAGAAGGGCAATCCTGTGTTTGATTGACAGGCCTGAGCCCACCATAAGAACTCTTGCTTTAGGCATGGGATTATTGGAATTTTGGTTTCTAGGCTGTGCTTGTGTTGAGACCACAAATTCTTTAGGTACCACTGTAGCTTTCTCATATGCAGCCTGGCATGAGGGACCAGAATTATGCAGGATGCCATGAAGCCTAGGGCTTGTAGTACTTTCCTTGCAGTTAGATGGTTCTGCTTTGTTAATGCCAAGAAGTAGAGAGGTAGTTGCTCTTTCTTTTCTGCAGTTAGGAATGCCATTTGTTTTGATGTGTCCAGCTCTGAACCCAGAAAGGTTATTCTTTGGGATGGAATCAGCCTTGACTTTTTTATATTGACTGTATATCCCAGGGCTTGCAGCAGGTAAATGACTCTTTGTAAGTCTTCTGTTAGCTTGCTTTTGTTGTCCGCTTGTATCAGGCAGTCGTCCAGGTAGGGGTAAATTTGGATTCCCTGAAGTCTGCAATGAGCAATTACTGATGCCAGGCATTTCGTGAACACTCTGGGCGCAGTAGATAAGCCAAAGGGCAATGCTGAGAATTGATAATGCTCTGATCCTGCAAGAAATCTGAAGTATCTTCTGCAATTTGGTCGTATGGGGACGTGCAGGTATGCCTCCTTGAGATCTAGAGTTACCAGCCAAGACTCCTTGCCCAGCATGGGAAGGAGCTGCTGTAGGGTCAGCATTTTGAATTTTGGAACAATGAGGAATGTGTTTAAAGCGGACAGGTCGAGAATAGGCCTCCATTTGCTCTCTTTTCTTGGTACCAGGAAGAGTCTGGAGTAAAATCCCTTTCCTTGTTCCATAGATGGTACCTTTTCCACAGCTCTCATTCTTAATAATTGAGATATTTGCTTTAGAGCTTCTGCCCTTTGAGTAGGTGGTAGGTTTGGCATTCCTCTCTTTGCTGGTAGAGTATGGAAATGGAACCTGTAACCTTGGTCTATAGTTTGCAAAATCCATTTTTCCCTTGTGATGCAATGCCAGTTCTTTGAAAATAATGTTAGCTTTCCGCCTAAGGGTGCTTCCAGTTGTTCCCTGGTAGGCGGTGCCACAGCCAAGTCACTGTGATTGTGTTGTTGTAGTGGTGGTGGCTGCGTCTGTGCCTCGCTGGTTGTTACCTTGCCACTGGCGCCCTGTAGGCACCCCTGGATTGGTTTCTGCCTCTTGAACGCCTATTCCTGCCTCTCTGTGTCTTAGAGGAGTCCGGAAAGGACCAATTCTTGGAGGGCCAGTTCCTGCTAAACCTTGGAGGTTGAACCTGTAAGAAATCTTTCACTGTTTGTACAGATTTCGCCTTCTCTTCCATCTTTTTAGTACCTGCTGTGCAGGGGAACCAAATAAATTGACTTTGTCCATGGGAGCATCTAAAAGCTTTGATTTGACATGGTCTGGTAATGCCTGCTCTTTCAACCATGCATGTCTCCTGATAACTGTGCCAGTCATGGCTGATCTAAAGGAAGCCTCCAGTGCATCATAGCCACATTTTAAAGAATGGTTACTAACCTGCTGTATGTTATGTACCATTTCCTGAACATATTTCTTATCTAAAGATTCTTCAGAGGACAGCTTTTTAGTTAACTGGTCTAGCATAAACTCTTGATATTGAATGATATGAAATTGGCAGTTCAAAGCCCTAGCTGACAAAGTAGCAGAGGTGTAAACTTTTTTACCCCATCGCTCTAAGGACCTGGATTCCCTTTCAGAGGGAGGGGTTTTAGTAGATGTAGTTGCTACAGCTTTAGGGCCCTGGGAGATAGTCTCTGGATCTGCAAAAGGAGCCTTGTATAAATGGTGATGAGTGTCCGGGACCCTGTAGAACCTATCTGGCTTAGCAGGGGCCGGAGGTAATGAATCAGGAGCAGTGCAAGCATCATTAAATGCATCATCTACAACAGAAAGAACTGGAGGTATAGCTAAAGGCCTATGCTGTGGCAAATGTAGAAAGGTTCTAAGCCTTTTCTGGAGTCTGAGAAATCTTGGCCCTGCCACTGAAATTGTTCCCTCATAGCATGCAAGGTTTCCCCAAAGGAAAATTCCTCAGGTGGAGAGGCTGAAGGGATGGACTCTTCAGCATCAGAGTCTTCGTAAGGAGAATAAGGAGCCTCAGGAGGGTCTGTATGTTCTGAGTCATCAGAGGAATCATCTGTGGATACTGGCTCTAGGGCTCTGCTCTAGGCCTCTTCTCTGGAGGTGGATGAGAGGTCCTGTCTGGATGAGGCTGGGATCCACGAATTAAAGAAATGAGATCCTCAGCCAAAGAAAGCATATGGGAACTGGTGCTGGGCCTGTGAGAGGGGGGCTTGACAGGCACCGTTTTTGAAGCTTTAGCTGCTTTAGCCCTGGCAAAGGCCTTAATAGACATGGCTGCAGGAGGCCTAGCAGCTCCACGTGCAGGGGTTGAAATATCCAAGGGAATAGTGTCTGGTAATTCCTGAGAAACCGCAACTGCAGGTTGGATTTCAGCCGATTCCACCAGGTTAGAAGAGGCCTCGGTAGAAGGCATGTTTTCGGCTGGGAAAGAACCGCTTGCTCGGTTTCAGCGAAACAGAGACACTCGTGGTTGGCTTAACCGGTTTCGCCGAAACCGCGGACCGCGAGTGTCGGTCCTTTTCCGCGCTTTTGGTTATTTGTGAAGTCGGAGGATCCGACGGCATGATATAAGCAAATTCAGAGCCGAAAAACTGTTCTGCAAACTCCGACCGGCGTCTAAGCGTCCGTCGGTTAAAAGAAGCACAGGCTAGACAAGCTGCTACGCCGTGGTCTGGGCCTAAACAAGGTAAGCAGTAAGAGTGGAAATCTTTATGAGGTATTTGTTTCCCACAAGTTAAACAGTTATTCACTTTTTCTGACATCGGCTGAGGCAAGAAAGAGTTCCCAACGGGGTACTTAGCTTTTTAGAAGTCTTCGAAGTAGTATTCGGTAGTAGTAATCTCTGGTTCTGACCGACCGGCACTTGCGAACAGCTTCTGCTTCGGGCGCCACGCGGCAAGAAAGACTGAGGAAAATGGCGTCGGCTGATGCCTTTATACCCGAAGAACTGCAGCTATGACGTCGGGTGAAGCGCGACACCAGCCGAAGCCAGACCCAGACTTTGGAATCCGGCCGACCGAAGGGCTGCCTGATGACAGGACTACCCATTTGTAAGGACTGCAGATGCATCCTTGAAGGACATCAGTGAATACACTCGAACATCTACATTTATGGTAAGTGTACACAACTGTACTATAGTCTCCGTGTTTCACTGTTGCAGTCATTACATTTGGGTAGAATCCCAAAGCTATGGATGGGAGGATAGAACTAAATAGCATTAGGAGCGGCTATAAGGCCCTGCAGAACTGCAGTAGCAAAGCTTGCCCTGGATTTGGAGAAAAGAGGCAAATGATAATGCTTTGTGAAGGTATGAACTGAGTTCCAAGTAGCAGCTTCTAGAATGTCTTTGGTTATAACTCTTCTGAGAAAGGCTGCTGAGGTAGAGGCAGCCCTGGTGGAATGTGACCTGATTCCCTTGGGCACAAATTTACCATGGTGCAAGTAGAAGAAACGAATGCAATGTCTTATCCACTTAGAAATAGTCTGCTTTGATATAGTCTTCCCTTCTGATCCTGAAGCAAATGCCACCAGTAGTTGCTCAGACTTTCTTAGAGATTTGGTCCTGTTTAAGTAGAATCTTAAGTTGTCTGTGTACGTCCAGTGAATGGAGAATCCACTCCCCCTTGTTTTGCGGATTTGGGCAAAATGTTGGCAGGTGAATAGTTTGGTTAAGAGCCACATTGAATACCACCTTCGGCATAAAGGAAGAATTGGTCCTGAGGGACACCCTGTCCGGGTAAAATGTAAAAGGCTCCACAGCCACGAGTGCCTGTAGTTCTGAAACCCTTCTTGCTAAAGTGATTGCCAAAAGGAAAGCTGTTTTCCATGATAAAAATTTTATATCCGCAGTAGCTGCTGGTTCAAAAGGAGGCAGGGTGAGCTTTTCCAGCACAAAATTGAGGTCCCATGCAGGAGTTTGTGTGATCTTCTGGGAGGCCTTAAATTTTTGTCCCCTCTAAGATACTGTTTTAGCAGAGGATGAGAAAAAATGGGAGGCTCCGTGTTGTAATGAGCCAAGATGGCAGAGGCATGGATTTTTATTGAGGAAAAAGATAGGCCCTTGTCAAGCATCTCAGTCAAGTATTGTAAAATCTGAGGGATATTTGGTTTTGCTGTGTCTGTTCCTTGTTCTAGGTTCCAAGCACAGAATCTCTTCCATTTATCAGCATAAGATTTTCTAGTACTAGGCCTTCTGGCTTCCAAAATGACATCCATCACAGATTTACTGAGAGGTGTTGCTTGAATAATTAAATAATCAGCCATGCTGCAAGGTTCAGAGTTTGGAGATGAGTGTGCAGAATTTGATTGTTCTGCTGCGATAGTAGATGAGGTATTTGAGGCAAGTACCAATGAGGGAGGTGAGACATATTCCTTAGAACTGGGTACCAGTGCTGGCGAGGCCAGTCCAGAGCAGTTAGGATCATTTTAGGTTTTTCCTGTCTGACCTTTAGTAAGACCTTGGAGAGAAGAGGCAGAGGGGGAAAGGCATAGACTGATAAGTTGTTCCAACTGAAGGATAGGGCATCCATTTTCCATGCTTGTCTGTAATAAGTCCTTGTGCAGAATTTGTCCAGTTGATAATTTTGGGGAGAGGCAAATAGATCTATGTCTGGGCTCCCCCATTTCCGTGTTACCACGCTGAAGATTTGTGGATCCAGTTTCCACTCGTGCGGGTCCATAAGATTTCTACTTAGGTCGTCTTCCAGAGTATTTTGTTTTCCTGGCAGGAACTGAGCTTGAAGATATACTTGGTAAGTCAAGGCTGTGTCCCACAATTCCATGGCTAGTCTGAAAAGGGGGTAGGAAAGTGTACCCCCCCCTGCTTCTTTATGTACCACATAACCGTGGTGTTGTCCGTTTTATCAGTAGTTGTTCTGGATGAAGTAAGTCCTTGAAGGCTGTCAGAGCATTCTGAACAGCTAGCACCTCCTTCTGGTTGATATGCAGATGCATTTGTTTTGGGCTCCATATGCCCTGAAATCATCTCCCCACCAGGTGGGCCCCCCAATGCGTCTGTAGTTAGGGTTTGGGTGGCAGGAGGTAGAGTGAATGACAGTCCCTTATTTTGGTGACATGTCTCTGCCCACCAAAGAAACTTCTGTTGTAGGCAGGGAATGAGAGGAATCATTGTTTCCAGACTGTGACAGTGTTGACTCCATAAACTTTTTAGGTACCATTGAAGTTTCCTCATATGCAGTCTTACATATGGAATTAGTAGAATGCAGGATGCCATTAACCCCAAGGCCTGCAGAATTTGTCTTGCAGATAACTGGGTTTTTGTTGCCATCTGTTTGAAGCATGTTGTCAGTTGCCTTTGTTTGTCTGGCGTAAGGTAAGCCATCTGGGCAGTTGTATTCAAGCTTGCACCCAGGAATGCAATTTTTTGAGAGGGTACCAGTTGTGATTTCTTTTCGTTTATTGTGTACCCTATGCATGTTAGAAGCCTTTTTACAAATGCAAGATGCTGAAGAAGAATGTCCTTGTTCTCTGCTTGGATGAGACAGTCGTCCAGGTAAGGATAAATTTGTATGCTTCTTTGCCTGCAAAATGCAATTACTGGTGCCAGGTACTTTATAAAGACCGTGGGTGCAGTAGATAAGCCAAAGGGCAGTGCAGAGAATTGGTAATGCAAATAACTTGCCTTGAAGCGGATCTTCTGCACGGCACGATTCCCTTACTGGAATATGCAGATATGCCTCTTAAGTCTAGAGTCACTAACCAAGCATTCCTGCCCAGCATAGGCAGTAGCAGTTGTAAAGTCAGCATTTTGAATTTTGGAATGTCCAGGAACGTGTTCAAAATCGATAAGTCCAGTACTGGACGTCAGGCATTGTCTTCTCTGGGTACCAGGAAAAGTCAAATAAAAACCTTGTCCTTTTTCCTGTTCTGGTACTGGTTGAATAGCCCCCATATCCATGAGGGACGTAACTTGCTTCTGAGCCTCTACCCATTGAGTTTGTGGCAGATCTGGCCAACTGTTTGGAATTGGCAAAGTATGGAAATTAAATCTGTACCCCTGGGATACTATGTTTAATACCCACTTGTCCTGGGTAATTAACTGCCAATTTTGAGCATGAAGCGCTAATTTTCCCCCAAAGGGGGCTGCCAAAAGACAAGTGCTTGGTGAAGGTAGAGGGAAGTCATTGAGACTGCTTACTGTAGGGTTGTGCTTTGTTTCCTCCAGATTTGGAGGTGGAGGCACCCCATTGCTTAGACTTGTAAGAACCCTGTGATTGGTACCAAGAGCCTTTTGAGTGCCTGGATTTGCCTTGAGAGGCTCTGTTGGACACAGGAAAGGACCAATTTTTAGTAGGCCAATGCCTACTGAACCTGGGTGGCTGCTCTTGTAAGAAATCTTTTACAGTTTGCATAGATTTAGCTTTGTCTTCCATTTTCTTTAAAACCTCTTCTGCCTTATTACCAAACAGAGTATCATGCTGTAAAGGGGCATCCAACAATTTAGCTTTAACATGATCAGGCAGATTTTGCTCCTTGAGCCAGGCATGCCTTCTAATCACAGATCCAGTAACTGCGGCCCTGCAAGAGGCCTCCAAGGAATCAAAACCACATTGCAAAGTATGCTTTTCCAACCTGTTCTGCTGCAAACAATAATTCCTGTAATTCTTTATTTTCCACACAATCAGAAATCAACATCATTTTCTGTTTCAATAAGCCCATAACATGCTGGTGATATTTAAACATATGAAACTAGCAGTTTAAGGCCCTAATTGCCAAGGTTGCAGGCGTATACACCTTCTTTCCCCATCTATCCAGCACCATGGAATCTCTATCAGAAGGGGTAGGATTTTTGGCTGTAGAGGCCTTTACACCTTTGAGACCCTGTGAGATAGTCTCAGGGTCAGCAGCAGGATTTTTGAATAGGAATTTGTGGAGTCAGGAACCCTGTAATATCTGTCTGGCTTACTAAGAGCTCGGGGTTGGGAATCAGGAGCCATGCTTGATTCCGAAAACACATCATCAACAATGTCTAATACAGGAGGTATAGCCAAAGGCCTATGCTGAGGAAGAAGGAAATCCCTAAGCCTCTTTTTTGATTCAGAGAAATCCTGACCCTCCCAATGAAAATGTTCCCTTAAAGTATGCAAGGTTTCACCAAAAGAATAATCCTCAGGAGGAGATGCAGATGGGATGGATTCTTCTGCATCTGAATCTTCATAGGGTGGAATAGAAAATTCCTGATCAGAATAAATGGAAACCTGATCTGAAGATTCATAATCAGTGTCTTGCCTAGGCCTCTTAGCGGGGGGGGGTTGGGAACCCCTGATCAAGGTAATTAAGTCCTCAGCCATTTTGATCATCTGTTTTTTTAGGCATAGGGGCCTGAGCATGTGGCTCATGCGTCGTTTTTTTTAGACTTAGAAGACGTTTTTATCTTGTTTTTGAAGCTGGCGTCAATTTTATATAGAAATGTTGAGGCCTGAAAACACCCTCAGAAGCCGGTGCCTGCTCAGCGATCAGAGACATCCGCGGGTTCAATACTCTGAGAATCTCATGGCATACCTGACTCCGCATGGGTCTCGGTAGAGGTCTGCGACTCAAAAGTAGTGGGTATCAGGGGCTGCGAAAGCGCCTGAGTACCGGCGAACCGGTGACTGGCTTAGGAGAAGCTTCGTCATCGGTTTTGGATCTCGACTGCCTTTCTCTGTCCTTTTCTTTGCGTTTTTTATGTACTCCGGTAGTTGGATTGCTATCCGACGACATTTCTGGGTAGTTAAATCTGTTTCCAAAATACTTTGATGGAAAAATATACTGATGCTTAATAGTGCGTTGGTTAAATCTAGCACAATATCGACAGCCAGGCACATTGTAATCAGGGCCTAGGCAAGGAATACAGAATAAATGGAAATACTTATGAGGTATTTGCTTCCCACAAGTAATACAATTATTAACTTTTTCTGACATTGGTAAAAAGCAAGAAAAAAGTTTCCCCAACGGGGTACTTAGCTTTAGTGAAGACTTCGGTTCTGAAACTCAAACTCGAATATTTCAGTAGTAGGCCGACAGGCACTTGCGAAATGCTTCTGCTTCAGGCACCGCGCGGCAAGAAAGACTAAAGAAAATGGCATCGGCTGGATGTTTTACACCCCTGACGACCTGACGTCATGCAAGAGAAGACAGCAACCGAAGGACCCAAGACTTTGGAATTCAGGCCGACTGAGGCCAACCTACCAGCAGATTACCCAAATGTAATGACTGCAACAGTGAAACACGAACATCATCCAGGACTGCAACGGTGAATACACTCGAACATCTACATTTATGGTAAGTGTACACAACTGTACTAAGTTCTTCGTGTTTCACTGTTGCAGTCATCACATTTGGGTAGATTCTCAAAGCTAAGGATGGGCGGAGGAAATTAGACAGCATTAGGACCGGCTATACAGCCCTGCAAGACTGCAGTGGTAAAGCCAGCTCTGGATTTAGAGAAAACTGGCAAATGATAATGCTTGGTGAAGGTATGTACAGAGCTCCAAGTAGCAGCTTCTAGGATGTCCCTGGTAGGGACACCTCTGAGAAAGGCTGTAGAGGTAGATGCAGCCTGGTTGAATGTGGTCTTATCCCCTGTGGGATAGGTCTTCCATGGTGCTTATAGCAGAAATGAATGAATGGCCTATCCATTTAGAATGGTTTGCTTTGAAATGGCCTTCCCCTCTACCCCTGCAGCAAATGCCACCAGCAGCTGTTCAGATTTCCTGAGAGGTTTAGTCCTGTCCAAGTAAAATCTAAGCTGTCTGTGCACATCTAAGGAGTGCAGTATATGTTCCCCTTTGTTCTGTGGATTAGAAAAGAAGGTTGGCAAATGAATGGACTGATTAACAGCCACACTGGATACTACTTTGGGCATGAAGGAGGGACTGGTCCTGAGGGACACCCTGTCCGCATGAAAGATGATGAAAGGTTCCACTGCGATAAGGGCCTGTAATTCAGATACCCTTCTTGCTGAAATGATGGCTAAAAGAAAGGCTGTTTTCCAAGAAAGGAATTTCAACTCTGCATTTGAAGCTGGCTCAAAAGGTGGAAGAGTGAGTTTTTCCAATACAAAGTTAAGGACCCAGGCTGGAGTTGGGGCTCTCCTGTGTGGTCTTAAGTTTTTGGCCCTTCTGAGGAACTGCTTGAGCAGTGGATGAGAGAAGAGGGGTGGGTTCTGTGTTGCAATGAGCTGAAATGGCTGAGGCATGAATTTTGATGGAGGAAAAGGAAAGGCCCTTGTGAAGCATCTCAGTACCAGAAAGGCTCATCCAGACTCTGCTACACTTTGCTGTGAAGGAAAGGTTAGTTTGCTGTTATTTTTTGTATTATTGTATTGCCTTTATATTTTGAATACTGTAGCTTGTTTTCTTTACCTTGTGTTTTGCTTGCATTCCGTTTTAATAGCATATTAAAACTTCAAAAGAGACCACAGCTCTCTCTGTTCTGAGTCAGGCAGAATTTTTCCCGCCCTTCCACCCATTTAAGTTGTCTTGTTAAATACCACTGTCTTTCTAGTTGCCCGCCTCTTATGTTAATCTGACCATATATCTCATTTCTCTCTACTTTCACTGGGTTATGTGAGTAATCACAAAATCATCACTTTTGAAATCCCACCCCTTCAATTATTTAAATTTATTGGCCATCCTACAGTATTTCATAGTACCAAAATACACAAGTGACCACCCCCTTTCAATCCATCTCGCTGTTTTAAAAATAGTAACTCTCCACTAAACCTTAACTTTTTAAACAGGTAAAACTCAAGTTACCTACTTTCACATCTAACTTCTCTAGTGCACACTGCAGAGTGCATTCTTTTCAATCTTACCTTTAAGCATCCCTGTGACTAGCACTTTCTCTAATACCTGCTGGAAAGCACTAGGAAGCCTTAAACTCATACAAACACTGAACTCTCCTTGTTAACAAGGAGAAATTAATAGTAGGCACTAAACAGCCTATAATCTCAAAGTACCTTGCTAAGGAAACAGCTCCTATACTTTACAAAGAAAAAAAAAAAAGCCCCAAACCAGGCATGTCCAAGGGTCAGCTTCCGGTGATTTCTCCTGTCCACCTGGTGAATCTGGGCATACTGGGGCAATTGCCTCATGTACACAGACAACCCTCTCCTCCTACCACCCAACACTACAACCTGTGAGATGCACTTACATAGCCAAAATGGAAGCAAAGCTCTCTCCACCCAAGACTGTGCTAAACAGTCAAGAGGAGAAGGTTAACACCCACACTACACCTCAAGCAACACATAGCCCTTCTAAATCCGCACCACTAACACCCACATATAGCAACACTAAATCCACATATGCAGAGGCCCTTAACTGTAACCTGCCCAAGCAACAAAGACCTCTGAAGCTGAAACGCAAACAAACACCAATCACAGCCAATGTGTCACATAGTTCACAACACCAGTGTGCCACCCAGCAACAGCCCATAAGGCAAGACAATGTACCTAACACTTTAGTCATAGGTGACTCTATAGTCCGGCACACTGATGTCCCTCTCACCAGGTTGAATAAGGAGAAAATTACAGTCAGCTGCCTGTCGGGTGCCAGGATCCGCCACATAACGCATGCACTCAAGTCACTCCACAAGTACAAATATGACTCTGTCATTGTCCATGTTGGAATGAATGACTTGAGACGTACCTCCCTGGACTACATGAAAAGACACACGGAAGAGCTCTCGGATCATGTGGCCCAGGCAGGTATGACCCTAGCCCTGAGTAGCAGCCTGCCTTCGCCCAGAATGATACCACAATATAAGGATAAAATGATTGACTTCAACAATTGGCTAAGCTTATGGTGTCATTCAAAGGGGATCCAGTATCTGTCTGCCTGGGATGACATGATTGACAGACCACGATGCTTTGCCAGAGATGGTCTGCACCTGTCGCCCCTGGGATTCAGGTTACTGGCTAAGGCTCTTGCAACCCCTATAGTGCCTTTTTTAGGCAAACTTCAAAGGACAAAACCACCACCGTAACAGGTACAAGCATGCAAAATCTGAAGGTAATGCTACTCAATGCTACAAGTCTAAACCTCAAAATGCACTCTCTCGAGGCACTCCTAAAAATGGAGAACATCGATATCTGTGCAGTAACTGAGACCTGGTTCAAGGCTCCAGAGAGCACCCCTGCAATACCAGGTTACAACTCTTACCACACTTTTTGGCCACCAAACCAGGACCGAAACACTAAAGGTGGAGGAGTGTCAATATTCATCAAGGATATTCACACCACCAGGCTAGTTGGCCAACACAATGTGCCTGAAATTCTCCAAGTGCAACTAACACTAGGTAAGACTGCAATCCAAATTGTAGCTTGCTACAGATCCCCCACCATATCACAAGATTCTCACTACACCTTTCTAAACATACTGGAAAATATTAAGATAGAACCAAACACCCTAATACTGGGTGATTTTAACTACCCTGCCATTAACTGGGAAAACTACTCCTGTCATACACCTTTGTGCAACGGTTCTGGGAATTCATAAATTCCAACGCCCTGGATCAACTAATCCACAGTCCCACCAGGGGCTCCAATATCCTAGACCTGGTCATTACCAACATGGGAAATCAATGCTCCATACCTATGGTCACCCCCTCGTTAGTCAGGTCTGACCATAAGCTAATCACCCTTAACATCCACATCCCACCCCCATCCCCCAGTAAAGAAACCACCATAAAAACTTCTCCAAAGCCAACTTCATGCTACTCAAGTCAGAAGTGACAAACTTCATGACACCCATGCAGACGGGAACTGAAAGTTCAACTGCTGAATCCTACACTAAGGCACTGTACGAGCACATCCACTCATGCATGAATCGTGCCATCCCAAATAGAACCAAAATGCTCTCATCCAAAAAAGGAAGCCAATCTGGTGGTCCCCTGCCATAAACAAACTTTACAACAAAAGGAAGAAACTTTTGCAGAAAAGAGGAAAATTCCAGGCTGCAAAAACTCCCTTACTAGCCTCAGTAAGAAACTGAGATGCCTCATAAAATCCTCCAAAGCTAGTTACGAAAATAAAATTGCCAAAGATTCCAAAGACAACCACAAAGCATTCTATAACTATGTCAAGAATCTAAATGGCAATGCTCAGATCTGCTCTGAGCTAAAACAGAATGGCATTAAATATACTGATCCGAAGGATATTGCCAATATCCTGGCAGATCGATTCAGTGCCAACTTCACCCCTCTCACCCCTAAATGGCCCATCTCAATACCGAAGACTGCCAAATTCCAGCAATAACGCCACACAGGTACAAAACGCTCTCTAAAGCCAAGAATACAGCATCCATGGGACCAGATGACATCCCGGCTGTGTACTACATGAACTACAATATGAACTGGCACCTCACCTAAGTGTCATGTTTAATCATAGCCTCACCTCAGGTTTCGTGCCCACTGAGTGGCGAGAGCTACAGTTATCCCAATCCACAAGGGGATCCACCTTGGATCCCGAAACTACCGTCCCATCAGTCTGACAAGCCTTATCTGCAAGGCCATGGAGCGTATTATCATGGAACTTATAAACAAAGACATTGGCAACCTTCAAACACTGGACCCCACCCAGTTTGGGTTTGTGAAGGGCCGATCTTGTCTCCTGAACCTGATTGACTTCTTTGAATCAGTCTCCAGAGCCATGGACAAGGGTAAGGTGGTCCACACAGCCTATCTAGACCATGCCAAGGCCTTTGACACCATCCCCCACTCTAGAATCATAGATAAACTTACTAAGTTGGGCATTAATCCCTATGTCACCCAATGGGTTGCTAAATGGCTTACTGACAGAACCCACACTGTAAAAGTAGCCGACTCCAAATCCAGCTCGTGACAAGTGGAGTACCTCAGGGTTCAGTCCTGGGGCCGCTCTTGTTTGGCATCTACTTCTCTGAAGTACAGGTCAACACTAAGGGTCTCTGGTTAACAAAGTTTGCAGATGACTGCAAACTGGGAGCCATTATTGAATCCCCAAATGATGTGGATACTCTACAAAAGGGCCTTACAGAAAGAGATGCTTGGTGCCAGAGCCATGGGCTCAACCTCAATGCCAAGAAATGTATTGTTATCCGCTTTGGGAAAAAACATGTATCCATGAATTACCATATAGGTGGCAGTACACTAAACACAGAAAGTGTGATAAGAGACTTAGGGACACAGGTGGACAGTGGTCTCACCTTCGATAACCACATCGCCACAACAGTCAGGAAATCCTTCTATGTGGCACACCTCATCACGAAGGGCTTTTCATCCAGAAAAAAGGAGGTCATTGTCCCACTGTACTCATCCCTCATTAGACCCATTATAGAATACAACGCCCATTTGGTATGTACCTCTCAAGACATCTGCAACAACTGGAAAGGCCTCAGAAATACCTCACTAAAAGAATCACAGGCCTAAAGCAGATGCCCTACGCTGACCGCCTTAAAAAACTCCAGCTATACTCTGTCGCATATCGTCTACTCAGAGGCGATCTCTGCTTAACATACAAGGCCATGTCAAACCCAGAGCTGATGGACATGCTACACTTAAAGAAATCCCAATCCCTCAGAGCTACACGCTCCAGGGATCTAAACCTTGTCATCACAATAAACAAAACATGCTGGAGAGATAGGTTCCTGACCCAGAGACTCCCCAGACTCTGGAATAGATTGCCCATACATGTCAAGCAGAGTGCCTCTTTAGACCTCTTCAAGAGGAACCTTGACGATTGGATGGGAGAAAGGAAATTCACCCCAGGGATCACGTCAGTCGCCCTGCTAGACAGGGGTCCAGGAAAGTAAATAATGTGGGAAGAAATAGCCAGGGAATTGTTATGGCTAGGCTTGTATAGGCCCTAGGGCTGATAGCCTAGTACCAACCTATGAACCTATGAAGTACTGAAGAATCTCTGCCCACCAAAGGATCTCTATCTGTAGGCAAGGTATGATAGGAATCACTGCTTCTAGATCCTGAGAATGTTGACACCATAGGCTTTTTAGATACCATTGTAGTTTCCTCATATGCAGTCTTGCATATGGAATTAGAAGAATGCAGGAGGCCATGAACCCCAAGGCTTGCAGTATTTGTCTTGCAGATAAGCAGGGTCTTTGTGGCCATTAGTCTGAAGTTCAAATGAACTTGTTTCTCTGGCTTGAGGAAAGCCATCTGGGAAGTTGTGTTCAAGCTTGCTCCCAGGAATACAATTTGGTGGCAGGGTACAAGATGTGATTTCTTTTCGTTTATGGTGTACCCCAGAGAAGTTAGCACTTTTTGTACAAACGCCAGATGATTCAATAGTATGTCCTGGCTTTCTGCCTGAATTAGACAATCGTCCAGGTATGGGTATATTTGAATATTTCTTTGCCTGCAAAATGCAATGACTGGAGCTAGGCACTTTGTGAACATCCTGGGTGCAGTAGATAAGCCAAAGGGCAGTGCAGAGAACTGACAGTGCATGAAGCCTGCTTTGAAGTGTAGGTATCTTCTGCAAGATTCCCTGATTGGGATGTGCAGGTAGGCTTCCTTTAAATCCAGTGTTGCCACCCAGGCATCCTTGCCTAGTATAGGAAGCAACTGGTGAAGAGTTAGCATCTTGAATTTTGGGATCACCAAAAAGGTGTTTAAGATAGAGAGGTCCAGGATAGGATGCCAAGAGTGGTCTTTTCTGGGCACCAGGAAAAGTCTTGAGTAGAAACCTTGTCCCCTTTCCTCTTCTGGGGAAGTTTGAATAGCCCTTATACTTGAGAGAGAACTTGCTTTTGAGTCTCTGCCCACTGATTTGGGGGTAAATCTGGCCAACCGTTTGGTTTTGGTAAAGTGTGGAAGTGGAATCTGTATCCTTGGGAAACTATATTTACAACCCGTTTGTCCTGGGTAGTGAGTTCCCAGTTTTTTGCCTGCAGAGCAATCTTTCCCCCTAAAGGAGCAGTCAGTTGAGAAGGACTTGGAAGTTTTAAAGTTAAGTCACTGAGACAGTTTACCATAGGGGGAGTCTTACTACTCCCTGCTTTGGAAGTGGGAGCCCCCCACTGCTTAGTCCTGTGCGTACCTTGGGACTGAAGCCTGGGTGTTCTGCTGGTTCTGGGTTTGGACTGAGAAGGCCTGGAAGAGGCAGGAAAGGACCAATTCTTAGAGGGCCAATGCCTACTAAATCTTGGAGGCTGTACTTGCAGGAAATCTTTAACAGTTTGCATAGATTTAGCTTCTTCCTCCATCTTTATAAGAACTATTTTGGCTTTGTTGCCTAACAGGCAGTCCTGGTTTAAGGGAGCATCCAGCAATTTAACATGATCTGGAAAAGATTGCTCCTCAAGCCAAGCATGCCTTCTAAGTACAGACACAGTGAGAGCAGCCCTGCAAGATGCCTACAGACCAAGTGAGAGCAGCCCTGCAAGATGCCTACAGACACAGTGAGAGCAGCCCTGCAAGATGCCTCTAGTGAATCAAAATCACACTGCAAAGTATGTTTTCCAACTTGTTCAGCAGAATGCATTAAATCCTGTAAATCTTTACTTTCAGCACAGTCAGTAATCAACATCAGTTTCTGTTTAAGCACTCCAATAATATGCTGCTGAATCTCTGTCAGAGGGGGTAGGATTTTTGGCAGTAGTAGCCTTAATGCCCTTGGGTCCCTGTGAAATGTCGCAGGATCCGCAGTAGGATTTTTAAAGAGGAACTTGTGAGAGTCACGAACCCTGTAATATCTATCTGGTTTTCCGGGAGCAGGAGGTAAGGAATCAGGGACCAAGCCAGATTCCGAAAAGGCATAATCAGCAATGTCCAGTACAGGGGGGATAGCTAAAGGACTGTGTTGGGGCAGGAGTAAGAAATCCCTAAGCCTCTTTTTAGAATCAGAGTAATCCTGGCTTTCCCACCGAAAATGCTCCCTAAGAGTATGCAAGGCTTCACCAAAAGAGAAATCCTCTGGAGGGGAAGCAGAGGGAATAGAGTCCTCTGCATCAGAATCCTCATAGGTAGATAAGGGTAAATCCTGGTCATCAGAGGAAACAGAAATTTCAGAATCCTGATCAGAAGAATCTTATGCAAATTCAGTCCTAGGTCTCTCAGAGGGGGAAAGTTGGCTTTCCCCTGATTAAGGTAATGAGGTCTTCAGCCATTCTTATCATTTGATTTTTAGGCATACAGGCCTGACCATGTGGTCTGGGCATCAGTTTTCTAGGCAAGGATTGAGCTTTAGGCCTTGAAGAAGAAGATGGCATTGGTTTAATATGCAAGTCAGTAGGCCTGTATACACCCTCAGAAGTTGGTGTCTGCTCCGGACCCATCCAAGGTAGAGACATCCGCAGGTTCCACAGTTGAAGCATCTCGCGGCATACCGGACTCCGAATGGGTCTCAGTAGAAGCCTGCAAATCTGAAGTAGCAGGTATTAGGGGGCTGCGAAAGCACCTCACTGAGTACCGGCGAACTGGCGACTAGCTTAGAAGAAGTGTCGTCGGCAGCTTTGGACCTCGGCGGTCTGTCTCTGTCTTTATCTGCATTTTTTCGGAATGTCGGTAGTTGGATGGCTTACCGAAGCTATATCTGGGTAATTGAACAGAATACCAAAATATTTAGAAGTGTAAATATGCCGACGACGAATAGTTCGCTGTTTAAATAAAGCACAAAACCAACAGTGAGGTACGTCGTGATCAGGGCCTAGGCAAGGAATACTGTACAAATGAAAATCTTTATTAGGTATTTGCTTTCCACAAGAAATACAATTACTGACTTTTACTGACATTGGTTTAGAGCAAGAAAAAGTTTCCCCAAGGGGTACTTAGCTTAGTCGAAGACTTCGGTTCTGAAACTCGAAAACGAAAATTTCAGGAGTTGGCCGACCGGCACTTGCAAACTGCTTCTGCTTTAGGCACCGCACGGCAAGAAAGACTGATGTAATGGCATCGGCTGCATGCTTTATACCCCTGACTACCTGACGTCATGGAAGATGAGAAAGCAACCGACGTAAGACCCAAGACTTTGATAATCAGACCGACTGAGGGCTACTGCAAGCAGATAACCCAAATGTAATAACTGCAACAGTGAAACACGAAGAACATCTGGAATGACACTAAATTGGAAATGGGTTAAGGGAAAGTCTGTAGCAAACGGACTTAACTGAAATTAGGTGTTCTAGTGTGACTGGTGAACATAACCTCTCTCGAACTCAATGACTTTTTATGAAAGTCATGGCCATCGTTTAGGTCATACATCAGGCAAAAACCATATCGCAGCCTCTCTTAAAAGGTATACATCATTTCACAACAATGCAATACACAGTGGAGCGATGCTGCACCTTTGCAGATGGTATAGGTCATACAGTAGTGCAGAATACAGAGCAGAAAGCCTTCTGATGAACACTACCTTTTTGGTAGAAGTGCATTAACTCCTTGGCCAAGTCGTGTAGATTGGTTTTGGTCGCAGTGCTATTTATTTATTTTATTTATTTTCAGTTTGATTACCGGGGAAGTCCACTGGGCCACGAAGTACCCATTTTCAGTGGAAGCCCGGGGAGAAAAGCTCCAAGGGCAGTACAATCAATGTTACAAATGCATGAGATAAAATACAATAGAAATGTACAAACAGTCAGGAAGATGTGAAATGCAAGTATACATAGTAAGAACAGTGCAAACAACATTTTTTTTCTAGGTACTAACATAATTAGCAATATTTACATCCTTACAGTCAACTGAGAGTCAGCTAAATCTATTTAGGTGGATTTAGAAATTAAATCAGAGAGCAGACTGCTGCAGGAGTAAAGAGGGGCTTAGTGCAGAAAATCCCTTGGATTTATATAGGGTGAAAGCAAGAACATTTCCATTTGGAAGATAGGTGTAAGAAGAGTTGGGTCTTGAAGGATTCCGTGTTGGGTACAGTCCTAAGTGAAGGAGTGAGAGAGTTCCATTTTCTACCTAGAGAGAAGGACAGAAGTAGCTGGCCAGAAGGATTCAAAGATGGCTGCCGTTCTGTGAGCACTGCTGAACTGCAGCTCTCCATTTAACCTGAGGAAATCTAAACCCTGAGTGGATACTACAAAGATTTTAACATCAAATATTTGATAAAATAACTTCAACTACATTTTACTATCCTATATTAAGAATAAAAACTGGAAAAAATGAATATATTTCACTGGATTACATCAGATTAGCTGGCTCTGCAGAGAGAAGTAAACAAAGGAACCGTGTGCTTTCTATACTGCAAGTTTTTGTGTTCTAATAAGATGTCAAAAGAGGAAAAAAACATGGATATAACCACCACCAAAACAAAACTTTCGGAATTACAGTCACCAGAAAAAGATGTGATTTCTAAACGACAGAAAATTACTAAAATACAGGAACAACAGAAACCAGGGACTAAAACTAGACCTGAGCAAGCATTAAACATGGAAGACATCAGAAATGCTCTGCTACCCATACAAGAAGCTCTGAAGGAACTGACTTGTCAAATACAAACATTTGGAAATTCATGTATTCAGTTGCTGGAAAGAATGGATAAGACGGAAGCTCGAATTTCTGAAAATGAGGATAAACTAACTTTACTCGAAAAAAAAAAAACTAATCTACATGATGTGGATATACAGGCTATGCAAAGCAAACTTACGGACTTAGAAGCAAGATCCAGGAGAAATAACATTATTATCAGAGGGATTCCAGAATCTATCCAGTATAATGAATTAATTCCATCCATACTACAAATATTTGCAGTGCTTCTAAATGACTCTGATATGGTGAAACAAATTATTATTGAAAGAGCGCACAGAGCTCTGAGAGAGTTACAAGCATCTAACTTTCCTAGACCTGTATATGTGAAAATACTTAATTATCAAGATGTAAACAGAATACTTACTACTGCAAAACAAAGTGGAGGCTATATCATGTGGAAAAATAATAAAATATTCCTGACACAGGATCTACCTATACAGGTCAGACAAGCTAGACAGTCTTTGTCTCCATACTGCAAATTTCTTATTGACAAACAAATTAAGTTTCAAATGAAATACCCTAATATGCTTATATTTACAATGGATGGGACTAAACATGCTATTTCCACCAAAAATGAGGCAAGAAATCTGTTTTTAAAAGTTTTCAAGGCTTTACCTGTATCAGAGACTTGAACTGAACTTTCGTTGGGACTGGCATGCTGCTGAGGTCGGCTCCATTGTTTACTGTGCCTCGAGGACTGGGTAATCCTTTGTTTTCGTTTGTAAAGCTTTAGGCCTTTTCCTGAGTAAAAAAACTGTCTGTTTTTGCTTATCTTGATTATCTGCGCTCGTTTCCCGACGTTTTATGGCTTCTACTAACTGTTTTCGACGAGGAGGAAGACAGGAAATGCCTAAAATGCTGTTGTGGGTGCAGATTTCGCTGTGACACTTCCGGGTGTCCGTCTGTAAAAGCGGTCCCCCATCGCGAATATTTCACAGGGTTTCCAGGCTTGGGAAACCGAAGGGAACTGTTTTAAACACTTTTTTGCTTTTTTAACATTAAAATAACATTGGTGTATGGTAAATTAAGCACACATGAACATTTTAAATACTTCCCTTATAAATGTTTATTTAGAATCTTGTAGTTATATTATTTAGAAAGGGTGCAGGGTTTAGTAATGTTTGTATAACTATACTTGTCATTATAGTCTTTAATGTACTGTGTAGAGATGATAATCTATTATATTAATTAGTTAGTAGTTTGCTTTAGTATAAAACTATGATAGTCTGAATTCATAACCAGGGATATTAGTAGTTAGCTGTATATTTATTTTAGTATAGGGTTATATTGTAGCATGGTCTTTTTTTTTTTTTTTTTTTTATTATATATAGGTTATATTCGTAGTAAAATGATAACTTTGTTTACACATTAAGTGTTTTTTATATGTTATTTCTTTTTCTTTATGCATGCGGTTTATGTATAGATAGCTAATCCAATTATTAAAACTTTCTTTTTTCGCTTTATTTTTTTATATGTACTGTAATATTATATTTTCAATATTGATTTGCTTAAATAATAGTTAACCAAGGAGCTGTAGATCATGACAGTGCTTGTTAGGGAATGTTTAGTTTAGGCTTTGTCGTAGTTAAGTTAGATTATATAGGTCTTAACTGTGGAACATGTTTGAAATTTTATAATGTGGTGTTTTTATATTTGTTTCTTCTCTCAAACTTTTGTTATTCCATGTTATACAAGACCTATACATGTCCTGGTCCGGGGTTATAGTGGGTAAGCACTGGTGTAGGACAGGATATAAGGGTTGCTTCCAGACTATGTATGGTTTTGAATTTACTTTATTTTTCTTTTATGTTTTCTCTCCAAAACCTTCATTGTACAGCCAACCTTGGAAATGTGGGAATTAGACTCATGGAACGTTAAAGGGCTCCAGAACTTAAAGAGGAGGAAAAGTACAGTTTTGTACCTACCATAAATGTAGATGTTCGAAGATCCACATTGCTGCAGTCATAACCTGTGGGTAGTCCGCTGTCCTCGGTCGGCCCGAATACCAAAGTGTTAGGCTGGCGTCGGTCATGGTCGCTCAGATCTGACGTCAGTACGCCGTGGTACAAAAGCGCATGACCGACGCCATATCCTCAGTCTTTCTTGCCCCAGATGTCAGAAGGCCTTAAAAAGAAAGGCCATAGCCAAAAATAGAAAAAATACCCAATCACCAAAATAGCAACAATAGATACACTACAAATCACACTGCCACCCCAAACTACAGAGGGGAAGGAGGGAGGGTAAATTAGACTGCAGCAATGTGGATCTTCGAACATCTACATTTATGGTAGGTACAAAACTGTACTATGTTCTTCATCTCACATTGCTGCAGTCATAACCTGTGGGTAGAATCCCAAAGCAAAGGTAAAGGGAGGTTGGTAAAATCAAATAGCATTAGGAGCTGCTAACATGCCCTGTAAAACTGCAGTGGCAAACCCAGCCCTAGATTTGGAATAAAGTGGAAGATGGTAATGTTTAGAAAAAGTGTGTACTGAACTCCAGGTGGCTGCCTCCAAAATATCCTTAGTAGCTACTCCCCTTAAAAAAGCAGTAGAAGTGGCAGTAGCCCTAGTGGAATGAGGTCTGATTCCAGCCGGAACCTCCTTACCATGATGAGAATAACAAAAAGCAATGCAATGCCCAATCCACTTAGAAATAGTTTGTTTTGAAACAGGTTTTCCTTGAGACCCCAAGGCAAAAGAAATGAATAACTGTTGGGACTGCCTGAACCCTTTAGTTCTGCTCAAATAATAACGTAACTGCCTGTGAATGTCCAAAGAATGCAAAATTTTCTCCCCCTTATTTTGGGGATCAGCATAAAATGTAGGCAGATGAATAGATTGGTTTAAAGCCACATTAGAAACAACTTTAGGCATAAAAGTAGGATTAGTACGTAGTGAGACCCTATCCTTATGAAACATCAGGAAGGGTTCAACTGCCATTAGAGCCTGTAATTCAGATACCCTTCTAGCAGACGTAATGGCCAACAAAAAAGCAGTCTTCCAAGACAAAAACTTCAACTCTGAAGTAGCTGCAGGTTCAAAAGGAGGTAAAGTGAGCTTTTCCAACACAAAATTGAGATCCCAGGAAGGGGTAGGAGCTCTACGTGGGGGTCTTATGTTCTTTGCCCCTCTAAGAAATTGCTTGAACAAAGGGTGAGAGAATAATGGTGGGTCACAGTCATAGTGAGCAGAAATGGCTGCAGCATGAACCTTTACAGAGGAGAAAGACAAACCCTTGTCTAATAATTCTGTAAGATACTGAAGTGAAACACTCAAATTAGGCACTGAAACATCAAAGCTCTTTGTTTTGCTCCAAAGAAAAAATCTCCTCCATTTATCAGCATAAACTTTCCTTGTACTAGGCCGTCTGGCCTCCAAAATGACATTCAAAACTTGTTGAGGAAGCTGCGACCCCCCAGGGTCTAAAACAGGATACGCCAGGCTGTCAGATGCAGGGACTGAATCCTGACATTGCGGAAATGATTGCTTGCCTGGGACAAAAGGTGTGGAATTAATGGCAAAGGCCAAGGAGGCTCCCGTACTAAAGTCCACAGCAGAGGGTACCAGTGCTGCCGTGGCCAATCTGGAGCTATCAGAAGCATGCAAGGCTTGTCCTGCCTGACCTTCAGGAGCGCCTTGGGAAGGAGAGGCAGAGGAGGAAAGGCATAAACGTGAAGGTTGTTCCAACTGAATGATAGAGCATCCACTTTCCAAGCTTTTGGGTGAAACAGCTTTGTGCAAAACTTTGGCAGTTGGTAATTCAGTGGAGAAGCGAACAGATCTATGTCTGGAGTCCCCCATGCCACCGTCAACTGTTGAAAGACATGAGGATCCAATTTCCACTCGTGGGGATCCACCATCTGTCTGCTCAAAATATCTGCTAAGGAGTTCTGTGCTCCTGGCAGAAACCTTGCCTGAAGGGTGAGGTGCAAACTGAGAGCAGTCTCCCACAAAATCATAGCTTGTCTGCAAAGAGGGTACGAATGGGTACCCCCCTGCTTGTTGATGTACCACATGACTGTTGTGTTGTCTGTCTGAATCAACACTTGTCCTGGGGTGAAGTAAATCCTTGAAAGCCATCAATGCAAATTGGACTGCTAACATCTCCTTCATGTTGATATGCAAATGTTGTAGTCTGGCAGGCCATGTGTCTTGAACCCATTTTCCATTGGTGTGCTCCCCAGGCCATGTCTGAGGCATCTGTCGTTAAGATCTGACTCGCCTCTGGTCGGGTCACAGAGAGTCCCTTGTTTAGGTGACATTCCTGAGCCCACCACAAAAATTCCCTTTGGATGCAAGGTATCATCTGAATGACAGTGTCCAAATCGTGGCAGTGTTGAGTCCATACGCTTTTGAGATACCATTGTAGCTTCCTCATATGCAGTTTGGCATTGGGAAGCACCAGAATACAAGATGCCATGAACCCCAAGGCTTGAAGGACTGTCCTTGCAGTCAGCCTGGACCGTAGAGACAATTGTTGGAAGTAAAGGGTAAGATTTCTTTGTTTGTCCGGGGTCATAAATGCCATCTGAGAAGCTGTATTCAGTCTCACACCCAGAAAGCACATGTCCTGAGAGGGTACTAGACTGGACTTTGTTTCGTTCACAGAATACCCTAGGCACCTTAACACTGCCATAACAAACTGTAGATGGTGAAGTAACTTGACTTTGTCTTGAGCCAGAATCAGGCAGTCGTCTAAATAAGGATAAATTTGTATTCCCCTTAACCTTAAGAAGGCTATCACCAGTGCCAGGACCTTTGTGAACACCCTGGGCGCAGTAGATAAGCCAAAGAGCAATGCAGAGAACTGATAATGTAAAGTCCCAGCCCGAAAACGCAGGAACCTCCTGCAGCTGGGCCTGATAGGAATGTGAAGATAAGCCTCTTTGAGATCCAAAGTTACCATCCAGTGATCTTTGCCTAATAGAGGCAGAAGTTGTTGCAAAGTTAACATCTTGAATTTTGGAATGTCCAGGTATGTGTTGAGAATAGACAAATCCAGAATTGGCCTCCAAGTGTTTCCTTTCTTTGGTACAAGAAACAGGCGAGAATAAAATCCTAGGCCTACTTCTGACGGAGGGACCCCCTGGATAGCCCCCATTTTGAGAAGTAAAGAAATCTGTTTGTGAGCCTCCACCTTTGCTGAGAAGGAACGTCTGGCATGCCTTTGAAAGGAGGCAAGGTGTGAAAATAAAACTTGTAGCCTAGATCTATAATGTCCAACACCCATTTGTCCTGAGTGACTAAAAGCCAATTTTTCCTGAAATGTGCCAACTTTCCTCCCAGAGGAGCTGCCAGACAGGAGGGATCTGGCAGCTGAAGATGCAGGTCATTGGGTCTGTTTACGAAAAGGCTGACCCCTGCCCTCACCTGAAGATTGTGCAGGGGAACTCCACGTCCTAGGCCGGAAAGAACCTTGAGCATGAACTCTGCCCCTACCACGTCTAGATCTGCCCCTAGACTGTAAATCAGAAGAAGGATAAGCCCATCCCTTAGTAGGCCAATTTCTGCTAAACTTAGGGGCTGCACCTGTAAAAGTCCTTAACTGTTTGCATAGACTTAGCTTTGTCTTCCATTTTCTTCAAAACTGACTCCACAGGAGAACCAAATAGAACTTCAGACTGAAGGGGAGCATCCAAAATATGAGCTTTAACATGCTCTGACAAATTCTGATCCTTAAGCCAGGCGTGCCTACGAATAACTGATCCAGTGGCAGCCACCCTGGAAGAGGCCTGAAGAGCATCAAAACCACACTGCAAAGAATGTTTACCCACCTGATCAGAGGCATGAACTAAATCCTGCAATTCCTTACACTCAATGCCCTCTGCCAAAGCATCTACTTTAGATTTCAACTGACTTAGGAGAAAGTTCTGGTACTTCAGCATATGAAACTGGCAATTCAAAGCCCTCATTGCTAGAGTGGAAGAGGTATACACTTTTTTACCCCACCTATCCAAAGCTCTAGAATCTTTATCCATAGGAACTGGATTCATTACAACAGAAGCCCTGACACCCTTAGGTCCCTGGCTAATAGTTTCTGGGTCAGCTCTCGGGCTTTTATACAAATATTTATGAGCCTCAGGCACTCTGTAATACCTGTCTGGCTTGACCGGGGCAGGAGGCAAAGAATCAGGATTAAGGGAAGCTTCAGAGAAAACATCCTAAACAACATCCAAAACAGGGGGTATAGCCAAGGGCCTATGCTGTGGTAAAAACAAAAATTCCCTAAGTCTCTTTCTAGAATCTGAGAAATCCTGACCTTCCCACTTAAAATGCTCTCTCATGGAATGCAGGGTTTCAGAAAAAGAAAAATCCTCTGGGGGGAGCAGAAGGACTAGAATCCTCTGCATCTGAATCAGAATAAGGAGGAAAATCCTGAATGTCTTCAGCCGAAGACTCAGAGTAATCTGAAGAATGCTCCAATCCTTCCACCTCTGGCTCCACCCTAGGCCTCTTATCCGGAGGAGGCAAAGAACCCCTGATTAAGGTAATTAAATCTTCTGCCATTTTCAGCATATGCTTTTTAGGTACAGAACCTGCAGAACTAGGGCTGACGCCAGAGGAAGACAAACCAGGCCTGACCTTGGAAGGTACCTTAGAGACAGAAGAAGAAGGCCTAACCACCTTATGCAAAGGAGGGACTACAGAAACCTGAGAGGCCCCCTCAGCCTGACCCGACTCCTGAGAGGCCACAAGGCTCCCCCTGAGACTCAGCTGAAACCTCGGCTGGATCCACAGATTCCACCGTAGTTTCTAAAGAACCGGCGTCCATAACGGACGACTCATCCTGCTTGGACTTTAACGATTTTTCCTTGTGCTTCTTAGCGGTAGCGGGCGTCGGAGGATCCGACGGCATATTGTAATTACACCGCCATCAAGACAAGCCTAGCACAATCTAACCTGCGTTTAATGGTGCTCTTATTAAATCTAGCACAAAAGCGACACCCGACTACGTCGTGCTCAGGCCCCAAGCAAGGAATACAAAGAGAGTGGTAATCCCTATGAGGTATCTGTTTCCCACAAGAAATACAATTATTCACTTTTTCTGACATCCGGAATTAACTGAGGCAAGAAAAACAAAAATATTCCCCAACGGGGTACTTAGCCCAACTTGGTCTTCGGTCTGAAACTCAGAATACGAAAATTTCAGGACGCCGAACGGCACTTGCAAAACGCTGCTTCTGCTTCGGACCATGCGGCAAGAAAGACTGAGGATATGGCGTCGGTCATGCGCTTTTGTACCACGGCGTACTGACGTCAGATCTGAGCGACCATGACCGACGCCAGCCTAACACTTTGGTATTCGGGCCGACCGAGGACAGCGGACTACCCACAGGTTATGACTGCAGCAATGTGAGATGAAGAACATCTATTGTTACATGTTTTATTGCAGGCTAAGGCGTGGTTTATTTTACTTCAAGAAACGCATTTAATGAATGATCAATGGGTTGATATTAAAAAAAAGAAGTGGATTCGAGCAGTAGTAGCATCGGAAAGTAAGTCAAATAGTGCTGGGGTAGCTATTATTATTAAAGATCAATACAAGGAAAAAATTTTAGATTCCAACACAGATAAAGATGGGCGATGGTGCTACGTTATTCTTGCATCTACCCTATTTGATAAACCTATTTTACTTTTAAATATTTATGCGCCCTGTCATGATCAACAAATATTTATAACATCATTGTACTCAATTTTAACACAATTTGATAGATATTATGTAATTATTGGAGGTGATTGGAATGCTTACCAAAATCCGAAGTTGGATAGAGCTTGCCCGCAAAGAGCATTTAATAAGCAGGCTGTATTAGCACTGAATGATATTAAAGAGGATTTTCAACTTTATGACCCTTTTCACTATTTGAACAATGTTAATAGCACAAATAATTTTACATTTTATTCCCAATGTCATAAAATGTGGTCCAGAATAGATTTCTTTCCGATTTCAAGAACATTGATTAATCTAGAACCTATAGTTGTTATAAATGCACGTTATCTGTCAGATCACTCGAAAATTTCGCTGAGTTTTGCTAAGGAGGTAAAGGATTCCTTGCGACAAAGAGGTTATAATTGGTCTTTTAACCCAAATTTGCTGAATAAGGAAGAAATAATACAAGAAATTACAAATTACCTTAAAGATTTATTGGCTGGTCTAAAGAAACAACAATATACCCCAGACATTGAATGGGCGACAGTTAAAACACAAATAAGAGGAATCCTTTTGCAAAAAGCTTCTTATAAAAAAATACTAAACAGAGATATTAAAAATTTAGAAACAAAAATTAAACTACTTGATCAAGAACTGATTCGGAATTTTAATGAACAAACAGAGAAGGAACTGCTTAAATGTCAAAAGGATCTCTTCTTAATTCAAAATAGTAGATTAACATTTCAAGAATATAAGACGTTAGTGAGGTACGCTAATCATGTTCAAACACCATCAAGAGCGTTAGCTAGGATCATTAATCAATCGAAAACAACAGTGCAAATTTCGGAAATACAATTTAATAATATTATATATTCTAAAACAGAGGATATCATTAATATTTTTGAGGGAATATATACTAATATTTATGATGGGCAAAAGGATATGTCCTTACACAATTTATGAAAATTTTTTACAATCAATTAAGTTTCCAAAAATAGGAGAGGATATTCAAAATGACTTGGTCAAACCGATATCCGAAGAAGTAGTAGTATATATAATCCAACATATGAAATCACATAAATCACCAGGTCCTGATGGGTTGACAGTGGAGTTTTATAAAAGGTTTGCAGATACTTTCGGTAAGATACTTTCAGTTGTATTTAACTACATAATTAGGAATAAAATTAATGATCCTCATCTTAACGCTTCAAAAACTATTTTTATACATAAGGCCAATTCAGATCCCCAAAACCCTGATAATTATAGACCAATATCATTAATAAATGTAGACATGAAAATTCTAACCTCTATTATAGCATCTAGACTGAAGAAAATCATGACTCATATAATATCCAAAGAACAGGCTGGATTTATGGCAGGTAGACAAACCAGTGACAATACACTTACATTACATACTATGATAACACATGCTAAACAAAATAATCTTAATGTCTATGCCTTTATAATTGATGCACAGAAGGCCTTTGATAGGGTTGATACAAATTTTTTGTTTGATCTTTTACCTTATTTTAATATTTCCCATGAGTTTGTTCAAATGTTACAAATATTATATAGTAATCCCTATACTACACTGCATATTAATAGAAGTTTCTCTAAAAGAATACAGATTAAGACTGGAACACGCCAGGGCTGCCCTTTGTCCCCTTTACTATTTAATCTTTATCTTGAACCTTTGTTCTTGTATATTAAGCAGAATGCCTATCATAATGTCCCAATAATTTATGGAACCAAAATATTAATGGCAGCTTTTGCTGATGATCTTAACATTTATTGTGCATCTCCAATATCAGATACTGAAAAATTATTGAAGGCTGTTAATGACTTTTCTGAAGTCTCTAACTATAAAATTAACTTGAAAAAACCAATATCTTCCCTTTAAAGACACCTAAACCTTTTTTGCTGTTACCTTTGGTTGGGCATGCAACATTTAAAGAAAATATTAAATACTTAGGTATTGAGTTTTCTACAGATAATAAAGACTTCTACAATAATAACATTAAAACAATTTGGGACCAAATAATTTCTGATTTTGGGAGGTGGAAAAATTTACGACTGCCAGTATTAGCAAAAGTTTCAATTGTTAAAATGAATGTACTACCACGGCTATTATATATTTTCAGGTCAGCCCAATACTTTCAAAGACATTTTTTAAACAAATTCATAAAGAATTGGCTAAATTCATTTGGGAACCAAAAAAAAAAAAGGATATCTTATGATAAATTAATGACCCCAAAAAATAGAGGAGGACTGGAGTTGCCTAATTTTGAAATGTATTATTTAATCGTAAACTCTAATAGAATTCTAAGAATTGCCAATTATGATATCACTAGTACTAAGTGGACACCAACTTGGATGATTTTGAATTATAAATATATTTTAAAGTTGAATATTAATCCAAAAGCAATACCTTTTTTAGGTAAAGCTACTTTGAAATTATATGGGATTATTGAACACACTAAAACGGACATAATTTCTTTACAAGACTTATTTCAATCATTAGATTTGGTTCAGCATATGATGGTTTTTCAACCCTTTCATAGGAATCCTAATTTAAAATTGAATAATCAATTAATTGATCTTAAAAAGTTTCCATTAATAGTTAATTTAACTTTGATTGATATATATAAATATCTTGAATGTTCGGCCAACCAAATAAGACAAGAATTTAACCTACCTAAAAATTATCTTGTTATTTTGAGACAAATTAGAGAACTTGCTATAAGTTACTTTAAAAATTTTAAACCTGAAGATGAGACTGTGAATAAATGCTCTGATTTGTGGCAAGCTCTCCAACAGGATATTAAATAAATAACAATAACAAATAAATTAATTAAAGAATTTAGATTTCATGATAAAGTTTTATCAAACTATTGGGAAGAGAAAATCCTATTGACAGACAAAAGTATTGTGTTAAAAGCAATTGACTTGACTATTAAATCTACTTTTCTTCAAACATTGATAAATACCCAGATGATGATATGGAATAATGCATATTATACAGGCCTTACCCTGCATAAATTTCACTCTGAAAACTCTCCAACCTGTCCATATTGTAAAAATCAACCGGCTGATGATCTTCATATGTTCTGGAGCTGTAAATGCATATACAAGCTTTGGAATTCCCTTAAGATTCAACTTCAGAAGATGGGTTACCAAAGCACAACGTTGTCATGGAAATTTATGATTTTGCATATTCCCCCGAAAGAACTCCCTAGATCACAAAGTATTATATATATTAATATTTTTTTATTAATGAAGCTTTATATAGCCACTAAT
Source organism: Protopterus annectens (assembly GCF_019279795.1). Lineage (NCBI taxonomy): Eukaryota > Metazoa > Chordata > Ceratodontiformes > Protopteridae > Protopterus > Protopterus annectens. The sequence continues at coordinate 552,507,408 of NC_056734.1, read as the reverse complement.
TGGTTAGAACCATCTAAAACATCATGGGAAAACTTTAGAGTTTTGGCAACAAGGCATATATTAGCTCATAAACTACTTTTAAATCCGCATAATAAAAATATTAATAATCCAAAAATTTGGGAACAGATATTTAATATTATACTAGCATAATACTTTTAACTTGAAGGTATTAACAATCATTTATATGTTTGGAGAGAATTTTGTAATCAAACTGTCTATTACTTGAAATGTTATTAATTACTTTTTGTTTTTCTTCTATTATTAATGTTTCACATGGAAGCATTCTTGTAAATATTGTATATTTGTTTGGTGTGATGGTTAGTGATATTAGTATTTTTTTCTAAAAATTTTGTATTTGTTTTTAATTGTGTATGAAAATAATATAATAATAAAGATTTATTATGGAAAAAAAAGAAGTAGCTGACCAGCAGGATGTTTAGGTCTGTGAATGGAGATTAGGTTTTTGTGTTTAGATCTCAATGATCGGTTAGGGATGTAAGGGGGAAGGATGTTGGATAAGGCTGGGCATTTACCTGGGTAGAGTATTAATTTGTGATTGCTAGATTGTTACAAGTCTTTGTACGACAGTTGGAAGATCTTACTTAAAAAGCAGTACTGTGATAAGCGTATGTACCACATTACAGTAGCAGGTCACACTGAGGTCCACTCACTCCTTTACACCAAATGCTGGTTGGTATTCAGCACTCTCCATGTCACTTTTTGCCAGTCAGTCCCACAGGTCCACTTACACAAATGCCAATATAGAACACTGATGGCTGTCATTACCATATCATGGTAGCCAGTTCCACAAAGATCCAGTCATACTAGTATCTTCCATCTTCAACCCTCTTCAGTCAAACGAACTGGATCAGCACAAACAGTACTCTCACACTTAACACAACCACAGTGATAACATTAATACCATGAATGTGCTAAGTAATACCTTATTTTGAAGACAATATTCATAGTTCCTTCACTGTCATGGAAATTATGATTTATTTTCATATTTTGGTAAATAACTTTGCAAAGGAACATGTCAGTGTGCCAAGTAATACCTCATTTTGAAGACAGTGTTACTCCTTACCACATGGTAAAAGAACTGGGTCTGTATGTTGTACACATGTACACATATTAAGTTTGTTTCGGACTTAGGTTATGGAAATTATGATTTTTTTCATATTTTGGTAAATAACTTTGCAAGGGAGCATTTGAATGTGCTAAGTAATACCTCATTTTGAAGACAGTGTTCATAGTTCCAATCTGGTAAAAGAACTGCGCCAGTATGTTGTATACATGCATATTTCAAAGTTTGCTTCGGACTTAGGTTATGGAAATTATGATTTTTTTCATATTTTGGTAAATAACTTTGCAAGGAAACATGTCAGTGTGCCAAGTAATACCTCATTTTGAAGACAGTGCTACTCTTTACAACATGGTAAAATAACTGTTTCTGTGCACTGTGCACATGTACAGATATCACAGTTTGTTTAGTCTTGTAGGATTATAAAAATTATACATTTCCAATACTTCTCATTATTATGCCCATAGGTGATGACACAAATGATGCATCATTTTGAAGCTAACGTATGTAGCCTCTGTTACAGGTGATGAGATATGCTTCATCATTTATGAGAAATATATTAATCATATTTCTGTGAATATCTCCGTAAAGGAACAATACACAGTAAGGGTTAAGATATCATTTTAAAGCTGACATTCACGCAAAGAAATTAAATACAAATTGTATGGGTCTACATGGTACATTGACCAAGATAATGTGCTTTGCTTTTCCAAAAAGGTAAAAAATACGCACATCAGCATTCTTAGCCAAATATTTAATAATGACTTTGAAACGCACTATCACCATTTACACTGTTGCGAAGGTCAGTGGCTGCGCAACAACTTTCACATTTACATTTTTACTCTAGCTCTTATAGTTTAAGAGTTATGAACATTTGTTTTCTGTATGGTATTACAAAAGGATTTTCTGAAAATGAACTCAGGCTGCACTGTTGTTCCTATGGTGGAATTAAGCAGGCAGCTTTTTCTGAGCTGCTCCGGAGTGAATGAGTTAATTGGTCTGCCAGAGAGTTGAGAGAGCCTGGTAGGTATTGTGCTAACACGTGTAGCTGAACTGAAGAGGCTGTGAGCCAAACGGTCATGGCCAGCCTGCATAGAGGGTAGGAGCGAGTCCCTCCCTGCCTGTTGATGTACCACATCACAGTGGTGGTGTGTGTTTTGATCAGGAGAACCCCTGGAGAGAGACGGGGTTTGAAAGCTATCAAGACGTGCTGCACAGCCATCACCTCCTTTAGATTGATGTGCAGAGGGATTTACTGTGGGCTTCACTGGCCCTGTAAGCACCTGCCATCTAGGTGTGCATCCCAAGCATAGTCTGATGCATCTGTGATGAGGGTCTGGGTGGTGGGGGTGGGGAGAAGGGCAGTCCCTTGTTGTGGGAGCATGCTGTTGCCCACCAAAGGAATCCTTTCTGAGGCAAGGAATTATAGGTTGAAGAGTTTTCCAGGTCCTGAGAGTGTTGACACCAAAAACTCTTTAGGTACCACTGAAGTTTCCTCATATGCGTCTGGCATATGGAATGAGTAGTATGCAAGATGCCAGGAACCCCAGAGCTTGCAGGATCTTCTTTGCAGATAGCTGGGGCCTGGTGGCTAGTTGAGAGAAGTAGGCGGTCAGGAAAATTTTTCTCTCTGGTGTAAGGTATGCCACCCTGGGATGCTGTGTCCAGACTTGCTCCCAGGAAGAATATCCTTTGGGTGGACACCTGTTTGGACTTCTTTTCTTTGATTGTGTAACCTAGGGAGCTTAGCAGAGTCTTTACAAAGGCCAGGTACTTGAGCAGCTTTTCCTGGCTGTCTGCCTGACTAAGGCAGTCGTCTAAGTATGGGTAAATTTGAATATTTCTTTGTCTGCAAAAGGCAATGGCCGGAGCCAGACATTTTGTGAAAACTCTGGGAGCAGTAGAGAAGCCAAAAGGAAGTGCAGAGAACTGAAAGTGTTGAGATCCTCCCTGAAGCGGAGATATTTTCTGCATGATTCCGATAGGAATGTGGAGGTAGGCTTCTTTTAGATCTAGGGTGGCTAGCCAAGCGTCCTTGGGAGCATGGGTAGCAGCTGCTGGAGGGTGAGCATTTTTAATTTTGGGATCATCAGGAAGGTCTTTTGAATGGATAGATCAAGGATAGGGCACCAGGTGCCCTCTTTTCTGGGCACCAAAAAAAGTCTGGAGTAGAAACCTTGACCTATCTGTTCTGCAGGAACATGCTCTACTGCCCTTCATAGAGAGAAGGGAAAGGATTTGCTTCTGAACCTCTGCCCACTGATCTGGTGATAGATCTGGGATCCCTTTTGGGGTTGGAAAGGTGTGGAAGGAAAATTTGTATTCCTGAGACACAATGTTCAGAACCCATTGGTCCTTGGTAATGGTGGCCCAGGTGCTTGAGAGAAAGGAGAGTTTTCCTCCTAGGGGTAAGTGAGGGTGGGCAAAGGGGGGCTGAGGGAGGTGATGAGTCATTGTGAGTTCTTTCCGTAAGAGGATGGCTTAGAACTCCCTGGATTTGAAGTGGAGGTAGTCCACTGCTTAGATCTCTGCATTCCGTGGGGCTGCTGTCTGGGAGGGGTCTGTTTCCTGAGGGTCTAGGCTGGGCTGGTTTACTCGGAGCAGGAAAGGACCACTGCTTGGAGGGACAATGCCTGCTGAACCTAGGGGGCTGGACTTGTAAGAAATCCTTGAGTCTGCATAGATTTTGCTTTTTCTTCCATCTTTTTAAGACCTCTTCTGCCTTAGTGCCAAATAAGTTATCTTTGTGCAAGGGGGCATCCAACAATTTAGATTTGACATGGTCTGGGCAGGGGCTGTTCCTTAAGCCATGCATGTCTTCTAATGATAGAAGCAGTGACTGCTGCCCTGCAAGAAGCTTCTAGGGCATCAAAACCACAGTGCAAATTGTGTTTAGTTACTTGACTTGCAGAATGCATTAAATCTTGTAAATCTTTAGATTCTGCCCAAGCAGGAAAGTAAGACATTTTTTGTTAAAGGAGTTCCAAGGTATGTTGCTGAAATTTCAGCATATGGAACTGACAATTCAGTGCCCTGATAGCAAGAGTATCTGAGGTGTATACTTTTTTACCCCATCTGTCCATTGGTTGGGAATCCCTGTCTGAAGGGGTGGAATTCTTAGCAGAGGTTGCTTTAATCCCTTTTGGCCCTTGATAAATGACCTCAAGGTCAGCTGCTGGATTTTTAAAAATATATTTGAGAGAGTCAGGGACTCTATAGTACCGGTCTGGTTTTCTGGCAGCAGGAGGCAGGGCATCAGGAGTCAAGCTGTATTCATGGAAAACATCCTCCACAACATCCAGGACTAGGGGGATGGCCAAGGGCCTGTGTTGCAGAAGATCTAGGAATTCCCTGAGTCTCTTTTTAGACTGAGGTAGTCCTGACTCTCCCATTGGAAATGCTCCCTTAAAGTATGCAGGGTATCCCCAAAGAAAAATCCTCTGGGGAGAGGCTGAAGGAATGGGAGTCCTATGCATCAGAATCCTCATAAGTGGAGAGGGGTTTGCATGACATCACAGTCAGACGCATCAGATTCATCTGACTTGTTCAGATACAACTACAGGGGACAGATCTCTTTTCCTTTTAGAGAGGGTAGCTTGGCTTCCCCTGATCAGCATAAGGTCTTCCGCCATTTTAAGCATTTGAGACTGAGGCAAAGTAGCAGGTGCCCAAGAGTGGGTCGGTTTCTTGGGTGTGGTACAAACCCTGGGCCTAAGAAACTCAGTTGTTTTTGAAAGAACGGTAGTCGCAAAAGAAGACTGTTTGTGTCGAGATTCGGTAGTGTGAAGGACTTACTCGGAAGCTGGTGCCTGCTCAACAGCTCTGGACCCATCCAAGGTAGAGACGACTGCAGGATCCTTAGTTGAAGAGTTTTGAGGCATACCAGACTCCAAAAGCGTCTCGGTAGCAGCTTGCGAATCAACTGAAGCGGGCATCAGGGGCTGCAAAAGAGTATCGGAGGACTGACGACTAGCTTAACGGAAGCGTTATCGGTAGGTTTCGACCTATGCGGTCTCTGTCTTTACCTTTTTTTTGGAAGATCTGCTGTCAGACAGCTTACCAAAGCCATATCAGAATTAGAGGACTGTAAACGAAAATATTTGGCTACAGTAAGGGCCCGATAGTTCTGGCATTGAATAAAGCACAGAAGCGACAATGGGGGACGTATTGGTGTGGGCCTAAACAAGTGATGCAGTAAGAGTGGAAGTCTCGGTGTGGTATTTTCTTTCCACAGGTGAGACAATTAACTTTTTCTGATATCGGTTAGTGCAAGAAAAAGGATCCCCAATGGTGTACTTAGCTTTAGAAGACTTCAACTTCAATTTGGTAGATGAAAACTCAGGTAGCGGCAGACAGCCACTCATGCGAACTGCTTCTGCTTCGGGCTCCACGGCAAGAAAGACTGATGTAATTGCATTGGCTGCCTTACTTTATACTACTGACGACCTGACGTCAGTCCTTAAGCAACAGCAACCGACGCAGAAATGCTAAGTCTCTGGTATTCGGGCTGGCTGAGGGCTACCTTGGCAAGGATAACTCTAATGTGATGACTGCAACAGTGAAACAAGAAAGTACAGTTTTGTACCTACCATAAATGTAGATGTCCGAGAGGAATGCATCTGCAGTCCTTACAAATGGGTTGTCCTGTCATCAGGCAGCCCTTCGGTCGGCCGGATTCCAAAGTCTGGGTCTGGCTTCGGCTGGTGTCGCACTTCACCCGACGTCATTGCGGCAGTTCTTCGGGTATAAAGGCATCAGCCGACGCCATTTTCCTCAGTGTTTCTTGCCCCAGATGCCAGGTGCCCTCTTGGTAGGCTAAATTTGGATAAATGCCAAAGTTTCCAAATAGTAGAGAGCAAACACACAAAATAAACATGTATGTACATATATACAAACAAATACACCATAATAGATCCCCAAGCTAGCTGAAGATTGGTAAGTACCCTAGGAGTACCTCAGAGGGGAAGGAGGGTGGGTAATCCTGACTGCAGATGCATTCCTCTCGGACATCTACATTTATGGTAGGTACAAAACTGTACTATGTCCTTCAAGGATGCATCTGCAGTCCTTACAAATGGGTAGAATACCATAGCTAAACTAGGGGAGGAGGTAATGAGAATAGATTATGGTGTAGTCAGGATCCCTTGCAAAACAGCAGTGGCAAAACCAGCACGGGATCTAGAGTATAGAGGTAAGTTATAATGCTTGGCAAATGTATGCACGGAGGTCCAAGTAGCAGCCTCTATAATGTCCTTGGTAGCCACTCCTCATAAGAAAGCTGTGGTAGTGGCTGTGGCCCTTGTGGAGTGAGGCCTGATGTTCTCTGGAGTTTTCTTTCCATGGTAGGAGTAACAAAATCTAATGCAATTTCCTATCCATTTGGAGATTGTCTGTTTAGAAATTGGTTTTCCTTCTTTTCCTGTTGCATAAGCTACCAGAAGCTGGTCAGTTTTTCTATTGTTTTTTGTCCTGTCCAGGTAGTAGCGTAATTGCCTGTGTACATCCAAGGTATGTAAGAGCTTTTCTCCCTGTTCTTTGGATTGGGGAAGAATGTAGAAGGTGGATAGCCTGATTTAAAGAGACTCTGGATACCACCTTAGGCATAAATGTAGGATTTGTTCTCATGGACACTCTATCTTGATGGAAGATCAGGAAGGGTTGTACTGCCATTAATGCTTGTAGTTCAGAGACCCTTCTTGCTGAAGTTATTGCCAGCAGGAAGGCAGTCTTCCAGGATAAGTATTGCAAGTCTGCTGTAGCTGCTGGCTCGAAAGGAGGTAGAGTCAGTTTTTCTAGCACAAAGTTCAAGTCCCATGTTGGCAATGGAGGTTTCCTGGGAGGTTTTACATTTTTAATTCCCCTCAGAAACTGTCTGAGCAGAGGATGCGAGAAGACAGGAGGATCCAAGCTGTATTGTGCTGAAATAGCTGATGCATGTATCTTGATGGAGGAATAGGACAGGCCTGTGTGGTAGAGCTCCGCCAAGTACTCCAGGATGTTGGCTACGTTAACCAGTGTCACATCTTGCCCCTTTGCCGTACTCCAGATGCGATATCTTTTCCATTTTGCTGCATAATTCTTTCTTGTTGAAGGTCTACGAGCCTCCAGGATTATGTCTTTAACCCTTTGGGATAAATTTGGGTTAATTTCTGTTATGTAATGTTCCAGGCAGTTAGCTGCAGAGTTTTTAGGTTTGGATGCAGAATGTTGTAGTTGTTCTGTGTCAGCAGTAATGGGATCAGGGGCAGTTTCCATATTTGTTCCTGGGACATGCTCCTCAGCAGTGGGTACCAATGTTGTCTTGGCCAGTCTGGGGCTATCAGAATGATCCTCGGACGTTCCTCTTTGATCTTGAGAAGCACCTTGTGCATCAAAGGAAGTGGTGGGAATGCATGCTGTCAGGCTTTCCAACTGAAGGATAGGGAGTCCACCTTCCAAGCAAGTGGGTGGTAAGTCCTTGTGCAGAATTTCTTCAACTGGTGATTGTATGGGGATGCAAACAAGTCTATTTGTGGTAATCCCCATTCTCTTGTGATGGCTTTGAAGATGTCCGGATGCAGCATCCATTCGTGGGCATCTGTTGTAGTTCTGCTTAATATGTCTGCTAGAATGTTTTCCTTCCCTGGTACATAAATTGCCTGTAACTGAATGTTGTAGCTCAGAGCCACATCCCATAGATCTAGTGCCAGCCGGCATAGGGGGTATGAGTGTGTGCCTCCCTGTTTGTTGATGTACCACATAACTGTGGTGCTGTCTGTCCTTATCAACAGCTGGCCTTCGTGGAGAAGAGGTCTGAATGCCTGGATTGCCAATTTTACTGCCATCATTTCTTTTAGATTTATGTGCAGATGCAGTTGGTCTTGAGTCCATAGGCCTTGAATGCACTTGTCCATCATGTGTGACCCCCAACCGAGGTCTGAGGCATCTGTCGTGATAGTTTGTCTTGGTTGACTTTTGCAGAAGGGCTGACCTGTGTTTGATTGACAGGCCTGAGCCCACCATAAGAACTCTTGCTTCAGGCATGGGATCATTGGAATTTTGGTTTCCAGGCTGTGCTTGTGCTGAGACCACAAATTCTTTAGGTACCACTGCAGCTTTCTCATATGAAGCCTGGCATGAGGGACCAGAATTATGCAGTATGCCATGAAGCCTAGAGCTTGTAGCACTTTTCTTGCAGTTAGATGGCTCTGCTTTGTTAATGCCAAGAAATAGAGAGGAAGTTGCTCTTTCTTTTCTGCAGTTAGAAATGCCATTTGTTTTGATGTGTCCAGTTCTGCACCCAGAAAGGTTATTATTTGGAATGGAATCAGCCTTGACTTTTTTGTATTGACTGTGTATCCCAGGGCTTGTAGCAGGTAGATGACTCTTTGTAAGTCTTCTGTTAATTTGTTTTGTTGTCCGCTTGTATCAGGCAGTCGTCCAGGTAGGGATAGATTTGAATTCCCTGAAGTCTGCAATGAGCGATTACTGATGCCAGGCATTTCGTGAACACTCTGGGCAGTAGATAAGCCAAAGGGCAATGCTGAGAATTGATAATGCTCTGATCCTGCAAGAAATCTGAGGTATCTTCTGCAAATTGGTCTTATGGGGATGTGCAGGTATGCCTCCTTGAGATCTAGAGTTACCAGCCAAGACTCCTTGCCCAGCATGGGAAGAAGCTGCTGTAGGGTCAGCATTTTGAATTTTGGAACAATGAGGAATGTGTTTAGAGTGGACAGATCTAGAATAGGCCTCCATTTGTTTTCTTTTCTTGGTACCAGGAAGAGCCTGGAGTAAAATCCTTCCCTTGCTCCATAAATGGTACCTTTTCCACAGCACGCATTCTTAATAATTGAGATATTTGTTTTAGAGCTTCTGCCCTTTGAGAAGGTGGTAGGTTTGGCATTCCTCTCTTTCCTGGTAGTGTATGGAAATGGAACCTGTAACCTTTGTCTATAGTCTGCAAAATCCATTTTTCTCTTGTAATGCAGTGCCAGTTTCTTGAAAATAATGTTAGCCTTCCGCCTAAGGGTGCTTCTAGTTGTTCCCTGCTAGGCGGTGCCACCTTGAGTCACTGAGATTGAGTTGTTGTAGTGGTGGTGGCTGTATCCGTGCCTCGCTGGTTGTTACCCTGCCACTGGCGACCCTGTAGGCACCCCTGGATTGGTTTCTGCCTCTAGAGCCTATTCCTGCCTCTTTGTGCCTTAGAGGAGTCCGAAGGACCAATTCTTGGGGCCAATTCCTGCTAAACCTTGGAGGTTGAACTTGTAAGAAATCCTTTACTGTTTGCACAGATTTTGCTTTCTCTTCCATCTTTTTCAGTACCTGCTGTGCGGGGGCACCAAATAAATTGACCTTGTCTATAGGTGCATCCAAAAGCTTAGATTTGACATGGTCTGGTAATGCCTGCTCTTTCAACCATGCATGCCTCCTGATAACTGTGCCAGTCATGGCTGATCTAAAGGAAGCCTCCAGTGCATCATAGCCACATTTTAAAGAATGGTTACTAACCTGTTGTATGTTATGTAACAATTCTTGAATATACTTTTTATCTAAAGATTCTTCAGAGGACAGCTTTTTAGTCAACTGGTCAAGCATAAACTCTTGATATTGAATCATATGAAATTGGCAGTTCAAAGCTCTAGCTGACAAAGTAGCAGAGGTGTAAACTTTTACCCCATCTCTCTAAGGACCTGGATTCCCTTTCAGAGGGAGGGTTTTTAGAAGTAGCTGCTACAGCTTTAGGGCCCTGGGAGATAGTCTCTGGATCTGCAAAAGGGCCTTACATAAGTGGTGATGAGTGTCCGAACCCTGTAGTACCTATCTGGCTTAGCAGGAGCCGGAGGTAAAGTATCAGGAGTAGTGCAAGCATCATTAAATGCATCATCAACAACAGATAGAACTGGAGGAATAGCTAAAGGCCTATGCTGTGGTAAGTGTAGAAAGGTCCTAAGCCTTTTTCTAGAGTCTGAGAAATCTTGGCCCTGCCACTGAAATTGTTCCCTCATAGCATGCAAGGTTTCCCCAAAGGAAAATTCCTCAGGAGGAGAGGCTGAAGGGATGGACTCCTCAGCATCAGAGTCTTCGTAAGGAGAATAAGAAGCCTCATGAGGGTCTGTATGTTCTGAATCATCAGAAGAATCATCTGTGGCTACTGGCTCAGGGGGCTCTGCTCTAGGCCTCTTTTCTGGAGGAGGGAGAGAGGCCCTGTCTGGATGAGGCTGGGATCCACAAATTAAAGTTATGAGATCCTGTGCCAAAGAAAGCATATGGGAGCTGGTGCTGGGCCTGTGAGAGGGAGGCTTGGCAGGCACAGGTTTGGAAGTTTTGGCTGCTTTAGCCCTGGCAAAGGCCTTAATAGACATAGCTGGAGGAGGCCTAGCAGCTCCACGTGCAGGGGTAGAGATATCTAGTGGAATGGTGTCTGATAAATCCTGTGAAATCGCAACAGAAGGCTGGATTTCAGAAGCCGTTTCTACCAGGATAGAAGAGGCCTCGGTAGAAGGCAAGTTATCGGCTGAAGAAAGAACCGCTTGCTCGGTTTCAGCCGAAACCGAGACACTCGTGGATTGCTTAACCGCGGTTTCAGCCGAAACCGCGGACCGCAAGTGTCGGTCTTTTTCTTTGCGCCTTTGGTTACCTGCGTAGTCGGAGGATCCGACGGCATAATGTAGGCAAATTCGGAGCCGAAAATCTGTTCAGCAAAGTCCGAGCGCCTAAGCGTCCGTCGGTTAAAAGAAGCACAGGCTAGACAAGCTGCTACGTCGTGGTCTGGGCCTAAACAATGTATGCAATAGGAGTGGAAATCTTTATGAGGTATTTGTTTCCCACAAGATAAACAGTTATTAACTTTCTCTGACATCGGCTGAGGCAAGAAAAAGTCCCCAACGGGGTACTTAGCTTTATAGAAGTCTTCGAAGTAGTATTTGGCAGTAGTAATCTCTGGATCTGACCGACCGGCACTTGCGAACAGCTTCTGCTTCGGGCGCCACTCGGCAAGAAAGACTGAGGAAAATGGCGTCGGCTGATGCCTTTATACCCGAAGAACTGCCGCAATGACGTCGGGTGAAGTGCGACACCAGCCGAAGCCAGACACAGACTTTGGAATCCGGCCGACCGAAGGGCTGCCTGACGACAAGACAACCCATTTGTAAGGACTGCAGATGCATCCTTGAAGGACATCAACATCCAGGGTCACACCCCTCTCCAACGAGCCCACTCCCACAGAAAGAGCCACAACAGGACTCGGAAATGTCAAAGCAACTGGAACTGTAGACGGCACAGTGGAAAAAAAATGGTGCCATACTAGGGATTTTGGAGCTGGCAGCCAAGTCACAGTCCCGTGGGTGGGTTGGCTCTGACTGAGCCGAGGTCCACAGAATGGGTTCCAGCACCACGGTGAGATCCACCACCGGTACCAAACAAGTTGCCACTGGGAGAGGGGTCAGCATCGAGGGCTCCAAATCCTGCGTGGTGGTGGAAGGAAGAAGATAAGTTGAAATCCATGGAGAAAAAACCTCGGCCCCAGGTGGGAGGGAGGTCCTAGATGGAGTTGAAATACCTCTGGCCACCAAGAGCTGATCCACCAGTCTAACTACATCAAACTCCGAAAGGCTGCTGGTAGAATGAATAGATATCCCCGTGGGAAATTCTGTTCAATCAATAAAGGGACTGAGCTGACCAGCAAAGGGGTCAATAGTCGTAGAATATCAAGTCCTGGGTAGGGTGTTTGACCTTCGGCACCGTACCAAAAACCTGTGTTGGGGTGGAAGTGACCGGTTTTACAGGGGAAACTATTACTGGTGCCAAGAGGGTCTGAGGTACCGTGGAAGGGTAAGTACCATGGCAACTTTAGTCGGTTCCATGGAAATAGATGGCACTGTGGAAGGGGTCATAGACTCTGGTGCCAAGACAGTTGGTGCTAATTTCAACTGTTTAGGGTTTGGTTCTGTGGAAACCTGAACTTTGGACGATTTTGATTCATGAGGGTGAGGAGACGCTGGGAAAGAGTGGCTGCTCTTTGTTTCTTTTTTAGGAGGTTTTGACACCTCCACCTCAGAGCCTCTGAAAAGGGGTTTAACACCCCCTTTAAGATCAATTTGTTTTTACACTATCCCAGGGTACGGGCAACAAAAGCTTTTACAGAGCACATGGAGGCTGGATTTGTAAGTGCAGCACTCCTAAACAATACACGCAGGAAAGCTGCCCATTGGTATTGGGCATCTTCCTGCCACATTTGTCACATGGTTTAAATCCTGTGGTACCTTTTTTGTCAAGTCATTATCAGATAAATCACAACAATGAACAGCTGTTCACACGATCTCACACACACACACACACACACACACACACACACACACACACACACACACACACACATATGCATGCACAATAACAGGGAAAAAACAAAGCAAGTGAAAGATTTTTTTAAGTGTACCAACAATGGTAGCACAAGAAATACCGAGAAGAAAGTGGAAACAATACCAACAATGGTACAGAAAAGTTGTATAAAATCTTATCATAACCATAGATGTCCTTCTCTTCCATGTTGCAGTATTCATACTGTGGGATCCTCCACCTCAGGAGACCAGAACGTCTGCTTCTATACAAAAGCTTTCAGCCTGGTTGCTGCAGGTGCGTGAGATGTCACACGTAGGGTCATAAACCAGGGGCACTAAATGTGATGTCTGCATCCAGTCGGACAGTAGCCTAGGAGAAGCCAAAAGATGTCTTTTAGATAGGTCAAATGCCACAGACTGACCCAGAATGGACCTAGTGCTGGTAAGGGCTCAATGGTGTCTCTTAGTCCTGCGACTATTTAAGAAGAGGATCACAGGAGGGAAGGAAGGAATACTACAACATGGAAGAGGAGGACATCTATGGTTATGGTAAGATTTTACACAACTATTCTATGCCTTCTATTCTCATGTTGCAGTATTCATACTGTGGGAGAGTACCACAGCTCAGGAAGGAGGAAGAGGTAGCGGACTCCAGAAATCCTTGCAGGATTGCCCTAGCAAAACCTGCTCTGGAGATATGGTCAAGTTTGCAATGTTTGGTGAAGTTATGCACAATGGACCAGGTGGCTGCTTCAAGGATGGTAGCTGTGTTCAAGCCTTTGAGGAAGGCTTTGGAAGAAGCTACTGCTCTAGTGGAATGAGCCCTGATCTCCTGATTCAGGGCCTTTCCATGGTTATGAGTAGCAGAAAGAAATGGTATTTCTGATCCAACAGGAAATAATCTGTTTAGAGACCGCCTTGCCCAGGGCTCTGGAGTGGAAGGAAACAAAGCTGGTTTGATTTTCTGATGGCCTTCCTTGGTTTTGTCCAGATAAAATCTTAATTGCCTGTGAATGTCCAGAGTGTGTAGTATTCTCTCATGGTCACTCTGAGTAGAGGAGAAAAAGGTAGGTAAATGAATGGATTGGTTTAGTGAAAGTTCGTTGACCACTCTGGGCATGAAGGAGGGACTGGTGCGCAGGGTCACCCTGTCTTTATGGAATACAGTGTAAGGGGGGGCATGCCATGAGTGCCTGAAGTTCTGACACCATTCTTGCAGAAGTGATGGCTACCAGCAAGATTGTTTTCCATGTGCACATCAGCAGGGATGCAGAAGTGGCTGGTTCGAATGGAGGCAGCGAATGACGTTTCTCCAGGATATAGTTCAGGTCCCAGGGTGGTGGAGTAGGCTTTCTGGGAGGTCTTATGTGTAAGACCCCTTTAAGAAAGTACAGTTGTGTACACTTACCATAAATGTACATGTTCGAGTGTATTCACTGTTGCAGTCATTACATTTGGGTAATCCTGCTGGCAGGCTGCCCTCAGTCGGCCTGAATTCCAAAGTCTTGGGTCCTGCGTCGGTTGTCGTCGCCCCTTCCCTGACGTCAGGTCGTCAGGGGTATAAAAGAACCAGCCAATGCCATTTTCTTTCGTTTTTCTTGCCCCAGATGTCAGATGCCCCCAAAAAGGGTAGCCAAAATTTATATGAATATATAAAATTACATGCAGCAATATAAACCTTACCTTCATCCACAAGCAAATACACCACATAGGTTGTATAAATCAGAGAAAGAAAGACAGGTTCCATCAGAAGAAAAAGGGGGGATGGTGGGTGGGTAACCTGGACTGCAACAGTGAATACACTCGAACATCTACATTTATGGTAAGTGTACACAACTGTACTATGTTCTTCGTGTTTCACTGTTGCAGTCATTACATTTGGGTAGATTCCCAAAGCTATGGTTGGGAGGCTGGAGCTAAACAGCATTAGGAGCGGCTAAGAGACCCTGCAGAACTGCAGTGGTAAAGCCTGCCCTGGATTTGGAGTAGAGTGGCAGGTAGTGCTTTGTAAAGGTGTGCACTGAACTCCAAGTAGCTGCCTCTGAAATGTCCTTGGTTGGCACTCCCCTGAGAAAGGTTGCTGAAGTGGCTGCAGCATTGGCGGAATGTGGCCTAATGCCCTTAGGCACTGGCTTGCCATGGTATAAGTAGCAGAAATGAATGCAGTGACCTATCCATTTTGAAATTGTCTGCTTTGAGATCGCCTTTCCTTGTGATCCTGCAGCATATGCCACTAGTAATTGCTCTGTCTTTCTGAAAACTTTGGTTCTGTCCAAGTAGAATCTAAGCTGTCTGTGTACGTCCAAAGAATGCAGAATTCTTTCCCCCTTGGTTCTGTGGATTTGGATAAAAAGTTGGCAGATGGATGGTTTGGTTAAGAGTCACACTGGACACCACTTTAGGCATAAATGTTGGGTTTGTCCTCAGGAAGACCCTGTCCGGATAAAAAATGATAAAAGTTTCCACAGCCATGAGTGCCTGTAATTCTGAAACTCGTCTTGCAGAAGTTATTGCTAGGAGCAGAGCTGTTTTCCAAAATAAAAACTTTATATCAGCAGTAGCAGCTGGCTCAAAAGGAGGCAGGGTGAGTTTTTCCAAGACATAGTTGAGGTCCCATGCAGGCATTGGTGATCTCCTTGGAAGCCTTACATTTTTGGCTCCTCTGAGGTACTGTTTTAATAAGGGATGAGAAAAGATTGGTGGCTCTGCATTGTAATGAGCCAAAATGGCAGAGGCATGAATTTTAAGAAATGAGAAAGATAGGCCTTTGTCCAGCATCTCAGTTAAGTATTGTAAAATCTGAGGAATATTTGGCACAGCTGTATCTGTTCCTTGTGCCAGGTTCCAAGCACAGAATCTCTTCCATTTTCCAGCATAAAATTTTCTAGTACTAGACCTTCTGGCTTCCAAAATGACATCCATCACAGCTTTGCTGAGAGGTGTATTTTGTATGGCTACATTATCCGCCATGCTGCCAGGTTTAAAGTCCTGAGTTGGCTGTGCAGGATCTGGTTGTTTTGCTGGGACAGTAGATGCGGGCACTTGAGGTAAGGTCCAAGCTGGGCATTGAGACAAGCTCCTTAATACTGGGTACCACTGCTGGCGGGGTCAGTCTGGTGCAATCAGTATCATCTTTGGCTTCTCTTGTCTGACCTTTAGGAGTACCTTGGGGAGGAGAGGCAGAGGGGGAAAGGCATATACCGATAGGTTTTCCAGCTGAAGGATAGGGCGTCCACTTTCCATGCTTGTCTGTGATAAATCCTTGTGCAAAATCTCTTTAATTGGTAGTTGTGAGGGGAGGCAAATAGATCTATGTCCGGGCATCCCCATTTCCTTGTTATCATGCTGAAGACTTGTGGATCCAGCTGCCAATGGTGGGGATCCATGAGGTTTCTTAGTTCGTCTGCCAGAGTATTTTTCCTTCCTGGCAGGAATTGTGCCTGCAGATGTACTTGGTAAGTCAAAGCTGTGCCCCACAAAGTCATGGCTTGTCTGCAAAGGGGGTAAGAATGTGTGCCCCCCTACTTATTTATATACCACATGACTGTGGTGTTGTCTGTCTTTATCAGTAGTTGTCCTGGATGAAGCAGGTCCTTGAAGGCTGTCAGGGCATTTTGAACAGCTAGCATCTCTTTTTGATTGATATGTAGATGTATTTGGTTTGAGGTCCATGTTCCCTGAATACATTTTCCTGCCATGTGGGCCCCCCAGGCATAATCTGATGCATCCGTTGTTAGTGTTTGCCTGGCTGGGGGTAATATGAATGGCTGTCCCTTGTTTTGGTGACAAGCCTTTGCCTACCATCGAAACTCCTGTTGCAGGCAGGGAATGAGAGTAATTATAGTTTCCAGGCTGTGGCAATGTTGAGTCCAAACACTTTTTAGGTACCATTGAAGTTTCCTCATATGCAGTCTTGCATATGGAATGAGTAGGATGCAGGATGCCATGAAGCCCAAAGCCTGCAGAATTTTTCTTGCAGATAACTGGGCCTTTGTTGCTAACATTTTGAAATAGGTAGTCAGTTGCCTTTGTTTGTCAGTTGTATTTAAGCTTGCACCCAGGAATATTATCTCGAGAGGGTACTATTTTGATTTCTTTTCATTGACTGTGTACCCTAGGCATGTTAGAAGTTTTTTTCACAAATGCCAGATGCTGTAGAATGATGTCCTTGTTCTCTGCTTGAATGTGACAGTCATCCAAGTAAGGATATATTTGTATTCCTCTTAATCTGCAGAATGCAATTACTGGTGCCAGGCACTTTGTAAAGACCCTGGGCGCAGTAGATAAGCCAAAGGGCAGTGCAGAGAATTGGTAATGCATTGAGCCAGCCTTCAATCTGAGGTATCTTCTGCATATTTGTCTGATTGGGACATGCATGTATGCCTCTTTTAGGTCTAAAGTTACAAGCCAAGCGTTCTTGCCCAGCATGGGCAGAAGCTGCTGCAAAGTCAACATTTTGAATTTTGGAATATCCAGGAATGTGTTCAGAATCGATAGGTCCAGTATTGGCCTCCAGGCCTTGTCCTTTCTGGGTACCAAGAACAGTTGAGTAAACTCCTTGTCTCTGCTCTTGCTCTGGCACTTGTTGAATGGCACTCATGTCCATGAGGGATGAGACTTGTTTTTGTGCCTCTGCCCATTGATTTTTTGGCAGATCTGGCCAGCCGTTTGCCTTTGGCAGGGTATGGAAATGGAACTTGTAGCCCTGTGACATGATATTTAGTGCCCAATTGTTCTGGGTTATAATATGCCAATTTTGAGAAAAAAATGCTAATTTTCCCCCTAAGGGTGCTGCCAGTAAATAAGTGCTTGGTGCCGGCAGGGGGAAGTCATTGGGACTGTTTCCTGTAAGGTTGTGATTTGTCTTCTCCACTTTTGGAGGTAGAAGCACCCCATTGCTTTGACCTGTATGAACCTTGCACCTGGGATCTGCCTCTAGGGCGTCTGGGTCTGCCCCTTTGAGGTCTGTCTGACACAGGAAAGGACCAATTCTTAGTTGGCCAGTGCCTACTAAACCTAGGCGGGTGTACTTGTAAGAAATCTTTGACCGTTTGCATAGATTTAGACTTGTCCTCCACTTTCTTTAACACCTCTTCTGCCTTAACACCAAACAAAGTGTCATGCTGTAAAGGTGCATCTAAATTTAACTTTAACATAATCAGGCAGATTTTGTTCCTTTAACCAAGCATGCCTTCTAATTACAGAACCTGCACTGCGGCCCTGCAGGAGGCCTCTAAAGAATCAAAATTACATTGCAAAGTATGCTTCCCAACTTGTTCAGCTGCACGCAATACATCCTGCATTTCCTTGTTTTCTGCACATTCAGAGTTTAACAACATTTTCTGTTTAAGCAATGCCATGACATGTTGCTGATATTTGAACATATGAAACTGACAGTTTAAGGCCCTTATAGCCAAGGTAGCAGATGTGTAAACCTTTTTTCCCCATCTATCCAGTGCCATAGAATCCCTGTCAGAAGGGGAGGGTTTTTTGCAGCGGAAGCCTTAATTCCCTTGGGACCCTGAGAAATAGTTTCTGGGTCTGCAGCAGGGTTTTTAAAAAGGAATTTATGAGAGTCGGGAACCTTGTAATATCTGTCAGGCTTAACAGGAGCTGGAGGCAAGGAGTCAGGGATAAGGCTAGACTCCGAAAACACATCTACAATGTCTAACACAGGAGGGATGGCTAGTGGCTTGTGCTGAGGTAGTAACAAGAAATCCCTGAGCCTCTTTTTAGATTCTGAAAAATCTTGGCTCTCCCAGTGGAAATGCACCCTCATGGTATGTAAGGTTTCTCCAAAGGAATAGTCCTCAGGAGGAGAAGCTGAAGGAATGGATTCTTCAGCATCAGAATCCTCATGGGGGGAAAAGAATATTCCTGATCAGAAGAGGAATCACAAGAAATGGAAACCTGATCTGAAGATTCATAGTCAGTCTCTTGCCTAGGCCTCTTATCAGGAGAGGGATGGGAACCCCTGATCAAGGTAATCAAGTCTTCGACTATTTTGAGCATCTGTTTTCTGGGGCATGGAGGCCTGTCCACGTGGCTCTTAAATTTGCTTCTTTGCCTTTGAAGTCGGTTTAATGTATAGATGCTTGGGTCTGAATACACCCTCAGAAGCCGGTGCCTGCTCAGTGGCTCTGGACCCATCTGAAGGATTAGCGTCCGAGGCTTCAATACCTTGAGTTTCCAGCGGCATGGCCGACTCCACGTGGGAGTCAGTAGCGGCCTGCGACTCTAAAGTAGCGGTTGTCAGTGGCTGCAAAAGCGCCTCACTGAGACCTGGCAAACTGGCGACTGGCTTAGGAGAAGCTTCGTCATCGATTTTGGGCCTCGGGTGTCTTTCTTTTTCTTTGCGTTTTTTGTGAACTCTGGTAGTCGGATAGCTTTCCGACGACATTTTTGGATAATTAAACCTGCGTCCAAAGTAGTTCAAAGCAAAATCATACAGACGCTTAATAGTGTGTTGGTTAAATCTAGTACAAAACCGACAACCCAGAAAGTTATGATCAGGGCCTAGGCAAGGAATACAGTTAGAATGAAAGTCCTTATGAGGTATTTGCTTCCCACAAGAAACACAAATATTAACTTTTTCTGACATCAGTTCTGGAGAAGAAAAAAGTTTCCCCAATGGGGTACTTAGCTTTATAGAAGACTTTGGATCTGAAATTCGAACTCAAAAATCTCAGGAGACTGCTGACCGGCACTTGTGAACTGCTTCTGCTTCGGGCACTGCGTGGCAAGAAAGACTAAAGAAAATGGCGTTGGCTGCTTCTTTTATACCCCGGATGACCTGACGTTAGGGGAAGGGGCAACGACAGCCAACGCAGGACCCAAGACTTTGGAATTCAGGCTGATTGAGGGCAACCTGCCAGCAGGATTACCCAAATGTAATGACTGCAACAGTGAAACACGAACAACATCAGTTTTACATCCAACCTGGAAAGTAAAGGAGGCTCCAGGGGAAGGCAGGCAGAGAGGTGTACTTCCACAGAAGAGTATGAAAGGTCTGCTTTAATCAATTCACACACAAGCCAAGACTAAAGGGACATCCGCAAGAAGGGGGTCCTTATATCTGTGGAGACACCATATGGAGAATCCCTGCCATTTAGAAATGTAGGATCTCCTTGTATTAGGTGTCCTGGCCTCCTGCAGGACAGATAGCACGTCCTCTGTGTAGCGGTGTCTGAAGGGTACTAGAAGTTTATCACCCAGAGAGTTAAGTTTAGCATCTCTAGGTGTGGATGGATGAGAGTTCCTTTCTGTTGTGTGAGTAGGTCCACCTTGTGAGGTAACTTGTGGTGATTGCCCTTGGCAAGTGATTGTATAAGGGGGAACCAATGCTGCCTTGGCCAGCAGGGAGTAACCAACAAGAATTTTGGCATGTCTCTCCTGACCTTCCGGAGGGCTTTCTGAATGAGACGGAAGGGTGCAAAGGCATACAGAAACCTTCCCTTCCATGAAATGATGAAGACGTCCCTCTCCAAGCTAGTGGTGAGTGCTGCTTGGTACAGAATTTTGTCAGTTGTCTGTTCGGGGGGGGGGGGGGGGGCAAACAGATCTACTTGAGGGGTACCCATTGGTGGACAATGTCTAGAAAAACGTCCCTGTGCAACATCCACTTATGGTGTAGGGAGAATGATCTGCTTAGGACATCTGCCTGCTGGTTGCCCTGGGAAGGGATGTATGTTGCCTGTAGGGATAGGTTGTTCTGTGAGGCTAAATCCCAAATTTGCATTTTCAGCCTGCACAGGAGGTAGGACCTGCCCCCCCCCCCCCGTTTTTTGATGTACCACGTGACAGTGGTGTTAGTCTGTGAAGATTAGTAGTGGGCCTGGCTGAAGGATAGGGAGAAAGAACATTCAGGGCTAACAAAACCACTGTAAATTCCCTAACCTTGATATGCTTCTTCAGGAGGGAAGTCTGCCAAGGTGCTTGTACTTTAAATCCCTTCACAGTAGCGTCCCAGCCCAGACCTGAAGCATCTGTGTGTGCATTTGTTGAGCTGGTGTGGTTGTGTGCAGAAGAAGGCCTAGATTCCTTTGAATTTGTTGTATCCACCACCTTAGTTCTGTTTGTAAATAAGGAAGGAAGGGTATTTGGGAGTCTAAAGGATGGCTGTGCTGGGACCATGTGTTCTTTAAATACCACTGAATTTTCTTCGTGTGGGAAGCATGGGGATGGTGGCTGCCGTAAGACCCAGGAGATGCAAGAACCATAATGCTGACAGCTGGTATGTGTGGAGAAGGTCCTGGAAATGATATGTCAGGGAGATAAATTTCTTGGTGTAAAAATGCCTTCATTAGGTCTGTCCAGATCCTGCACCCTAGGAAGACCTTGTCTTGTTCTGGGGATAGGAATGATTTGGGAAGGTTCAGTGTGAAACTTAGTCCCTGAAGTAGGGACATTGAGAACTGGAGATGCTTTTTAAGGATCTCTTGGTGTTCTGCTAGAATGAGGATATCATCCAGGTATGTACATTTCTGTATGCCCTTGGTCCTGCAGAATGCTATGGCGGGAGCCAGGCATTTTGTGAAAACTCTTGGTGCAGTGGACAAACCAAAGGGCAAGGCAGTAAATTGAAAATGAGAGCAGGGCCCAACAAATCATAAGTATTTCCTGTGGTTTGGGTGTATAGGGATGTGGAGGTAGGCCTCCATGTCTGAAGTGGCCATGAAAGCTCGTGGTGGCAGTACTGGAAGCAGGGTCTGTAGAGACAGCATTCTGAAAGAGGGGACTTTCAGATAAAGATTTAGGACGGATAAGTCCAGGATTGGTCTCCATGCTCCATCCTTTTTTGGAACTAGGAAAAGTCTGGAGTAGAAATATTTTCCTTCTCATACTAATGGAACAGGTTCTATGGTGCCTTGAGCCCGTAGGTTCTGTATAATGTGTGGAATTAGGTGGAGTTGACTTCTGGGTGGGAAAGGAATGCCCTGAGGGTTGGGTTTTTCTTGCCAGTATAGGATATATCCGTTTCCCACTAATGCCAGCACCCAGTTGTCTGAGGTGATTTCTTTCCAGAGGGGCAGACAGTGGGAGAGACAGAAAGTCAGAGGGAGTAGGACAAAGCAGTCACGCATTGTTGCCATTATTTCTGTCCTGAAAGGACCATCTTTGGACTAGCTGATAAGAGGAAGTCCTTAAGGGAGGTTGTCTCCTAGTCCCTTTCTTGTGCCTGATAGAGGGAGGAGGAAATGGAGAAGGAGCCCTTCTCACGTCTTAGCAAGATAGTTTCTGTAGAACCTGTGTATGGGTGAGACCAGTAGGTGTTTAATGTCCTGCAGCTCTTTGCTTTTCTCCTGCAGATTTTTGAAAAGCTCTGAAGATTTCTTTCCAAATAGGAGGTTTTTGTCAAGTGGGGCATCCATGATTTGTGACTTAAAGTCCTCTGGTAGAGGTTGGAGTCTGAACCAGAAGTATCTACCCATAACTGATGCAGTTGCAGCTGATCTAGCAGAGGCTTCTGCTACATCATAACTGCATCTTATGGAGTGCCTGGCCACCTGGGATGCCATGGATAGCTTAGATGCTACTTCATATTTGTTTGGGGAATCAGGCAGGGAGCTGAGAAGAGTACTATCCCGGGAAACAAAGTCCAAGGCAAATTTAACCATACAAGTTGGACAGTTAACAGCTCCGACGGCCAGGGTAGAGGAGGTATATGTTTTTCTTGCCTAGCCTATCTATAATTGAACTGCCTTTACCAGAAGGTGAAAGAGAAAAGGAAGGTAGTAACCTAGATTGTCTATCTGGGGCCACAACTATGACAGCAGGGTCTGCGTCAAAGGGGACTTAACCAGGAATTTCTGGTCCTCAGGCACTTAATAGAAACGGTCTGGTCTCTTTGGAGCTGGTGGCTGAGAGTCAGGGTTCTTTGAGCATGAAGCAAAAGCATCAAGGCAAGCAGGGATCACAGAGAGAATGGCCGATGGGGTGGGTGATTCAACCTGCAGCAATTCAAAACATCTTTTTTGAGTTTCTGACATTTGGAAAGATTCCCATTTGAAGTATTCCTTCATCTTGGTGATGGTTTCACCAAATGTAATGTCCTTGGAAGGAGAGTCTCCTTCAATAGAATCCTCACCTGGAGAATAATATTCCAGGGGTGAGGCTATTTGTGAAGCATAGGAGACAGACTCTTCAGAGCCAGATGAAGGCCTGCATCAGGGATTGAGTAAAGGACTGCCAGTCTGGTTGACTATCAGGTAGGGTAGACAGATGCTTACTTTTTTTATTTCTTTTACAAGGTGTAGTTTTTGGAGACAAGGCAGACCTAGGCTCTAGGGTCTTAGCAGCTGAAGGAGACTCAGGCTCGTGAGATCCTGAAGGGTGTCGGGTAGAACCTGGTTCACCCTTGACATTGGGAGATATCGACATCTGAGCCATATCCGCAGACGTGCCAGCCGCCGCTTCAAGTACGGCTACCTCGATGAAGGCCGTAGAAACTGATGGCTATAGCGGGCATCCCTCAACCCCTATATCGGCAGTTGGCGGGGTGTCTGATGATGGAGAGGGCATGGTGGTAGGTCGTGAAACTTTGGCCTTTTTCTTTGGAGGTGCTATTGGTTCAGCCGATTCTGAATCCATCCTAAGGGCAAGTTTTTTAAGCCTCCGATTTTCTAAATACAGATTAAAGGCAGCCAAGCGACTTCTAAGAGTTTTAGGGATGAAGGTTTGGCAGATGGTGCAGGAAGTATGGTTTGGCAGATGGTACAGGAAGTATGGTCATGTTCCCGGCTTAGACAGAAGATGCAACGGTTGTGGGTGTCTTTATGTGGAATATGACGTCCACATCAACATTTACCTTTCTTAGTTGACATCGGCTAAAGTAAAATGCAGCTAACCCAGCTTCAATCAACAATACCAGTAATAAATCCCCAATGGGATACTTAGATTTAGACGTCCTGATAAAGAGGAGCGAGCAATCGATCTGATGTTCGACTGCGGCAGAAAAGTTCTGAGGTCTGTCCTTGCAGATGTCACATTTAAGGCCCCTGGTTTATGACCCTACATGTGACATCCCACACACCTGCAGCAACCAGGCTGAAAGCTTTTGTATAGGAGCAGACATTTGGGTCGCCTGAGGCAGAGGATCCCACAGTGTGAATACTGCAACATGAGAATAGAAGGACATCTGAGAGTTACCAGAGGTAAGAGGGAAGGGATGGGCCTATACCAAAACTATGGTAACGAAGAAATACCAAATTGGTAAAAAAGATAGATAAAACAGCACGTTCACACTAATTTAGTAATGTAAAATAGTGTCCAAGAAATATGAAGAGGGGATCTGTAAAGGAGAAAAAATATCAAGAAATGTACAGAAATATAAAACACTTAGCTTGAGAGCATGGGCTGACGCATCTTGAAACTCTATGTGGCAAATGAGATCTGAAGGGAAGACAGGCACTATGGGTAACCTTAGCTCGAGTGTTTCTGGCTGGCGGGAGCTTGCTACAATGGCAGAGTCGGTTTCAAGGATGGAACCGGGACTCAATTGTCATGAATGAATGAAGACTGACATCCGATTTAATTTTTTCAACATAAACTTCAAGTCCTAAGTGGTACATTAGCCCTTTTTGGTGGCTTGAGGTGCAGAACTCCCATTGATGAAATATTTTACTGTTGTTCTTGCATTAAGTGAGGAATCAAAGGGTACGTAAGCTGCTAAAGCAGAAATCTATACATTAATGAATATGTAAACCAAACCTGAATTAAAGATAATTCTGACAGACACTGAAGAACCACTATCACCTCTGCATCTGTGGGCATTAGTTCCCATCTCTAGCACTACAAAACAAATCTGTTCTACCTAGTCAGATAGGATTGCTAAGTGCCCAATTTCCTAGCCTCCCTCATCTGGTAGTAATCCATCACCCTTTTTTCCTCCATTTTTGCCCATGGGGTCGGGGTGCCACTTCAGTAACAATCTAGAGGAAGGGTTCACACAGTTGGGTGGATAGCCCTGCTACAGTTCTTCCACACCACACACACAGACAGTTACACACACACAGACAGACAGGCACACACGTAGACAGAGACACACACACAGAGACACACACACAGAGACACACACACAGACAGACACACACACAGACACACACACAGACAGACACACACAGACAGACACACACAGACAGACACACACAGACAGACACACACAGACAGACACACACAGACAGACACACACAGACAGACACACACAGACAGACACACCCCAATGGCCAATTTAGTGTCCAATCCACTTACTGCATGTTTTTGCAATGTGGGAGGAAACCACAGCACCTACAGGAAACCCATACAAACGCAGAGGACATGCAGACTACACACAGAAGGCACACCAGCAGGGAATCGAACCAGAGAATCTCTTGCTTTGAGGCAACAATGCTATCCACTGCACCACTGTGCTTGCCCATGTCTTGATAAAAAGGGGTGCCCAAAGGGTTGCAAGCATGAATCTTCCAAGATTTAAAACTGAGGGCAGACAGGTTTAGACGTGTTACAGTACCCTCCCCTTCTGAGTAAACAGGTCCACCTGCTTGGGCAAGACAAAGGGCTTCTGTCCGGCACACTAACAGGTGGGAGAACCAATGCAGTCTGGTGCAAAGATCACTTTTGGTTTCTCCTCACTATTTTAGGTCAGCCCTAAGTACAGGGGCAAAGGTGGGAATGTGTAGAGGAATTGCCCATCCAGCTGAAAGAGAAGGCACCTACTCTCCAATCCATCATGAGAGTTGAGTATGGACTTTGAGCTGAATGCTCTGGGGAGGAAGCAGAAAGAGGTCCACTGTCACTGAAAGAGAAACCTGGCTGTGGAGACACCACTTCTGTGGGTCTGAGGAGTTTGCTTAGCTGGTGCACTACCTAGTTGCCTTTTGTACAGATGTATGCTGCCTTTAACAATATGTCCCAGTTTACTACCGTCTCTCTGGTTTTCCAAACCATTCTGCACAAGTGGTAATGTGTGCCACACCCTAACTCGATGTACTACATTACCTTCCTACTGTCAACGACTACTTGTCACCCACATGGAATTTAAGGCTAGGAAGGCATAATGTACTGCAGTTTCCTTCAAGTTTATATACAGCATGCTTTCTCAGAGTGCCCCCATGCCAGATCTAAAGCATTTGCTCATTTGCTGCCAGGGTCTGACTGCATACAGATGGGTGCAAAGACATGCCACTGCACTCAGTGAAAAGATCCATCAGCTGAGCTTTTTATTTTATTTTTCTCTCAAGATTGTGTGCCAGAGAGATTGGTAATACTAGTATCAGAGACTCCTGAGGAAAAAATAAAGCAATGGATTCTTCTCAACTATCAGCGCCAACAGCACCATAAAAAAAGCCAGCAGCCATGTCCTCTAACATACCAAGGACTTGTGTGGCTGTTCATCTGCTGTAAGAAGGGGGGATTTTCTTCTGGATGGATGAATACTCTGGAAAAGATGGTGTCCAGTAATGTTGACAAAGACTTTTCTGGCTGAGGAATGGATTTGATCTTTGCAGGTTGTGTGTGAAGGCCTCACTGCTGCAAATAAAATCAAGCAAATATGGATACGAGTCTCTTCTTTGGACTGCCTTCTAGAAGACAGCTGTCCAGGCAATATAAGTAAACATGTATCCCCCTTGTGCTACAATGGGCTACTACTGATGCTAGGCACTTGGTGAAAAACCCTGAAGCAGTGGCTAACTCAAATGACAAGGAGATGAATTTAAGGTAGCCATCTCCTTTTAGGAATCTTGGGAAGCATTTGCATGCTATGTGAATAGGGATATGCAGGTAGATATCATTTAGGTCAGTATTGCTCATGTAGTCTTTGGGTCTTGAGGGACAGGAGCCTGGAGGCTTAGCATCTTGAACGTAGGAACGGACAGAAATTTTAGTCTACAGAGATCCAGAATGGACGTACAAGGAAAGCCTTTCCTTAGCACCAGAAAGTACAGTTGTGTCACACTTACCATAACTGTAGATGTTTGAGCAGATCAGTGTTGCAGTACTGATTTTTAGGTCTTCCTGCCATGCAGAAGCCTATAACCAGCCCAATTTCCAGAGTCTTTACATCATCCCTAGCTGACCAACATCATGGTATGAGGTCATCCATCTGTGTTACCTTTAGGGCTTTCTAAGCACTGTACAAACAATCTGATGCCGGAGGACAGCAACACCTTTCTAGACGTCTGGGTTAGTTTGGGTAGTAATGCACAAGTAAGTGAGACAGGAGATGATGAAGGATCTGCAGAAGCAAGGTGGAAAGGAAAGGGTCAGCACATACAGGGGATGGAGGGTGGGAGCTTGTACTGCAACACTGACCACCTCAACTACGATTGTGTGACAACTCTACCAGGTTCTTCACAGTCAAATGTTGCAGCACTGATTCTTGGGAGGACTAGAAGCTAGTGGGAGACAGGTAGGAGCTGCTGGTCCTTAGGAAATAAGGTTTTGCAGGATGGCTATGGCAAACCCTGCTCTAGCGCTTGAGGTAAAGCCTAAATGGTGTTGCTTTGTAAAGGTGTGCAAGGACTTCCAGGTGGCAAGGATGGCCTGTGTGGGACCTCCTTAGAGGAAGGCTGTGGTAGCTGCCTTGTGGAATGGGCTTTGACATGACCAGGAAGTAGTTTTCCATGATGAGTGTAACAGAACCTAATGCAACTGGCTATCCATTCGGATACAAATTGTTTGGAGACAGGTTTGCCCTCTTTCCCCTCTGCAAAATCCACCAACAGCTGGTCTAGTCTACATGGGGTTTTTGCTCTGAGTAGTACCTGATTTGTCTGTGCACATCCACAGAATGAAGGATTTGCACCGCTTTGTTCGGAGGGTTTGGAAGAGAAAAAAAAAGGTATGTGGAGAGCCTGGAAGGAAGTTCTGATACCACCTTTGGCATGAAAAATGGATTAGTTGTAAGGGTCAGCCTATCTCTATGAAAGACTTTTTGTACACAAGGGCTTGAAGTTGACATCCTCCTTGCAAAAGTGATGGTAAATAGTAAGGTGGTCTTCTAAGTGAGCATCTCTAATGGGGCACATGCTGCTGGTTTAATGGGAGGCAGGGTTAGGTTTTTTTCTAGTATGAAATTGAGATTAAGGAATAATTGGGCTCTTTCTGGGTACCCTCAAGTGAATGACTCCTTTTAGGAACAGCTTCAGGTGGAGGTGACGAGTAAATGGGAGGGGAATGGAGTAGGCAAGCTGAGATAGCAGAGGCATGCACTTCAATGCTAGAAGAAAGTTCCTACCTGAACAGACTCAAAAGGTATTACAAGACTAAATTTATGTCTGCCTATGGAAGGCTGGTATTATTGCTATGGCACCATATGGAAAATCTCTTCCATTTTGCCAGGTATGATCTTCCGGTGGTGGGTTTCCCTGCCTCTTTAAGGATGGTTAGCACTTCAGAAGGGTAGCTGACTTTTTGGTGTTAAAACCCAATCCTCAAGGCGGTCAATTTGAGTCTATCTAGGTGAGGATGGAACACGGATACCCTGAGGTGGCTGAGGAGGTCCATCTCCTGTGGGAGAGGGTGGAATCTCCCTTTGCAGAAGGTCAGAAGGAGAAAATCAGTGCTGTCCTGGCTGGTATGGAGTAATGAGAACAATGCTTGATCAACCTGCCCTGACATTTACAAATATCCTGGGAAACCGGGGTAGGAGTGGAAAGGCATACAGAAACGGGTTGGCCCATTTGAACAAGAACGCAACTGTTTTTCCATGTTCCTGCCTACTGGGCTCTGGGAAACAACCTCTGAAGTTGTCCATTTTGGTGGTGGTGATGGTGGTGGTGGGGGGGGGGGCAAAACGATCTACTGAGAAAATTTCCCAGTGTACGGTTAAATCCAAAAGTCTCCCTCTTCAGCATTCATTCACTGGGATCCAGAAGATTACTGCTTAAGGAGTCTACCAGTGTCTTGTTCTGTCCCAGAACAGAGAATGCTATAAGAGTCAGTTTCAGGTCTTATGCTAACAGCCAAATCTTTACAGCAAGATTGAACAAGGGGTGGGAAAGTGTGCCCCCTTGTTTATGTACCAAATGACTGGTGTTCTTATTGTTAGGCTATGTTGAAAAGGTATCATTACCAGATAGCAAACAACTTTTGGTTGATATGTAGCTTCCTGTGATGCAGAGTCCAGATGCCCTCTACCTTCGTGGTCCCCAGCTGAGGCCCCAGGCTATGTCTGAGCTGTCTGTGGTGATGATTTTGTCTGCCTCTGGGTCGGGGCTAAGGATAGTTACAAGTTGGCCTCTGTGCCGAATGGGATCTTTGGAGTTCCCTTGTTGGTTTGTTCAGGCTGCCACCTTCTGCACTGTCTGGCTTCCTTAGCATGAAGGGACCTCCCCTTATCCTATATGGGGTGGATCCATGACTTGAAAGAGTAGTTCCTATTATACCTAGGTGTTGTTGACATGTAAAACTTTCACTTTGTTTTCCTTTTTTGTCCAGCTTTTCGCAGCTGGGGGCCCAAACAGGAACTCCTTGTCTAGAAAAGCGGCCACAGCAGCTCTGCCTTCACCTGGTCTGAGGGCGGTTGAATCCTCAGCCATGCCTGTCTGCTTGTGACTGAGCCAGTGGCATTTGTGCTACATGCTGCAACTAGTGCATCACACCCCCATTTTAAGTGCATTTGGAAACCTGTAGTGCTGCTCTAGCCATTTCCCGAATTTCCATAGACAAGGCTTTGTCAGAAAGCGTCTGCCTCAATAATAATTTGGTCTTTAAGAGATTCTAAACACTTCAGCAATTAACTGGCTCATAGAAGGGTAGCTGAGGTATGTTCCTTCTTGCCAAACCCATCTCAAAGTCTGCTTTCAATGTAATTAAACAGGGGATATCTAGTCGCACCCTTTGGCATCCCTTTTGTGGATTCAGTAAAAACTACTGAAGGATCTGTTTTACTGAGTTTGTAAATGTGCTTGTGTGAGTCAAGCATTCTGTAAAACCAATCAGGCTTTCCGGGAGCAGGCAGCATGGAATGTAGGTGTAAAGGAATGTCTTCAAAATCATTATTAAGTACCACATGCATGGGGGGGGTAGCTAGTGGTCCAGGTGAAGGATGACTCAGTAATGCACTATAGTGAGCCTGAACTTGACAGAATTGTTTGCTTTCCCAATTAAAAGCCTCCTACATTTTATGAAGGGTATCCCCCCACCCACCCGAACGAGAGGCAGCTGGGAGGGTATTGTCTAAATCTTAGTCCAGATAAGGTTGGGTTGTAAGGTGCTCAGAATACAATTCCTCTTCATCCACCAGAGTCAAAGGATTATGAATCTTCTCGAAATGTCACCTCCAAGGCCTCTTGGATGGGGAAACTTCAGGGATAGTGGCCTGGTTATGGCTGATTTACCTAGATTTCATGAAGATGATGAACTCCTGGGCAATTTTCAAGAGATCCTGGGCTTCAGTTTCAGCTAAAGTGCTGAGTAGACAGAAGTGGAAGCCTGACTGTTCTTTTCTGTTTAAGTGTCAGTTTTGTCAAAGTAACCAGAGGATGCAGTTGGGTCAACCATAGTGTCAGCCTGGGTTTCCACAGCTGAAGAATTTAAGACATCCACCCTTAGTACCAGCTACACGGACATTGGAAGCTGTGGCCTGCAGAGCAACCTCAGACTAAAAACAGATGATGTCATGGAAGTGAGAAGTAGGCCTAGAACTATGAAGGCCTCTCGAAGGGTCGTGCCAGACTTTTCAGCCTCAAAGCCATTGGACCAAAGGGTTGTGAAGGCACCTCACCCAAGTAATCAGTAGACTTGGTAGCATGGGTCAAGACATCAGCCATATTCCCCCAGTGTCTTGAACTTTGCCTTTGCGGTTTTTCAGGGATAACTCTTGCTCAGGCAGAATAAACAGAGGAAACCAAAACTGTGGACTTCATATGAGCAACTTTGACTTCGGCCCTGCATTTAGGTTTATAGGTTCATAGATGATTACTAAGCTAACAGCCCTTGTGGACCATTTTAAGCCTAGCAAATTACCTCATGTGAGACTCGAACCCTGCACCTTGTGTCTGTAAGATAAACACCTTAACCATTATGCAACCTCCCTCTCCAAGAGTCTTTGCTTGGAATTTAGTACAATCAGAATGATTAGAGATGTCATGCCAAGGCTGCAGACAGAACAGATGCAGTGAAAATGTTTACATGGGATTTGTTTCCTCACACTCAGATGTCTGTCAGCTAGAGATGTAAAGACTCTGGTAAGTCAGGATGGCCACGGGCTTCTGCATATCAGAAGACCCAAAAATCAGTACTACAACTAACTGCAAAGAACAGTCTGTTAAAGGCCGTTGCCTTCAAGGTTCTTCGCACTGTTTCTATGGTTCCCCATTCTAGCTCTAGATGCAGACTGGATACCATGTGAAGTTCCTGATCTCTTTAGTCCTCTCTGCCTAGAGGCTTGCACTAATGCCAGATTATACCCTTTTGCAATCACATTTAGTACCCATTTGTCTGAATTAATTAGCCTCTCGTCTTCTAGACTTGCAGCTAATCCTCATAAGTGGGGCATCTGGTCTTAGAACCAGGATGGAAGAATACAAGGGAAAGGAAGGGAGCATGAAGTTGTCTTTGGAGTGGCTGATGCTTTGATGGTCTCCTTACCTCACAATGTCTTCCTGGCATTTTCTCTCTTGTAAGGACCTGTTCCATAGGGATTGCTTACCTTTCTCGTTTCCTATAAAGGGTCCGGGTTTGTTAAGGAAATTCGTACTCTGGGGAAGGCAGTGGAATATGGGCCTCACTGTGTCCATTACTCTTCCTTTTCTTTCAGTTTTCTAAATACTTCACAAGCCTATTGGCCAAATAAGGGTTCTCTGTCCAAGGCTGAATTTAGTAGTCTTATCTCAATATCCTCTGCAAGGACTTGTACATGTAGCTAAGAATGCCTTCTGAGCACTGTCTCAGTGGCAGCTACTTTAGATGAAGCATCAGCAACACAGCTACACCTAATGCCATGCATATCCAGCTGGCTGCAGTCTGGATCTGATGGCATGCCCCCCATGGTCTTCATTTTATGCATTAAAATTCTTCAATCTCTAAGTTAAACTTTGAAATGTGAGCAGGGTAATTCAGAACTCCAAACGATACTGTAGAAAAGGTGTGTGCTTTTTGCCATACCTATCTAGAAGTCTACTTTGTCACAGGCAAAGCATTCCACTTAGAGGAGTTGTGCTCTTTTAGTAGCCTGCTGGTAACAATTTCAAGATCTGCCATCGGATTTTTGTACATGAAAGAATTTAGCTCTCAGACTCTGTAAAAATCACCAGTTTATGACAGTCACCATAGCCCAAAAGCCTTTCTGTGCCTTAGATGCCTCTGAGGCTTGCCAACTGAAATGAACAATCATTAGGACAGAGGAGTCAAAGGTAAGGTCCTCTGATGGAGTCTCTGGGGCTAGTCTCTTCATAATCAGTATTATAAGCTCAGTGTGGAGGACATCTAACTTGTATCCATATAATCCTACTGAGCAGTCAGAACCTGGCCTAGTCACTTTACTGTATGTGATGGAAGTTCGCTCTCCTTCTAGGAGAGCATTCCTCCAAACTTGTAGGCCTGCTGTGCTCAATCCTTAGGGAAAAAAGAAAAAAAAAAACAATCTTGGCTGAAGAGAACTAGTCCTGATATGGGACAACTGAGGATGCTATATGTGCCTCATGTAGCATCTAGACATCAGGACTGCCTGGCAGCTAGGGTCAGGACTGCTACAGCAGCAAGTTGATTATCCGAACTAATTGGGACCAAAGGTAGTTCAGATAAACATACACTGAACTGGATAAACTTCTAAAATCTTGTTTTTTCTGCACTCAGGGAATACACTTTTTCAACCATTCAGCAAGTCCAGTGCACAAGAAAGAATATTTTTCACGCACAAGTAGGCTACAAGTTAAAAAATGTGTAACATTTACATATTTGGACCATTTTTCCTACAAAAAACTTTGGAAGGCTGGGTTTGGATAACTGACGTTATGGATAATTGACTTTACTGTAATTAGGGATGTCCTCTGCCTCTAACTAGTGTGAGTCAGTGATTAGAATAGCTAGTCCTTCCCCACCTTATTTATTCAATTTCCAATTGCTACAAGCTTTCATCACCTTTTGAGAGAACAATAATGTCTACTCTTGTGTGATGTTCAATGGCTGCCCAACATGGAGGCATCCCTAATAATATAGCATGTAGGCAACTATACAGATGCTGGGCTACAGGGGTTTGAGCATCAACACATTAACGGCATCCTTGGACCAAGACAGCTCTGTGTAATCCACTGTCTCCTCTGATCAAATCGCGGCTAATGTAAAAGGATGTCTAAAGGACTGTTCTTTGAGAATATACAGGATTTGAGAATGAAGGCACTGCTAGATTTTTATTTAAATAAGCTAATATGGGGCTTCTTTTCCAGCCTTAATTTTTGGCTTAAACTCCCTGCAAATTTCACACACAGATGTCAAGGATGATGATCACCTTTAAAGTTATGGTCTTTCACAATCTTACATTTTCCACTTGGGTGGGATCCACACACACGCACTTGGAAATGCCAGGAACCCAAAGGCATAGCTCAAACTTCCCAAATCTAAAGTCTTTTACCACACAAAACCAAAGGATTTTTTTCTGAAACACAAAATTAATATCCCGAGTGAGTGCAAATATTCTAACAGGCAACAATAGCAAGAAAATGATTAAGAAAGCCTTATAGACCTTTAAGGAAGAGAATAAAGATGAATTTAACCCTTGTAAACTGGAACACTTATTAAACGAACTTTAATAGAAAAATAGCTCAGCCCTTATCAGAGATGGATGCTCAGATCTGGGATGAAAAAAGCAAAGCCCTTCATTTATGGGTTCAAAACAACTTAGTCCATTTGCTTTTATATGCTCATCTAGTGAAAGACTTCTGGGCAAATTAGAGGATTTACACAACTCTGGGATGGTACTGCAGGGTCTCTGACCAAGAAAGGTACCGGAGTAGGTGTGTAGTTAGACTAAGGGCCTGAAGGTCTAGATGAGGACTTGCCAGATGAGCAAGGTAGGAGATCCTTGTAATGCTGTATGTGGATCAGCTTCTCTAAAGTTAGGCTGGGGATGGAACAAGCTTTATACAGCCAAAATGAGCTATCCTGGCTTTCTTCAGAAACCTTAGACTAATGAGAAACAGGGAAGTGCAAAGGAGACCCATGCAGTCACTGCTGAACTACATCACACGAGGTCTGTCCCAGATGAGATATCAGGAAGAAAAGGCTACTGCATTTGGGAGTTGGTCGGTAAGGCAAAGATCACAACAAGGTTTGCCCCAGGAGTGAAACACAGGATTCACCACTAAATGAACAACTATTCATGTGGCATCAACAAGCACTGAACAAGCCTTCCCACAATAAAGCTGGGGCCCTGCGCAGCGACTAAAAAGTGTCAGATTAACAAAGCACATTCCCACAGCTACATGGCCTTCAGACACAAGGTATGAGTGGACTGCAGCCAGATTGCTGACATATCAAGCCATTGCCAAGATATTACAGTGGATGACACTTACACCACTCAAGAGGAAGTCGTGCAAAGCCTGCAATAATAGGAATGTCCTCTCCTTTAGAATATTTGTGTGTAGACTGGCTCTATGATTATTCCTCTTGGAGTGCCACTCCAAATGCTCCTCCCCTATCAACATACTGTAGAGGCATCCACAGTGAGTGAAGCAATACAGGGAGGCAGTGAATGAACTGCCATGAGAAAAGTTGTGCAGGTGCAGACCCCTGTCTAAATGCCTGTGTCACATCCAGAAAATCCTAACCAGAAGCTATATGGGGTCCTATATTTTGACCCCATTGAAACCTCAGGGTCCACTGTAGAGCTCTTATTTGATATCCTGCAATAAGAATTAGAGAGGGAGAGACAAAGTTGCTGCCATGAGCCCCAAATTCTCAAGGCCTAATGCCAGTGTTGCAGGTAACAGCAGACTACGAACTTAAGTATTGCAGCACATAACCCTGTCTCGGGGAAGGCCATTAAACAGAAAAGTGAATGTCTAGGGGGCACATAAAGATTAGTGTTTGTAATGGCTTCATATTGTTTTTTGCAGTGTTTAATGAGATTCACAAAGACCAGAACAGTTATAATAAGTAGCTAGAATCAGGAACTCTTACAGTGGCAGCTAAGCAGCCAGTCATCCAGTTACAGTGAAACAGTAAAGTTGTGTACACTTACCATAAATGTAGATGTTTGAGTGCATTCACTGTTGCAGTCATCACATTTGGGTTATCTGCTTGCAGTAGCCCTCAGTCGGCCTGATTAACAAAGTCTTGGGTCCTGCGTCGGTTGCTGTCCCTTCTTCCGTGACGGCATCAGAGGTATAAAACATGCAGCTGACGCCATTACATCAGTCTTTCTTGCCGTGCAACAAAATATTTAGAAGCGAAAATATACCAACGACGGACAGTTTGTGGTTTAAATAAGGCACAAAACCGACAGCGAGGTACGTCGTGGTCAGGGCCTACGCAAGGAATACAGTACGAATGAAAATCTTTATGAGGTATTTGCATTCCACAAGTAATGCAATTATATACTTTTACTGACATTGGTTTAGAGCAAGAAAAAGTTTCCCCAACGAGGTACTTAGCTTTTAGTTGAAGACTTTGGTTCTAAAACTCGAAAACGAAAAGGAGTCGACCGACCGGCACTTGCAAACTGCTTCTGCTTCGGGAACCGCACAGCAAGAAAGACTGATCTAATGGTGTCGGCTGCATGTTTTATACCCCTGACGTCACAGACGAAGGGACAGCAACCGACGCAGGATCAAAGACTTTGTTAATCAGGCCGACTGAGGGCTACTGCAAGCAGATAACCCAAATGTGATGACTGAAACACGAAGAACATCCTTGGTTCCCATCAGCCTGACATGCACTGGAATTACCACCAGGCTTCTGGTAATCACCCTGGAGGCCATGATGGCATCAACAAACTGAAAGTGACTGGTTCTGATCATGAAGGTATGGAAGCCTTCTTGATTCCATGGCCATCTTGATAAGCAAATAAGCATTCTGGAGTTCCAGAGAACATATCCTTGTCTTTCTTCCCTGGGCATTTAAGAGTCAGTTGCAATGAAAGCATCTGGAGCAATGTGTCTGCTACAAAGGGATGGAGGCTGCCAAGATCTAAGGTTTCCCTGAAGTCCTCTGCTTTCTAGGGAAAAAAAAGAAAAGAAACAACAGCATTCGCACCTTCTATGGTCTGGTGAGGCTTCTTGAATTGCTTTTCTGTGTAAGAGGTTTAAGACCTCTAGTGTAGCCACTGTCTTCTGAATGTTTGGGATTTCAACAAGGGAAGGGATAATGGCTGAGGTGGGTATAACAAAGGGAATTGTGCAGACTCTGGATCTTATCATCCTGATCCATTTGTCTTGTGTGATGGCCTATCTTGCAGGGAAATGAAACTCATGATGACTGCTTTAAGAGCAGGACAATCATCCCTAATTTTTGCAGGCCACCTCTAAGGCAGCCACCATTCTGGAAATCTTCACGGCAGCAATGTTTTCTAACATAATGCTGCCTAAATGGAAACTGTGGGCTTTTTCTGAGCCACAAATTCTAGGCCTTTCACTGGTTACAGTAAAATGTCCTCGGAGTTGTGGACAGCTTCATAATAATGGCCGAGAGCATCTTCTCTTCCAGCATACTCTTCAGCAGTTTATTCCTCACCTGTGGAGAAAAGAGTGGAATCATTACAGGTGCCCATTAGTGTGATGTCCTGATGATGCCCACAAGACTGCAATGCCTTAGCCAAACATGTACATATACAGCTACAAGTTACTCCGCCAACTTCATTGTGCTAAAGATAAATGGTGGTTAGATTCAGGTGGCAATTGTGATAACTAACTCCTAACTTCCTATGTACATTGTCAGGTGACAGCTTTTCTAAGATATCAAACACTTGTCCTGCTAACTCACACTGCAAACAGTACAAGTCAAGTAATTAAGCCCACAACAAAAAAGGTACCATATGCATAAGTGCTTTTCTTAAATTGTTGCAATGCTCACAACTTCTTGTTAGGAGAATAAACTGGGCATTTCTGAGGGCTTCTTTCTGAGGGTTAGCAACCACAATCGATCAGCTAAAGAAACTTTACATCAACATTCATGGTTTTTGGAAGACTAATATCTTGTCCATCTCTGACGAAGGCATTACAAACTCTGAGTTCCTGCCAAGTCCTCTGAGCAACAGAAACTACCTTGTTGGTTGCAAGGACCACCCAAACGGTAGGTAGGGTTGAGCACAAAGCTTCCTTCTGGATCTCTTCTTCAAAAGAGACAGGGTCAAATGGCCTAGACTCACACTGATGCATCAAGTCCAAGAATTTCTCTGAACTTGGAATCTGAGATGGTACCAAAAAATGAAAGACCTGACCTGACCTGAAAACTGAAGATCTGTTGAAGGAAGCAAAATCTACACTGAAAAACTCTAGAATTGCTCCACAAAAAGCCTGGGATTGCCTATCAATGTGTGTAGCAGAAGCAAATGACAACTGGATAGACAGCCACAGTGCATTATGGGAGCAGTGGGACAAGTCAAAGTCTTACAGAGTGACTAGTGCCTGACAGCTGCCAGTCCTGTAGTTGATATGTACTAGTTCATGTAATAGAGTATCTCAAGACATGCACTTTACTTCAGGTCAATAGAGAGGAAAGATCAGCCAAAGGAGAGTGTTAGATCACGAGTTACCAAGGCATCAACACAACATAACTGTCACATCCTGATGACTTCTAATCAAATGACATTAACATGTCTCACCTGTGTTCTGCTTCCAGAGAGTGGGAGAGGTGATCTACTTCCAAAGAACTTGAAAGGTGATCTGTGCCATCATCAGGTGAGACAGAGAGACCATTTCGATGACGGCACTGCTCATCTCCATTTTCTTTTGTCTCAGGAGAACTGCTCTCTATCTGCAAAACACAGAAAAGAACACTTATGCTACTGTAAGAGAGGGTGCAATACCATATTTACCTAGCAAATGAAATCTGTGGGAACCTACTGAATGAACACATTTGCATTTAATTTGATTACCAGTTAGAACCTTAAACATATCACACAAGATAAGACTGACAGAATATCAACTGACATGCAAACAGCAGTCATGACAGTTGCCAAAAAGTCAGGGTTACGTAAACAGCACAAGGTGTACAGGGCCAAAAGCAAAAGGTGAAATCTTTTTGAAGGCTATGACCTTTGCCAGTCAATTTCCCTCATCAGTAAACTGTCATCCAATCCTTACAGCAGCATGGGTAAAGATGAACATCCACATGTCAAGCTGTGAAAATGGACCAAAAGTACCCTAAATAAAATATCATGGGTAATGGAGTGATTCACAGAAAAATTGCAAGCAGGAAGGAGAAGGGGGCAGTGATCCTTGCACATCTGCTCAGAACAGGATGTTGGTCACTCAGTCAGTAGCTGTATTCTAAAGTCCAAGTTAATGGTAAGAGATCCAGACTGTGCCGAACTATTTTTAAAAAAAAAAAAGAAAAAAAGACAGACTTCTCAACTAATAGAATGTGAAGAAATATAAAATCTCCTGCTAAAGTGGGAAAGCATTTTTTCACAACAAATTTAGAAGTTATGT
This sequence comes from Protopterus annectens, assembly GCF_019279795.1. Taxonomy (NCBI): domain Eukaryota; kingdom Metazoa; phylum Chordata; order Ceratodontiformes; family Protopteridae; genus Protopterus; species Protopterus annectens. The sequence goes on along the minus strand of NC_056734.1, from coordinate 552,469,420 downwards.
ACTTACCATAACATAGCATCTGTGTTGTCCATTTTCATTCTTCCTCACGTTTGGGTCTTCGGATACAACCTCAGATCCGACTTGGCCACCATCACAAGACTTTAGGATCGCAGCCTCAAGCTCCTCCCTTTACCATAATAAATCACACCTTCCCTAACTCCTCAGATCAAGTTTGTTGCCCTCATACATGACACTAACAGCAAGAAAATAGAGAATAAAAATCTGGGGCCCAAACCATGAACCTAATGGTTCTCCAGGTAACTTCTCGAAGACACCAATGGTGGGGGATGGATGGAAAGGATGTGAGGAAGAATGTAAATGGACAAAACAGATGCTACGTTATGGTAAATACAACTTCTAAATCTGATGTTGTCCTTTCATTCTCCCTCACTGTTGCGTCAGAGATCCAAGCTACGCAACTACTGTGTGGCCCCCTAGGGAAGGATATGCCAGAGCACTGACAAGCCAAAGGATGCCCTGCTTCTGGAGACAATATCCAACTTAAAGTGTGACACAAATGTACATTTGTTAGACCAAGTGGCTGCAGCTTACATTTCATCAATGTCCTGGCAGAGGAAGTAGCCATAGATCTAGTTGAGCAAGCTTTAGGAAGACAAGGTAATTCAACTCCCATTTCAGAATAAACGGCAGAAATTAGTAGTTATGTACTTACCATAACTTGGTATCTGTGATGTTCATCGTGCATACAGCTGCAGTCATAACAGATGGGTTATCCTGCAGTCAGGCGGGTCCTCGGTCGGCCGAATTCCAAAGTCTAGGTCCGGCGTCGGTTGTCGTCGCTTCTTCCCTGACGTCAGTGCGGCAGGGGTATAAAAGAACCAGCCGACGCCATTTTCTTCAGTCTTTCTTGCCGCGCGGTGCCCGAAGCAGAAGCAGTTCGCAAGTGCCGGTCGGCCAGCTCCTGAGATTTACGAAAATTTTTCAGCCGAAGTCTTCTTGAAAGCTAAGTACCCCGTTGGGGAAACTTTTCTTGCCTCAGACCGATGTCAGACAAAGTTAATAATTGCATTTCTTGTGGGAAGCAAATATCGCATAAGGATTTCCATTCCTTCTGCATCAGACCATGATGTCTCGGCCTGCCGTTTTTGTGCTAGATTCAACAAACGCACTATTAAGCGTCGGGCGGAGTTCGCCCAGCACTATTTTGATAAAAATTTAATTACATTATGTCGTCGGATACTCCGACTCCAGTTTTGAGTAAAAGATGCAAAGATAAGGACCGATATACGAGGTCCGCGACTTCTACCGACACCATGCTAAAGCCGGCTACAGGTGCTCCGGTTCTCAGCGAGGCGCCAACGCAGCCCCTGAGTACCGACGATGCTTCTTTAGCGGTGTCTTCTGTGCCCGAGGTCGCAGGCTCCTCGGCCCCCACTCCGACTACAGATACCGACGCCACTCTTGGCGGGGAAACTCAGAATTTAGACAGACCTGCCACCTCTCAAGGTGTCTTCAGGCCTTCCTGTTTTTCCATTAAGGCTTTCACAAAATCTAAAGCAGCCATGAAAACTAAAAGACAAGTTCCACAGAGCCCCTCTCAAGGCCCCATGCCTAAAAAACAGATGCTCAAAATGGCAGAGGATTTGATTACTCTTATCAGGGGTTCTCAACCACCCTCAGACAAAAGGCCCAGACTGGAGGAAGACTACCCTTCCTCAGACCAAGCCTCTATTACCTCAGAACATTCTGAGGACCAGGAATATTCATATTCCCCTTTTGAAGATTCTGATGCTGAGGAGTCCATTCCCTCGGTCTCCCCCCCTGAGGACTATTCTTTTGGGGAAACCTTACATACCTTGAGGGAGCACTTTCACTGGGAAGGCCAAGATTACTCAGATTCCAAGAAAAGGCTCAGGGATTTTCTCTTGCTTCCTCAGCACAGGCCTCTGGCTATCCCTCCTGTTTTAGATATATTAGATGATGTGTACACAGAAGCCAGCCTCAACCCAGATTCTTTACCCCCAGCTCCTGTTATGCCTGACAGGTATTACCGGGTTCCTGATTCACACCAATTCCTATACAAAAGCCATGCTGCTGACCCAGAAACTATTTCACAGGGTCCCAAAGGAATTAAGGCCTCTACTGCCAAAAACCCATTACCTTCAGAGAGGGATTCCAGAGCTTTAGAAAGGTGGGGGAAAAAGGTATACACCTCGGCCACTTTAACCATGAGGGCATTAAACTGTCACAGTTCCATATGTTAAAGTATCAACAGTTTTTGTTATCTCAGTTGAAAAGCAAAATGACACAACCTGAACAACCAGATTTAAAGGAGTTGCAGGATTTGTTGCATAGTGCAGAGCAAGTGGGTAAACATACCTTGCAATGTGGTTTTGATGCTTTAGAGGCCTCATGTAGAGCTGCTGTTACAGGGCCTGTCATACGTAGACATGCTTGGCTCAAAGAGCAAACCTTACCAGATCATGTCAAAGCTAAATTACTAGATGCACCTCTTCAAAAAGATGTATTGTTTGGTGTTAAAGCTGAGGAGGTACTAAAGAAAATGGAGGAAAAGGCAAGATCAACGCAAACAGTGAAAGATTTCCTACAGGTACAGCCTCCACGTTTCAGCAGAAACTGGCCTTCAAAAAATTGGTCCTTTCCAGCCACGGACAGACCTCAAAGAGGTAGATACAGGCGCCCGAGGGGTAGAGGGCAATCTCAAGGATCATTCAGAGCCAGACAATGGCAAGCACCTACACCAAGCGGTGGAGAAGATAGATCACAGCCATTCAGAAAGCAGACACAATGACTTTCCCCTTTGCATGCCAAGCAAAGCTTTAATGGCAGCACCTTTAGGTGGAAAGCTGGCATTATTTTCAAAAAATTGGCATATTGTCACAAAAGACAAATGGATCCTGGACATTATAGACAGAGGCTACAGATTCCACTTTCACACCCTTCCAAAAATGAGAGGCATGCCAAACCTGCCACAAAATCAAAGGGCAGAGGCACAAAAACATATTTCAGCTCTCATGGACATGAAAGCTATTCAAGAGGTACCTGCAAAAGAACAGGGTCAAGGTTTTTATTCCAGTCTTTTCCTGGTACCAAGGAAGGACAAAGATTGGAGACCTATTTTGGACCTATCCATCCTAAACACATATTTACTCGTACCAAAATTCAAGATGCTCACATTACAGCAGCTTCTTCCCATGCTGGGCAAAGAGTCTTGGCTGGTAACATTGGACCTCAAGGAGGCATACCTGCATGTCCCTATCAGACAAGATTGCAGAAGATACCTCAGATTTCTTGCAGGTTCAACCCATTATCAGTTCTCTGCACTGCCCTTTGGCTTATCTACGCGAGCGCCCAGAGTGTTTACGAAATGCCTGGCATCAGTAATTGCCTTCTGCAGACTTCAAGGGATACAAATATACCCATATCTGGACAACTGCCTGGTCCAAGCGGACAGCAAGCACATACTTCTGAAACACCTGGCCTTTGTAATAAAATTGTTGAACTTTCTGGGATACATAGTCAACAAAAAGAAATCAAAACTAATACCCTCTCAAGCAATAATTTTCCTGGGTGCCAGCTTGAATACAAACACCCAGATGGCCTACCTCATGCCAGAGAAACAAGGGCAACTATCTCAATACTTCAGAAAAATGGCAACCTTCACCAGGCTGACTGCAAGGAAAGTCCTGCAGGCTCTGGGATTAATGGCATCTTGCATCCTACTGATCCCATATGCAAAGTTGCATATGAGGAAACTTCAATGGTACCTAAAAAACTAATGGTCTCAACACAGCCACAGTTTGGAAACAATTATACCACTCATTCCATGTCTTCAAAAGGAATTTCTGTGGTGGGCTCAAGCATGCCAAAGAAACATAGGTCTCCCTTTCTGCATGCCTCAAGCAAATCAAATCATCACAACAGATGCCTTGGACTACGCCTGGGGGGTGCACATGACAGATCAGTGCATTCAGGGCAAATGGTCCCAAAAAGAGAAGCACCTACACATCAATCAAAAGGAAATGCTAGCAGTACAAAATGCAATTATGACCTTCAAAGACCTACTGCATCCAGGCCAGCTATTGATAAGGACAGACAACACCACAGTGATGTGGTACATAAACAAACAGGGAGGAACTTATTCATACCCCCTGTGCAGACTAGCCATGTCCCTTTGGAACACGGCTCTGGAATTGCAAATCCAACTTCAAGCACAATTCCTGCCAGGGAAGGAAAACACGCTGGCAGACAACCTAAGCAGAAATATGACAGATCCACACGAATGGAAGTTGCATCCTCAAGTTTTCGCAAAGATAATTCAGGCATGGGGACGGCCAGACATGGATCTCTTTGCTACCCACAAAAATTATCAACTGAAAAAATTTTGCACAAGGACCTATCATCCACAGGCCTGGAAAGTGGACGCACTTTCTTTCAATTGGACAACATTGACAGTCTATGCCTTTCCACCTCTTCCTCTGCTGCCCAAAGTTCTATTAAAAGCCAGAGCAGAGGCGCCAAAGATGATTCTCATTGCTCCAGACTGGCCAAGACAACACTGGTATCCACTCCTGAAGAGCCTGACGCATTCCCCTCCACGGATCCTGCCTCTAGTGCCTCTTCTGTTAACCCAACACAGCTTCAAAACTCTTCACAGTCAGCTAAAAACCCTCAATCTAGCAGCATGGAGGATTCCTTGATTTCCCAACAGATCCTCCTCTCCAAGGAGGTGCAGGATGTCATCTTGGAGGCCAGAAGACCTTCAACTAGAAAAGCCTACTCCGCCAAATGGAAACGGTTTTGTGCCTGGAATCAGAAAAAGGGCCAGAATCCTTGGGTTCTAAATTTACCTCAAATATTACAGTACCTAGCTGAGATGTTAAACAGTGGACTTTCCTTCTCCTTAATCAAGATCCATGCTTCAGCTATTTCTGCACAATACAACATTGATCCTCCTTTATTCTCTCATCCTCTCTTAAGACAGTTCCTCAGAGGGGCTAAGAATATAAAACCCCCAAGGAAACCACCAGTACCTGCTTGGGACCTCAACTTCATTTTAGAAAAACTGACTCTGCCTCCATTTGAGCCAGCTGCCTCAACAGAAGTACAATATTTGTCATGGAAAACAGCCTTCCTTCTGGCTATCACCTCAGCACGCAGGGTTTCGGAGCTACAAGCCCTCATGGCGGTGCAACCTTTCATCATTTTCCATCAGGAGAGAGTTTCCTTACGAACCAACCCTTCCTTTATGCCAAAGGTAGTATCCAGTGTAGCCTTGAATCAGACTATACACTTACCTACCTTTTATCCTAACCCACAAAACAAAGGGGAAATACTACTACATTCCTTGGACATTCACAGACAACTTCGTTATTATTTGGACAGGACAAAGCCATTCAGAAAATCAGAGCAACTCTTTGTGTCCTATGCTACAGGTGCTCAAGGAAAGGCTATTTCCAAACAGACAATCTCAAAATGGATAGCCCACTGCATAAGCTTTTGTTACTCATTTCATGGAAAAACTGTACCTACAAGCATCAGATCTCACTCCACAAGGGCCACAGCTACCTCTGCAGCTTTCCTCAGGGGGGTTCCTACCAAGGATATTTTGGAAGCAGCCACTTGGAGTTCTGTGCACACTTTCTCCAAGCACTATCACCTTCCACTATACTCTAAATCTAGAGCGGGCTTTGCCACAGCAGTCTTGCAGGGCATCCTTGCACCTCCTAGTTCCACTTAGTGCCTGCCACCCCTTTTTAGCTTTGGAATTCTACCCATCTGTTATGACTGCAGCTGTATGCACGATGAACATAGTACAGTTTTGTACCTACCATAAATGTAGATGTTCGAGTGCTAATACAGCTGCAGTCCAGGTTTCCCTCCCTCCATACCCTCTTGGGACAGGCCTTATGACAAACACCTCCTCATACAACTTGATTGGGGTATTCTTTATGGTGTATTTGCTTGCAAACTACTGTTTTTTGATTATATTACATTGCATTATTACATGAGTTTATGTTTTGCCTTCCTTCTGGGGGCACCTGATATCTGGGGCAAGAAAAACTGAAGAAAATGGTGTCGGCTGGTTCTTTTATACCCCTGCCGCACTGACGTCAGGGAAGAAGTGACGACAACTGACGCCGGACCTAGACTTTGGAATTCGGCCGACCGAGGACCCGATTGACGGCAGGATAACCCATCTGTTATGACTGCAGCTGTATTAGCACTCGAACATCTACATTTATGGTAAGTACAAAACTGTACTTTTTCCTGTTTCATTATTCATCACATCTGGGTCTTGGATCAGATGTTGGATCTGATCCGGCACTTTACAGAATAGATTTAAGGCTCAAGCTTCTCCCACTCCCATAATCCCTTTCTACCTTCCAATCCTCATATCAAAGTTTGCTGACAAATGAAAGGAAAACATCAGGACATATAACTATCAAAGTAAACATAGATAATATTGTGATAGAACCACAAGAGGAGGTAGCCCAAGGGGCCCAATACTCCAGCCTCTCCAGATCCACCAGAAACATGGAAGGGGGGGGGAGAGTGATGAATAATGTTATGGTAAGTACATAACTATTGATATGATGTTATCCATTTCATTATACATCACGTGTGGGTCAGAATCCCCAGCTACAAAGAACCCCAGGCGTCCCCAAGAAAGGACAGGCCTGAGCATTGTGGAACCAAAATATGCTCTACTTTTGGAGGGACCACTTGTGTGGAATCAAGATAGACCTGATGCTTCAGACTTGGAGAAAGTCCGCTCTACCACCCAAACTGCCAAAGGACTCGAGGAAACCCCAATCCCAATAGCAGAAACCACAAGGGAAGGGGGAGGAGAGCCTGCCCCAAGTCTATGCCCTTTGGACTGTACTGGTCTCGAGCTGAAGGCCAATGCCCCCAAGGGAAGGGACCAACCCAAAAGGCCTGGACCAGAACCCCTCCCGAGGGACCCGGCACTGACCTCTCGGAGCAGAGACCCACTGTGATCCAAAGCCACAAGGATAGAGCTAGTCAGGGACCCTGGGGGAATCAGGAAAGCAGACATTCTTGGATTCACCGATGCTCCCTAGGGAAAACCAGGGGTTAGGATTCTGAAAGCACAGGAAATGGAAGCGGAGAAGCCAATTTAGGAGCTGGGGATCTCCCCCAGCTTGAATGGGATGGGGATGCTTAAAGGCCCATCTCTATCTGGGCCCAAAGGAAACTCATCATCATCCTGTCCATGTCAGAAGGTAAGATGCTCCTGGAGGACCCGGAAGAGGCTGAAAAATGGGTGGATTTAGATAAGGAAGCCTTTCTGGATCCCACCACCATCCTGTGGCATTCCCAATCCTGGGAATAACTTCTACACCTAGGAACTGTAAACTCCAATCCTGAGAAGAACTGGGAAGCCCTGAATAACTAATTCCAGATCCGACAAACGTGTCGGATCCGAACCTGGAAGATCAACTTGCCTCATATCCAAGAGGATGGAGGTAGGATCTGAAGTTCTCTGCTCCAGGGAGACTTCGGTACCAGAAGACAGATCCTGAACATTTTGATTAAAAACGGTCAAGGATGACTTCGGATCTGAGGGGCTGTGATCAGAGTGTCTCGGTCTTAATGAAGCTAGAGGATTAGCCCCCGGGAAGGCAGAGGAGGCTTGCCGCCTCGAGTCCTTATGGCTGCTAGGGGAGGGGGAGCCCGAAACAAAGGGACCCTTTTGCACCATGCCCCTGAGCAAAAGTTTACTCCAGCGATCCGCCAACACCTGAGGACTGAACGCAGTGCATACTCAGCATTCTGCCTCGAGGTGGTTGGATCCCAGACAATAAACACACTTCTTGTGGGCATCAGAATTAGGCATCTTACACCCACAAGAACATCTTTTAAAGCTGGTAGGTTTGTTTGCCATAGACCTACACCAAAGCACACATGCACACCCAAAAGCACAAATCTAAACTAAGAAGCTCCTAAACTACCAACACAACCCTTGACAGTTAACAGGGACCAAACTCGCAACCAACCAACAAAAGTAAGCACAATACAGAACAAAACCCCCCAACAGACCTAAATGCTAAGCTAAAGGTAAGGGAACTGCTGAAGGCAGAAAGACAATAACAGAAAAAGGCACGAAGCACCAAAAAGGAAGGAAGAGCAAAAAAGAATGCAAGCCTAACGCTGTATGCAAGCTAAAAAGGGGAGGCTAAACTACTTAGAAAAACAGAAATTAAATCACTTAACTTGAAAAAAATCAATGAAAATCTTCTAACCAATGCTGTGAGCCAGGAATCATGTCTGTAGCGAAATGCAGCAAACGGTATCTAAGGGTTGGAAGGTAGAAAGGGATTACGGAAGTAGGAGGAGCTCGAGCCTTGAATCTACTCTGTAAAGTGCTGGATTGGCTCCGACATCGGATCCAAGACCCAGACATAATGAAATGGATAACATCAGATACAATCAGTTATCCATTTAGCTAGGGTGATCTTGCATTACTGCTTGGCCCAAACGATTAGTAGAAAAAGATATAAATAGGTGATCACATATTCTATGCTTCTTTGTACTGTGCAGATAGAAACACAACATCTATGTCTATGAACATCGAGAAGATGTAGCAGGTATTCTCCCTGATTTGAATAGTTAGGGAACAAAACAGGTAGCTGGATGGATTAAGTAAAAAGAAGTTATGTACTTGCCATAACGTTCCATCTGTGTTATTTCATTCAATGCGTGAGCTTCTGATCCAACCTCAGATCAGACACTTGCCACTTACAAAGCTTAGGCTCCAAATTTTGATCTCCTCCCCTATCCATAATGCCTCACTCCCCCCCTGGTTACCTTAGATCAAGTTTTCTGCTACCATACTTACCATGTAAATGCAATGTACATCAATACTGACAGTTACCAACAGAGAGAGAGAGAGAGAGAGAACAGGGGCTCAACAAGGAACACAGGTTCCTATAAGATATCCCAGAGACTCCCCTCACTCTGGAACAAAATCCCAGTCCAAGTTAGGCAGAGCCCCTCACTGACCCTCTTCAAGAGAAATCTTGACGAGTGGATGAGAGATCATAAGTTTACCCCAGGGATCTCCTCTGGGTCCCTGCTAGACAGAGGCACAATAAACTATCCGTAAAAGGGCTATCTTCTGTGACCTACTATTTAAAGGCACAGTCTACAAATCTAAAAGGGTGGCGAAAGCCAAACACACTCTGGCTAGGCTTATAAATGCCCTAGGGCAGATAGCCTAGTATGAACCTATAAGCATATATGTCAGGTCATTCACAAAAGGATGGGGGAAGCGTGAGGGTAGGGTCCAGGAAGAATGAAAAAAAACAACGCAGATGGAATGTTATGGTAAGTACATAAATTCTTTATCTGATGTTGTCATTTTCATTCTTCCTCGACCTGTGTGACATAGTCCCCAGCTACAACAACCTTGGGTGGCCTTCATTGAAGGATATTCCAGAGCATTGCAGAACCAAAAACAGCTCTGCTTCTTGACACAATGTCCAGTTTGAAGCAGGAAATGAAGGTGCGAGAATTGGACCACGAAGCAGATGAACAAATATCAACTGAAACTTTAGCCCAAAAGGCTTGGGAAGTTGCCACAGATCTAACAGAGTGAGCTTTGACTCGGTGAGGTAAAGGAACATATTTGGATTCATAAACTAAATGCAGTCCCTTAACTATTTAGCTAAGGTGGTCCTGGCAACTGGTTTACCCTTTTATGCATCAGAAAATGATATGAAAAGCTGGTCAGATTTCCTGAAAAATTTAGTTCTGTCTTCATAAAACTGCAACAGTCTGTGAACATCCAGCAGATGGGGTGTGCATTCTCCCTTGTTTAAGAAATGAGAAAAAAAGACCGGCAAGTTAACAGATTGTTTTATATTTTTCTCAGTCGCAACTTTGGGAAGAAAGGACAGATTAGTACACAATGTCACTCTGTCCTTGTGAAAAAGTAAGGGTATTTACAGGACAGAACTTGCAATTCAGACATGCTTCTTGCAGAAGTGACAGCCACCAGAAAAACACTCTTCCATGATAAGAATTTCAAATCTAACTTGGAGGGTTCAAAGGAAGGAAGAACCAGAGCTTGTAAAATCATAGTTAGAGTCCAAGGAGGTGTTGGATCTTTGACAGGAGGGCGAAGAAGGAAAGTTCCTTTAAGAAAAGCCATACACAACTTTGATGAGGCCAAAGAAGATGCATTTTTCTCAGATATGAAAATCTGAAATGGCTGCCAATAGTACTTCTACAATGGGATGACTGGCCCCCTCACAGAAAAAAATGAGCAAGAAAATCTATAACTGCTGGGATAGGAGCAGAAAAAGATCTAATTTCTGCTGTTTAGCCCAAACAGAAAATCCTTTCCATGTGCTCTTGTAAATTTTTATAGTCAAAGATTTGTGGGAGGAGATTAGAATGTTTTTGGATTGGGGTTGAAAGCCCAGCAGATCTACCCATCATTGGAATTGGAAACACCATGTGGTTAGTTTTAGACCTGGGAGATGGGGATTAATTAGCCCTGATGGATGGGATAGTAGATCTGGACAAGGTTCATGCGTCCACGGAGGGGAAAATCAGATGAGACCAAAAGAAGGTGAACCAGACTTGCCAAGGCAAAAAGGGGGCACTGAGGATCACTTTGCTCTTCAACCTGAACGCTTTCTGAACAAAGATGAAGATCAAGGGCAGAGGAGGAAAGGCATAAAGTAATTCAGGAGGCCAAGCATGGACCACAGCATCCCTGGATAACTGTCCTGGAGGAGGGATCAGGGCGAAGAACCTGTTGCACTTGTTGTACTGGGATGCAAAGAAACTGCAGCAAGGTTGACCCCATTTGTAGAAGATCATATTCGCCACTGACTGATTCAGGGACCGCTCTCGTGAGGCATCAGTAAGACACTGCTGATCCTGGCTGCTAGAATGTTGTGCCCCCCTCCCCCCGAATATGCACTGCAAGCAGAGAGTGGTTGGTAGAGACAACCCACTGCCACACACTCATTACTTCTCGGTACAGGGGATAGGTTCATAGGTTAGTACTAGGCTAACTGCCCTTGCGAGCCATTGTAAGCCTAGCCAATTATCCCTTGTGAAACTCAAACCCTGCACCTTGTGTTTGTAAAGCAAACACCTTAACCATTAGGCCACCCTCCCAAGCCTTAAGATCTGGTTTCCCCTTGTTTGTTGATGTACCAGACCACTGACATATTGTCCTTTTGTACTGCAATAGTCCCTGGACGAAGGAAGCTGTGAAATACCTGCAACTCTAAAAGGATCGCTCTCATCTTCAGGACACTGACATGTAGTTTGGTCTCCTGTGACATCCACATGCCTTGGACCGTCCGACCCATGAAATGCCCCTCCCCAAACCTCACCTGGGAGGCATCCATGGTCAACGTGCTGCTTGGGAGAGGAACAACAAAGGGGAGCAATTGAACTCCCAGTGTGTGATGCCACAAGAGAAGAGAATCCTTGCACACTTATGATAGTTTGATTGGATAGTTGAGGGGGTGTAGTAGTGCCCACTGGACTGCTCAGGTCCATTGCAGAATTCTATCTTTAAATTCCTCCAAATCTTTTGGGTTTCTAATACAATGACAGGAGTGGACCCCATACCTAACTCCAAATATGATTAAAGTTCATAAAATTAGTATTGTTTCAATCTTAGATGTCAGCCAGAAGTGCTCTTCGCAGCACCCGCAATGTGCCCAGTAATGACTCCTCCTGCAACTCGTACGGCATTACATGTATTGGTAAAATATCTAAATATGATTGTACTTTTTTTTTATAATAAGACCTGTTCCGCCTATTACTATTGGAACTGTCTGGGTATCTTTCTACCACATTGCTCTCATTTTGAATTCTCATATGTAGGCATGCTGTGGTAACAGAGTTATGGTGGCAGGTATGGAACACAGGGGCCCTGAATACTAGTTTGACTGGAGGAGCTGGGATTGCCAAGATTTGTCTGACATGTAGTCTTAGGTTTGAAATCCTTTCCGGAGTAAGGAAGGCCAAGGTCTTGGTAGTATCTAAACAAGTCCCTATGAAATCTATGCTCTGAACTGGCTGAAGATGGGACTTTTGTATGTTGACGGTTATGTCCAAAGTAGGAGCTAGCTGTTAACAGGTAGTCCCTTTGATTAAATCCTTCTGTAGACTAGTAAAATGGGAAAGATAGTTTAAGGCTTGTAGTGTGAAGGTAGAAGAGATGTAAACTCTCTCACCAAATCTGTCCATAGCCCTAGACTCAATGTTAGGACGATGGACAGAGCAGCTCTTTTTTGGGCCAGCTACTTCTTGGTGGCTGCTGCAACAACCATGGAATCTATCAGGATTTCCTTAGTCCAATGAAATCAGTCAGGGGGAGCACTGAAGATTTTTGTCTGCACACTTGGGTATAGGTTCTATCATGTTCAGACCCTTCCAAGCCCTGACTGATATTGGATAGAGTGCATCACCAGTGACAGAAAGCCTCAAAGAACACAGACTCCTCTGGGGTAGGGTTTTTGAAAGACCATCCACCTCTTTGGTGCAAGATTTCCAAGATGTCTCCAAAGGAGACATCCTCAAGTGGGGATCTGGGAGACCCTTCCCCTTCCTCGAAATCGGTACCTTCAGTGACTAATTCCTTGGAGGAATCCAGGTGCCTCCTCCTTCACCTTCTCTTCAGGGGAATCTCCTCAGCGAGGTGTTCCGGTGAGATGTTGGAAGAGCTCTGTGGTTCCAAAAGTGGAAGCATTTGTAGGTTTTGCTGGGACGGCTGTCCTGAGGAGGGCAGTGGTGAGATCTCAGAAACAGTCTCCAAGGGAGTGATAAGTGGATCTGAAAGGGTGGGAGCAGAGGCTCTCCTGGCATGGAGAGGCCCCTGTCTATCACCACGAAAGCAGAATGGGCCACTGAAGATCATTCTCTGGGAGCCCAAACTACCAGGACAGAGGATCCCCACACTTCCCCAGCCCTCCCCTCTTGAGAGGGAAGCTGGTGTCGAGCTGTCAAACTCCAATACTCCAAGGAGAAACGATGGCTCTGAAAACTTCAGAGTCAAGGTTAACCCCTCAGAGCCAATGGTGAGGCTTCGGCTCTGAAGATCACTCTGTTCTGACACAGTTGAGACCAAGCGAGTCAAGGAAGGTGCCAAGGTCAAAGTGAGATCCATACCTCTCAACCTTAGAGCATGAAATCTAGACAAAACCATAAATAAAAGTGGGACAAAGGCCCAAAAATAGGGACAATGTTTAAATACTGCTCTTACAAACTTAGAAAGTTGAAAGAATGAGAGGTTTTGCTTTAGCATGAATTTTCTGAAGGATATGAAGTCTGAAACTCAAATGTCTGTCATTTCATAACTTCAGTTTTTAATGATTTGCCACTAATTTGCCAGAAAACCACAATTTTATGAAAAAACAAACCAAAAACATGAGGCCAAAATCTGGATATTCTGCGACAATCTGCACAATTGAGAGGTATGGTGAGATCCACTATTGGATCTGACACCTCAGCTCTCAGGGCATTCAGAAACAAGGGCTTTGAAGCAGCAGGTAGGATCAAGAGAAGGAACTGAAGGTCTAAAGGCTGACAAGTTTGCCCAAGGTCCCCCACAAGGGACGAGGCTGGTAAGACCCCCCCCCCCATCAAGATCTGCGTCTGAAAGAACTACCTCATCACTCTGTCCACCTCTGACTCCGAAATACAGTGGGTAGACCTGACAGAAGATGCTCTGGAAGGTGGCCTGGATGATATCCTCGGAGACCTCTCTTTACAAGGTGAACCTGCGGTACGAGAAGTGAGCTCTGAAGGCAAAGGAGCTCAGGGTCAAGGACAGGATTGTGCGGATTCAGTCGGATCTGAAGCTCTGATATCAGAAGTCTTAGCAGCCTTGGCTAGAGGCTCATCTGACGAAGAGGAAGCAAACTTCCCCGGGGAACATTTTCTGCATTCCCTTTCTTGTTTTTTGTGTTTTTTGGAAGGGGGTTTAGCTCCTGAAGAACCACCTGTCAACAGGACCAAAGGAGGTAAAAGGCTCTTCAAAATAAGCTTGTTCCTCCTGTCAGCCAGTGCTCTTTGATGGAAGTCTTCACAGATGGTATAGAAGGCTTTGTGGTGAGCAGGGCCAAGACAATATACACACTCCCTGTGGGCATCAGATAAGGGAATCTTGTGCCTACAGGAAGTGCATTTTTTAAAACCTAAAGGTTTTAATCTTGCAACTTTAGAAAGGAAGAAGAAAATCCCAAGACATGCAAGTTTTTTTTTTTTAAACACAGTCAGATGGTAGGGTACAGAGGAGTATAAGAGAGGCTACACTAAAATGAAAAAATACTTATAACCGAAGAAAAAAACTCTCTCTCTCATGGAGCTTGAGACAACAGACTGTGATGCATCTCCTAAGAGAGGCAAACTATGAGGTAAACCTGGGGGGGATGAGGCATTATGGGTAGGGGTGAGGAGCTCGAGCTTCAGAGCCTAAACTTTTGTAAGCGGCAGAGTCAGATCGAAGGTTGGATCTGAAACCCACAGCTCGAGGAAGAATGAAAATAAGAGATTATTGGATTCTGTTGCTACTTTAGGCAAAAAAGAGGGATTTGTTCTCAGAGAAAAGTACAGTTGTGTACACTTACCATAAATGTAGGTGTTCGAGTGTATTCACTGTTGCAGTCATTACATTTGGGTAATCTGCTGGCAGGTTGCCCTCAGTTGGCCTGATTAACAAAGTCTTGGGTCCTGCATCGGTTGCTGTCCCTTCTTCCATGACGTCAGGTCGTCAGGGGTATAAAACATGCAGCCGACGCCATTTTCATCAGTTTTTCTTGCCCCAGATGTCAGGTGCCCCTCAAACCGGGAGCAAAATATGTGTGTGTGTGTGTGTGTGTGTGTGTGTGTGTGTGTGTGTGTGTGTGTGTGTGTGTGTGTGTGTGTGTGTGTGTGTGTGTGTGTGTGTATAACAGAAAGAAGAGGTATAAAAAGAGAAAAGTAGGGGGCTGGCAGGGGTAACCAGGACTGCAACAGTGAATACACTCGAACATTTACATTTGTGGGAAGTGTACACAACTGTACTATGTTCTTCGTGTTTCACTGTTGCAGTCATTACATTTGGGTAAAATCCCAAAGCTATGGTTGGGAGGTTGGAATTATAAAGCATTAGGAGCAGCTATAAGGCGCTGCAGGACAGCAGTGGCAAAGCCTGCTCTGGATTTAGAGAAGAGAGGTAAATGGTAATGCTTGGTGAACGTATGAACTGAGCTCCAGGTAGCAGCTTCTAGAATGTCTCTGGTAGGAACCCCTCTGAGAAAGGCTGCAGAAGTAGATGCAGCCCTGGTGGAATGGGATGTGATCCCCTTGGGGACAGGTTTACCATGATGCATGTAGCAGAAACAAATACAATGGCTTATCCATTTTGAAACAGTCTGCTTTGAGATAGCCTTTCCCTCTGCCCCTGCAACAAATGCCACCAGTAGTTGCTCAGATTTTCTTAGAGATTTTGTCCTGTTCAAGTAGAATCTTAGTTGTCTGTGTACATCCAATGAATGCAGAATCCGCTCCCCCTTGTTCTGTGGATTTGGGAAAAAAGTTGGCAGATGAATGGTCTGATTAAGAGCCACACTAGATACCACTTTAGGCATAAAAGGATGGATTGGTCCTGAGCACTACCCTGTCCGGGTAGAAAATAATAAAAGGCTCCACTGCCATGAGAGCCTGTAGTTCTGAGATCCTTCTAGCTGAAGTGACTGCTAAAAGAAAAGCTGTCTTCCAAGAGAGAAATTTTATGTCCGCAGTAGCAGCTGGCTCAAAAGGAGGCAGGGTGAGTTTTTCCAACACAAAATTGATGTCCCATGCAGGAGCTGGTGCTCTCCTGGGGGGTCTTAAATTTTTAGCCCCTCTGAGATACTGCTTTAGCAGGGGATGAGAAAAGAGGGGAGGCTCTGTATTGCAATGAGCTGAAATGGCAGAGGTGTGGATTTTTATGGAGGAGAAAAATAGGCCCTTGTGAAGTATCTCAGTTAAATATTGCAGAATCTGAGGAATATTGGGCATTGCTGTGCTTATTCCTTGTGCCTGATTCCAGGCACATAATCTTTTCCATTTACCAGCATAGGATTTTCTAGTACTAGGCCTTCTAGCCTCCAAAATGACATCCATCACAGGTTTGCTGAGAGATGCAACTGGTGAAATTAGTTGAATAGCCATGCTGCAAGATTCAGAGTTTGGAGCTGAGTGTGTAGAATTTGAAAGTTCTGCTGAGACGGTAGATAAGGTGGTCTGAGGCAGGTAGCACGGAGGAAGGTGTGACATATTGCGTAGGAGCAGGTACCAGTGCTGGCGAGGCCAGTCTGGAGCGATCAGAATCATTTTTGTTTTTTCCTGTCTAACTTTTAGTAATACCTTGCAGAGCAAAGGCAGAGGGGGAAAAGCATAGAATGATAGGTTTTTCCAGCTGAAGGATAGAGCATCCACTTTCCAAGCTTTTTGAGATGGATTCTTGTGCAGAATTTGTCCAAGTGATAGTTTTGGGGTGAGGCAAAAAGATCTATGTCTGGGCTCCCTCATTTGTGTGTCAACATGCTGAAGATTTGCGGATCCAGTTTCCATTCGTGTGGGTCCACAAGATTTCTTCTTAGTTCGTCTGCCAGAGTATTTTGCTTTCCTGGCAGGAATTGAGCTTGTAGATGTATTTGGTAAGTCAAAGCTGTGTTCCACAAAGTCATGGCTAGTCTGCAAAGGGGGTAGGAATGGGTACTCCCCTGCTTGTTTATGTACCACATGACTGTGGTGTTGTCCGTCTTTATAAGTAGTTGTCCTGGATGAAGAAAGTCCTTGAAAGCTGTCAGAGCATTCTGTACAGCTAGATTCTCTTTCTGGTTGATATGCAGGTGCATTTGATTTGGGCTTCATTCGTCCTGAATGCATCTCCCTGCCAGATGTGCCCCCAAGCATAATCTGATGCGTCTCTAGTCAGGGTTTGGGTGGCAGGGAGTGGAATGAATGACAGTCCCTTGTTTTGGTGACAGGCCTCTGCCCACCATAGGAACTCTTGCTGCAGGCAAGAGATGATAGGAATCATTGTTTCCACGGTGTGACTATGTTGGCTCCATGAGCTTTTTAGGTACCAGTGAAGTTTCCGCATATGCAGTCTTGCATATGGAATTAGAAGAATGCAGGAAGCCATGAACCCCAAGGCCTGCAGAATTTGTCTTGCAGATAACTGGGTTTTTGTGGCCACTTGTTTGAAGTAAGTCATCAAATGGATTTGTTTGCCTGGCGTGAGGTAAACCATCTGGGCAGTTGTATTCAAGCTTGCACCCAGGAATGTAATTTTTTTGACAGGGTACCAGTTGTGATTTCTTTTTGTTTATGGTGTACCCTAGGCAAGTTATAAGCCTTTTTACAAATGGCAGATGCTGTGGAAGAGTGTCTTTGTTTTCTGACTGAATTAGACAATCGTCCAGATAAGGACAAATTTGAATGTTCCTTTGTCTGCAAAATGCAATTACTGGTGCCAGGCACTTTGTGAAGACCCTGGGCGCAGTAGATAAGCCAAAAGGCAGTGCAAAGAACTAGTAATGATAATGGCCTGTTTTGAAGCGGAGGTATCTTCTGCAAGATTCCCTGACTGGGATATGCAGGTAAGCCTCTTAAGTCTAGAGTTACCAACCAGGCATCCTTGCCTAGCATAGGCAGCAACTGTTGTAGAGTCAGCATCTTGAATTTTGGAATGTCCAGGAAAGTATTTAGAATGGATAAGTCCAGGATTGGACGCCATGATTTGTCTTTTCTGGGTAACAGGAAAAGTCTTGAATTAAAACCTTGTCCCTTTTCCTTTTCTGGTACTGGTTGAATAGCCCCCATATTCATGAGGGACATAACTTGTTTCTGGGCCTCTGCCCACTGATTTGGAGGCAGATCTGGCAATCCGTTTGGAATTGGCAACATGTGGAAATGAAATCAGTATCCCTGGGATACTATATTTAAAACCCACTTGTTCTGGGTAATTAATTGCCAATTTTGCGCATGAAGTGCTAGTTTTCCCCCCAAAGGGGTTGCCAAAAGATAAGTGCTTGGAAATGGCAGAGGAAAGCCATTGAGACCGTTTACCGTAGGGAGGTGCCTTGCTACTTCCGGATTTGGAGGTGGAGGCACCCCATTGTTTTGTTCTGCAAGTTCCTTGTGAATGAAACCTGTAGCCTTTGGAGTGTCTGGGTTTGACCTAAGCGGCTCTGGTGGGTACTGGAAAGGACCAATTCTTAGTAGGCCAGTGCCTACTGAACCTGGGTGTCTGCACTTGTAGGAAATCTTTTACAGTTTGCATAGATTTAGCTTTGTCTTCCATCTTTTTCAAAACTTCTTCTGCCTTATTACGAAATGGACTGTCCTGTTGTAACGGAGCATCCAAATATTTAGCTTTAACATGATCAGGCAGATTTTGCTCCTTGAGCCAAGCATGCCTTATCACAGATCCAGTTACAGCGGCCCTTGCAGGAGGCCTCCAAGGAATCAAAACCACATTGTAAAGTATGCTTTCCCACTTGTTCAGCTGAATGCAATAAATCCTGTAACTCTATTTTCCACACAGTCAGAAATCAACATTTTCTGCTTAAGTAAGCCCATGACATGCTGCTGATATTTAAGGATATGGAATTGACAGTTTAAAGCCCTGATTGCCAGGGTTGCAGACGTGTAAACCTTCTTACCCCATCTATCCAGCGCCCTGGAGTCTCTATCAGAAGGGGTAGGATTTTTAGCAGTAGAAGTCTTAACACTCTAGGGACCCTGAGAAATAGTTTCAGGGTCAGTAGTAGAGTTTTTAAAACGAAATTTGTGGGAGTCAGGAACCCTGTAATATCTGCCTGGCTTACTAGGAGCCGGAGGCAGGGAATCAGGAGCCATGCTGGATTCTGAGAAAACATCATCAACAATGTCTAGAACAGGAGGTATAGCCAAAGGCCTATGCTGAGGAAGAAGGAAATCCCTAAGCCTCTTTTTGGATTCTGAAAAATCCTGACTCTCCCAATGGAAATGTTCCCTTAAGGTATGCAAAGTCTCTCCAAAAGAAAAATCCTCAGCAGGAGAAGCAGAAGGGATGGATTCTTCTGCATCAGAGTCCTCATAAATGGGAATAGATAATTCTTGATCAGAAGAGGAATCAGAAGAAATGGAAACCTTATCTGAAGATTCATAATCACTGCCTTGCCTAGGCCTCTTAGCAGGAG
Organism: Protopterus annectens; assembly: GCF_019279795.1. Lineage (NCBI taxonomy): Eukaryota > Metazoa > Chordata > Ceratodontiformes > Protopteridae > Protopterus > Protopterus annectens. The sequence goes on along the minus strand of NC_056734.1, from coordinate 552,450,227 downwards.
GGGGTTGGGAACCCCTGATCAAGGTAACTAAATTCTCAGCCATTTTGATCATTTGTTTTTTAGGCATAGGGGCCTGTGCACGTGGCTCAAGCGTCGTTTTTTTAGACATAGAAGTTGGTTTTGGCTTTGGTTTTGAAGATGGCGTCGGTTTAATATACAAATCTTTAGGCATGAAAACACCCTCAGAAGCCAGTGCCTGCTCAGTGGCTCCGGACCCATCGAAGGTAGAGACATCCGCGGCTTCAATACTTAAAGTGTCTCACGGCATACCGGACTCCGAATGGGTCTCAGTAGAGGCCTGCAAATCAAAAGCAGCGGGTATCAGGGGTTGCGAAAGCACCTCACTGAGTACCGGCAAACCGGCGACTGGCTTAGGAGAAGCTTCATCTGTTTTGGACCTCGAAGGTCTGTCTCTGTCTTTTTCTTTGCGTTTTTTGTGAATTCCGGTAGTCTGATAGCTAACCGACGACATTTCTGGATAGTTAAATCTTGAGCAAAAACATTTAGATGCAAAAATATACAGACGCTTAATAGTGCGTTGGTTAAATTTAGCACAAAACCGACAGCAAGGCACTTTGTGGTCAGGGCCTAGGCAAGGAATAAAGTACAAATGAAAATCCTTATGAGGTAATTTGGCTCCCACAAGTAATAAAATTATTAACTTTTACTGACATTGGTAAGGAGCAAGAAAAAGTTTCCCCAACGGGGTACTAAGCTTTAGGTTGAAGACTTCGGTTCTGAAACTCGAAAACGAAAATCTCAGGAGTCGGTCGACCGGCACTTGCGAACTGCTTCTGCTTCGGGCACCGCACGGCAAGAAAGACTGATTAAAATGGCGTCGGCTGCATGTTTTATACCCCTGACGGCCTGAAGTCATGGAAGAAGGGACAGCAACCAACGCATGACCCGACTTTGTTAATCAGGCCGACTGAGGGCAACCTGCCAGCAGATTACCCAAATTTAATGACTGCAACAGTGAAACACGAAGAACATCTCTGTCTTTGTGAGAAATGATGTAAGGAGGTTTGGCTGATAAAGCTTGTAATTCAGATACTCTTAGCTGAAATAATGGCTACCAAGAAAATAGTCCTGTGTGAAAAATTTGAGCCGACAAGAATTAATTGGTTCAAAAGGCTTTTGACTAAGGTACTTGAACTAGTGTTAGATCCCATGGCAGAGAAGGATCTTTTATTGGAGTCCTTAAAAGGAAAATACCTCTTCAACAATTGGCTTAAGTACTGGTGTCATTCAAAGGGGATCCAATGCCTGTCAGCTTGGGATGATATGCTCGACAAGCCACGATGCTTCGCTAGGGACGGCTTGCACCTGTCACCCCTGGGCTTTCGGATATTGGCAAAGGCTCTTGTTACCCCCATAGTGCCTTTTTTAGGCAAGGCTCAAAAGACAAACCCACCTCCATAGGTATCACAAGAGATAAGAAACTAAGAGTAATGCTACTCAACGCCAGAAGTCTAAACCTCAAGATGCACGCACTCGAAACTCTCCTTAGCATGGAGAACATCGATATCTGTGCAGTAACAGAAACCTGGTTCAGGGCTCCCAAGAGCACCCCAGAACTACCAGGTTATACCTCATACCATGCTTTTCGGCCCCAAAACTTGGACCGAACCACAAAAGGAGGGGGAGTATCGATATTCATCAAAGATACCTACACCTCCAGGTTGGTGGCAAAGCACGAAGCATCAGAGACTATCCATGTGCAACTAATAGTGGGTAAAACTGCCTTCCAGTTTATAGCCTGCTACAGACCACCCTCCCAAACCCAGGAACCCCACTCGGCCTTCCTGAGAACACTGGAAAATATGAAGGTCTCTCCAAACACCATTATATTGGGCAACTTCAACTACCCAAACATAGACTGGGAGCATTACTCTAGCTCCAACACCCTAGCCCAAAGGTTCCTAGAATTTATAAACTCAAATGCTATGGAATAACTTGTTACCACTCCCACAAGAGGGGAAAACATACTGGACCTGATCATCACCAACATGGGGACTCTATGCTCCAGACCAGAAGTGTATCCCTCACTGGTAAGATCAGACCATAAACTAATCTCACTGGATATTCACATCCCGACCCCACCCCGTGCCCAGAAAAGCACAGTGAAAAACTTCTCTAAAGCAAATTTCACACTCCTCAAAACTGAGGTGGAATCCTTCAAAGCCCCTGGCCCTGTGGAAAATACGGCCCAGACCACAGAATCCTTTATAAACGCATTCTATGAACACCTTCAGGAATGCATGGATCATGCGATCCCAAATAAAACCAAGACCCAATCCTCCAAAGGCAGACGTCCTGTCTGCTGGACCCCAGCCATAAACAAACTATACAATAGAAGGAGGAAGCTACTAAATGATAGAGCAAAATCCCAAAAAGGGAAGGCATCACTGATCAGTATTAGCAAAAACTACAGGCACACATAAAATTGTCTAAGGCCAGCTTCGAGAGAAAATTGCACAGGACACTAAGGATAATCACAAGGCTTTCTTTAGTTATGTTAGGAACCTGGGTGGTAATTCCCAGATATGCTCAGAATTAGTCCAAAATGACAAAAAATACACCGAACCCACAGACATTGCCAACATCCTAGCTGACAGGTTCAGCGCAAACTCCCCACCAAAAGGGCAAATATCTATCCCAGCAGAGTGCTGCCCCCCTGACATCTCAGATGCTCAGGTAAGAGCCACCCTCTCCAAAGCCAAAAACACAGCATCAATGGGACCAGATGGTGTCCAAACATAAAACTACTGTTCAATCTCAGCCTTACTACAGGATATGTGCACAAAGAGTGGCATACAGCAACAGTGGTCCCTCTCCATAAAGGTGGTGCCTCAACGGATCCTGGAAACTATCGCCCCATAAGCTTGACTAGATTGGTCTGCAAAGCTATGGAAAGGATCATCATGGACCTCATAAATAAAGATATTGGGGACCTACAAACACTGGATCCTACTCAGTTCGGCTTTGTTAAGGGCAGATCCTGCCTCTTGAACCTGGTTGATTTCTTTGAAACAGTCACCAAGGCCATTGACGAGGGGAAGGTAGTCCACACAGCCTACCTGGACCTCGCAAAAGCCTTCGATACAATACCCCACTCGGGCATTATAGATAAGCTCACCAGCTTAAATATAAACCCCTATGTCACTAGATGGATTGCAAACTGGCTCAAGGACAGAACCCACATGGTTAGAATTGCTGGAGCCATGTCAGACTCCAAACCAGTTACAAGTGGTGTCCCACAAGGCTCAGTCCTGGGACCTCTCTTTCGGTATATATTTCTCGGAGGTACAGGCCAACACGGAAGGACTGTGGCTGACCAAGTTCGCAGATGACTGCAAACTGGGCGCCATAATCGACTCTCCAGTCGACACAAGCATCCTCCAAAAGGGCCTCATAGAAACGGACAACTGGTGCCAGAGCCATGGCCTCAAGCTAAATGCCAAAAAGTGTATAGTCATCCCTTTGGCAAAAACAAAGTGCCCACAAATTACCACATAGGTGGTAATCCATTAAGTACAGAAGAAGTAATTAGGGACCTGGGGACCCAAGTTGATAGCAATCTCTCATTTGACAACCACGTGGCCAAAGTGGTTAGAAAAACATTTTATATAGCCCACCTAATCATGAAGGGATTCACATCTAGATCAGGGGACATCATCGTGCCTCTTTACTCATCCCTCATCAGGCCCATAATTGACTACAATGCCCCTTTTGGGATGTACCTTACCAGACACCTGCAGCAACTGGAAAGACCCCAAAAGTACCTCACCAAGAGGATCAAAGTGCTCAAACAGATGCCATATGCTGCCCGGTTAAAGAAACTCCAGCTCTACTCAGTGGCATACCGCCTGTTCAGAGGCGATCTGTGCCTGACGTATAAAGCCATGTCCAACCCGGAATTAATGGACATGCTGCACCTCAGAAAATCCAAATCCCATCGAGCTACGCGCTCGAAAGACTTGAACCTCAGCACTGAAATAAATAGGACATGCTGGAGGGACAGATTCATAACCCAGAGGCTCCCTTCACTCTGGAATAAAATCCCAGTCCAGGTTAGGCAGAGTCCCTCATTGACTCTCTTCAAGAGGAATCTTGATGAGTGGATGGGAGATCGTAGGTTTACCCCGGGTATCACTTCTGTGTCACTGTTCTTCTAGCTGTAGTGATGGCCAGAAACAAGGCTGTTTTCCAAGAGAGGAATTTTAACTCTGCTGACACTGCAGGCTCAAAAGGGGGGGGGGGGGAGTAGCGTGAGCTCTTCCAGTACAAAGTTAAGGTCCCAAGCACCAAGGGGTGGGTGCTCTCCTTGGTGGCCTTAAGTTATTTGCCCCTCTCAGGAACTGTCTGATGACAGGGTGAGAGAAGAGAGGTGGCTCAGTGTTGTAATGAGCCGAGATGGCAGAGTCATGGCTCTTAACGGAGAAGGAAAGGCCACTGTGGAGGAGATCTGCTAGGTAATCCAGGATTAGAAGCAGGGAGGGCAGTGCTGTGTCCTCTCCTTTAAAGTGAATCCAGGAGCAATACCTTTTCCACTTATCAGCATAGGATTTCCTTGTACTGGGTCTTCTGGCTTCAAGAATGACTTCCAGCACCTGCTGGCTTAGGCTGGTTACTGGGGGAAATTCAAGGAATAAGTCAGACTGCAAGATTCAGGGTTTGCAGTTGTGGATGCAAGATCTGTTCCCCCTGCTGAGTGAGGCAGGTTGGGTTCTGGGGTAGGTGCCAGGGTGGCACCGGTGAGAGGCTGCGCAGTAGTGGGTACCAGTGCTGGTGTGGCCTGTCCAGGGCAATCAGGATTGTTCTTGGTCTGTCCTGTCTTATTTTGAGTAATATTCTTGACAGAAGGGGTAGAGGGGAAAATGCATACATTGAAAGGTTTTCCCACTTGAAGGATAGGGCATCCACTTTCCAGGCCCTGCAGTGAGGTGTCCTGGTGCAGAATTTGCTGAGCTGGTGATTGCAGGTGGAGGCAAAGAGGTCCACCTTTGGGGTCCCCCATTTCTGGATTAGAAGGCTGAAGGTGCTGGGCTCTAAATGCCACTCATGTGGGTCTAGGAGATTTCTGCTCAAGTCTGCTAGTGAGTTTTGCTTGCCTGGCAGGAACTGAGCTTGCAGATGGACCTGCATGTCCAAGGCAGTGTTCCACAGGGCCATGCTAGCATGCAAAGTGGGTGAGAGTGGGGTTGCCCCTGCTTGTTGATGTACCACATAACTGTGGTGTTTTCTGTTTTTATTAGCAGTGGTCCTGGTGAGAGTAGGGATCTGAAAGCTGTTAGAGTGTGCTGAACAGCTAGCATCTCTTTTTGGTTGATGTGCAGATGAATTTGACTTGGGCTCCAGTGGCCCTGAATGCACTTGTCGTCCAGGTGAGTCCCCCAGGCATAGTCTGACGTATCTGTGGTTAGGATCTGGGTGGCGTGGGGTTGAGTAAAGGGAAGTCCCTTGTTGTGGTTGCATGCTGCTGCCCACCAAAGAAACACTGTCCTTAGACAAGGTATGATAGGAATGACAGTTTCCAGGCCCTGAAAATGTTGGCACCAAAGACTTAAGTACCATTGAAATTTCCTCATATGCAGTCTGGCATATGGAATTAGTAAGATGCAAGAGGCCATGAACCCCTAGGGCCTGCAGGATTTTCCTTGCAGATAGCTTGGTTCTGGTGGCCATTTGAGTGTAGTAGCCTGTCAGACAGGCTTGTTCTTCTGGAGTATGGAATGCCATCTGGGATGCTGTGTCCAAGCTTGCTCTCAGGAATACAATTTTTTGACAGGGGACTAGTTTTGATTTCTTTTCATTGATAGTATACCTCAGGAAGGTTAGAAGGTTCTTTACAAATGTCAGGTGCTGCAACAGTACTTCCTGTCTGCCTGAATCAGGCAGTCATCCAAGTACGGGTAAATATGAATTTTTTTCTGTCTGCAGTAGAGAATGGCTGGACCCAGGTATTTTGTGAATACTCTGGGAGCAGCGAAATAAGCCAAAGGGCTGTGCAGAGAACTGATAATGCACAGATTCTGCCCTGAAGCATAGGTATTTCCTGCAAGAGTCCCTGATAGGGATGTGCAGATAGGGTTATTTTAGGTCTAAGGTGGCTAACCAGGAATCTTTGGCCAACATAGGAAGAAGCTGCTGAAGGGTGAGCATTTTGAATTTTGGTACCGCCAGGAAGGTGTTTAGAATGGAAAGATCAAGGATTGGGTGTCAAGTGCCCTCTTTTCTGGGTACCAGGAAAAGTCTGGAATAGAACCCATAACCTATCTGCTCTGTAGGAACAGGATGAATTGCCCTTATGGAGAGCAGGGATTGAACTTGGTTTTGTGCCTCTGCCCACTGGTTTGGAGGAAGGTCTGGGAACCCTTTTGGGATTGGCAGTGAGAGAAAGTAAAATTTCTACCCCTGGGATACAATGTTGAGGACCCATCGGTCTTCGGTGATGGAAGTCCACTTTTTTGCATGATGGGCAAGTTTTCCTCCTAGGAGCACGAGCAGTTGAGCAGAGGGTGAGGAGTGGAGTTGAGAAGTCGAGATGTCACCGTGAATTCCTTCCATAAGGGGGTGGCTTAGGACTGCCTGTTTTTGAAGTGGAGACACTCCATTGCTTAGATCTCTGCATACCCCGAGACTATAGTCTGGGGGATCTGTTTCCCCTGGGTCTAGCTTGGGATGGCCTTGAGGGGGCTGGAAAGGACCAATGCTTCGAGGGGCAATGCCTACTGAATCTAGGAGGCTGTACTTGCAAGAAATCTTTGACTGTCTGCATAGATTTAGCTTTTTCTTCCATCTTTTTAAGAAAGTACAGTTGTGTACACTTACCATAAATGTAGATGTAGATGTAAATGTAAATGTAGATTCACTGTTGCAGTCATCACATTTGGGTTATCCGCCTGCAGGTAGCCCACCAGAGTCTTGGGATGTCTGCGTTGGATGCTGTCGCTTCTTCCATGACGTCAGGTGTATAAAACATGCAGCTGACGCCATTACATCAGTTTTTCTTGCCCCAGATGTCAGGAGCCCCCTAAACAGAAAGCAATTACATGGTGTGGAACACCCCCAGCAAACAGCAAATACCAATAATATAAGGTATGCCAAACAAAAAGGATAGGTAGAAGTAAAGAGAAGTCAGGGGGCTGGAGGGAAGGTAACCAGGACTGCAACAGTGAATACACTCGAACATCTACATTTATGGTAAGTGTACACAACTGTACTATGTTCTTCGTGTTTCACTGTTGCAGTCATCACATTTGGCTTGACTCCCAAAGCTGAGAATGGGTGGAGGCAGTCAAGAAGCATTAGGGATGGCAAGCCAGGCCCTGTAAGACTGCTGTGGCAAACCCAGCTCTGGATTTAGAAAAGACAGGTATGTGGTAATGCTTGGTGAAAGTGAGTGCAGAGCTCCAAGTTGCAGCTTCCAGGATGTCCCTGGTAGGGACTCCCCTGAGAAAGGCTGTAGAGGTACATGTAGCCCTAGTGGAATGTGTTCTGATCCACTGTGGGGTGCGTTTCCCATGGTGTTTGTAGCAGAAATGGATGCAGTGTGCTACCCATTTAGAAATGGTTTGCTTTGAAATGGCCTTGCCCTCTGCCCCTGCAGCAAAGCTGACTAGCATCTGGTCAGTTTTACTGAAAGGTTTAGTCCTGTCCGGATAGAACCTAAGCTGCCTGTGTAAGTTCAGGGAGTGCAGGGATCCTTTCCCCTTTATTCTGAGGATTAGGGGAAAAAGTTGGCAAATTAATGGATTGGTTTAAAACCACACTAGATACCACCTTGGGCATAAATGATGGGTTAGTCCTGAGGGAAACCCTGTCCGCATGGAAGATAATGCAGCGTTCCATGGCCATAAGGGCCTGCAATTCAGACACTCTTCTTGCTGAAGTGATGGCTAGAAGTAAAGCTGTTTTCCATGAGAGGAATTTTAGCTCTGCTGTAGCAGCAGGTTCAAAGGGAGGAAGAGTTAAGGTCCCAGGCTGGAGTAGGAGGTCTCCTGGGGGGGGGGGTCTTAAATTTTTGGCTCCTCTCAGGAACTGTTTGACCAGAGGATGAGAGAAGAGGGTGGCTCAGCATTAAAATGAGCTGAGATAGCAGAGGCATGAATCTTAATTGAAGAGAAGGATAGGCCTTTGTGGAGCATTTCTGTTAAGTAATCTAGTATAGGAGGGTAAGCTGGGCACAGTTGTATCCATTCCCTGAAACTGGCTCCAAGAACAGTATTTTTTCCACTTTTCCGCATAGGATTTTCTAGTACTAGGCCTCCTTGCCTCAAGGATGACATCCAGCACCTGTTTACTGAGGGTTGCCGGTGATGAGTTCAGGGGATGAGCCAGGCTGCTAGGTTCAGGGTCTGTAGCTGAGGATGCAAAATCTGGCTCTCCTGCTGGGACAGCAGGAAAGGGGTCTGAGGCAGGTGCCATGTTGGTGGCACTACTGTACCAATGCTGGCGTGGCTAGTCTGGTGCAATCAGAATTGTCCTTGGCTTGTCCTGTTTGATCTTTAGTAGAACCTGCGAGAGGAGGGGCAGAGGGGGAAAGAAATAGATTGAGAGGTTTTCCCATGTAAAGGACAGGGCATTCACTTTCCATGTTTAGCTGTGGGGACTTCTTGTGCAATACTTACTCAATAGATAGTTCTGAGGGGGAGACCCATCTCTGTTGCCCCCCACCTGTGCCTCAGAAGCTTGAATATGTTGGGTTCCAGTTTCCAGTCGTGTGGGTCCATTAGATTTCTGCTTAAGTCATCTGCCAGTGAATTTAGTTTGCCTGGTAGGAATTGAGCTTGCTGGTGCTGTATTCAAGGGATAAGCCAGGCTGCAAGGTTTAGGGATTGCAACTGTGGATGCTAAATTTGTCCCTCCTGCTGAGAGCAGGGTAGGAGTCTGGTGAAGGTGCCAGGGTGGCACTGTTGTCAGACTGTGCAAGAGTGGGTACCAGTGCCGGCGTGGCCAGTCTGGGGCAATAAGAATTGCCCTTGGTCTGCCCTGTTTTATCTTGAGTAGTACTTTTGAGAGGAGGGGCAGAGGGGGGAAGGCATAAATTGAGAGGTTTTCCCACTGAAAGGATAAGGCATCCACCTTCCAGGCCCTGCTGTGAGAGTTCCTGGTGCAGAATTTACTCAACTGGTGGTTCACGGGGGAGGCAAACAGGTCCATCCACCTCTAGATCAGAAGGTTGAAGGTGTTGGGCTCCAATTTCCACCCGTGTGGGTCTAGGAGATTTCTGCTTGTCGTCTGCCAGTGAATTTTGTTTGCCCAGCGGGAATTGAGCTTGTAGATGCACTTGGTTGCTCAAGGCTGTGTTCCACAGAGCCATGGCTAATCTGCAGAGTGGGTAGGAATGGGTTCCCCCCCTGCTTGTTTATGCACCACATAAATGTGGTGTTGCCTGTCTTTACCAATAGTTGTCCTGGAAGAATAAGGCCTTTGAAGGCTGTTAGAGCATTCTGTACAGCTAACATTTCTTTTTGATTGATATGCAGGTGCATCTGCTTTGGGATCCATTTGCCTTGAATGCATTGTCCTTCCATGTGAGCCCCCATGCACAGCCTGATGCATCTGTTAGGGTTTGGGCGGCAGGGGTTGAGTGAACCCTTGTTGTGGTAGCAGGCCTCTGCCCACCAAAAGAACTCTGTCCTTTGGCAAGGAATCATTGTTTCCAGGTCCTGAGAATGTTGACACCAGAGACCTTTTAAGCACCACTGAAGATTCCTCATATGCAGTCTTGCATATGGAATTAGTAGAATGCAAGAGGCCATGAACCCTAGGGCTTGCAGTATTTTTCTTGCAGATAGCTGGGTTTTGCTGGCCAGTAGACTGAAGTAGTTTGTCAAATAAATTAGTTTTTTGGGAGTGAGGAATGCCATCTGGGAAGTTGTGTTCAAACTTGCTCCCAGGAATGCAATCGGTTGGCTGGGTACCAGATGCGATTTCTTTTCATTGCTGGTGTACCCCAGTGAAGTTAGAAGTCTGTCTACAAATGTCAGGTGCTGTAGTAGCAATTCCTGACTGTCCGCCTGAATCAGGCAATCGTCCAAGTATGGGTAAATTTCAACTCTTCTCTGCCTCCAATATGCAATGGCTGGAGCTAGGCATTTTGTGAATACCCTGGGCGCAGTAGATAAGCCAAAGGGAAGTGCAGAGAACTGATGGTGCATGGAGCCTGCCCTGAACGTAGGTATTTCCTGCATGATTCCCTTATGGGGATGTGCAGATAAGCTTCCTTTAGGTCTAGGTTGGATAGTCAGGAGTCCTTGGTCAGCATAGGAAGCAGCTGTTAAGAGTAAGCATTTTGAATCTTGGAACCACCAGAAAGGTGTTGAGAATAGACAGATCCAGGATATGGCGCCAAGAGTTTTCTTTTCCGGGTACCAGAAACAGTCTGGAATAAAAACCTTGTCCCCTTTGCTCTGTTGGGAAAGACTGAATAGCCTTGATATTGAGGAGAGAAAAAAATTGTTTTTTGGGCCTCTGCCCACTGGTTTAGGGGGAGGTCTGGCCATCCGCTTGGGGTTGGCGGTGAGTGGAAGCTGAATCTGTATCCCTGGGAAACAATGTTTAAGACCCCTCTGTCCTGGGTAATACACTCCCAGTTTTTTGCATGGAGGGCATGTTTTCCTCCTAAAGGTGGAAGTACTTGAGCAAGGCTTGGAAGAGATAAGGATAAGTCATTGTGAGATTTTACTATAGGATGGCAGCTTACTACTCCCTGTTTTAGAGGTGGGAGCACTCCATTGTTTAGATCTGTGCATACCCTGAGACTGTAGTCTTGGTGGTCTGCTGCCCCTGGGTTTAGACAGAAGGTCTGGGAGGGAATGGAAAAGACCAGTTTTTTGAAGACCAATGCCTGCTGAATCTAGGTGGCTGTACCTGTAGGAAATCTTTAAAAGTTTGCAAAAATGTTGCTTTTTCCTCCATCCTTTTGAGGACGACTTCTGCTTTACTGTGAAAAAGATGTTCTTGGTTTAATGGTGCATCTAATAATTTTGCTTTGACATGGTCTGGCAATGTTTGTTCTTTAAGCCAAGAATGCCTTCTAAGAACTAACCCCAGTGACAGCAGCCCTGCAAGATGCTTCTAAGGCATCAAAACCACATTGCAAAGTATGTTTTTCAACTTGGTTAGCAGAATACATTAACTCTTGTAAATCCTTATGTTCTGCACAATCAGGAATCATCATCATTTCCTGTTTAATTAGTTCCATAATATGTTGCTGATACTTTAACATATGAAACTGGCAATTTAAACCCCTGATGGTAAGAGTAGCAGAGGTGTACACCTTCTTACCCCATCTGTCTAAAGCCCTACAGTCCCTGTCTGAAGGGGTAGTTTTTTTGGCTGTTGTAGCCTTAATGCCTTTAGGTCCCTGGGAAATGGTCTCTGGATCTGCAGCAGGATTTTTAGAGAGAAATTTGAGGGAGTCAGGTACTCTGTAGTACCTGTCAAGTTTCCTGGGACCTGGGTCAAAGTATCAGGGGTAAAGCTGGATTCTAAGAAGACATCATCTACAATTTCCAGAACAGGAAGTATAGCTAGAGACCTGTGCTAAGGTAAGTTTAAAAATTCCCCGAGTCTCTTTTTGGACTGTGAGTAGTCCTGGCACTCCCAGGGGAAATGTTCTCTAAGGGTATGCATGGTTTCACCAAAGGAAAAATCTTCTGGTGGGGAAGCAGAGGGAACTGAGTCCTCTGCATCAGAATCCTCATAGGTAGATAAGGGTATGTCCTGATAATCAGAAGGATCAGAGTCAAAGGACTCATGATCTGAAGAATCAAAAGGAAAATAATTTCTTGGTTTTTTGAGTGGGAAGGCTGGCTTCCCCTAATTAAAGTAATAAGATCTTCAGCCATTCTAAGCATTTGTTTCGGAGGCATGTGGCCCTGAGAATGCGCTTTGGTCATTGGTTTCCTAGGCGTAGTGCGAACTCTGGGCCTGAGAAATCCGGAATTTTTGGTTTGAAATGAAGTCGTCGGTTTAATATGAAAATCGGAAGGCTTGAATACACCTTCAGAAGCTGGTGCCTGCACAGCGGCTCCGGTCCCATCCAAGGTAGAGACATCCGCAGGTTCCACAGTCAAAGAAGCCTTTCGTGGTATACTGGAATCCGAATGGGTCTCAGTAGAGGTCTGTGAATCTGTAGAAGCGAGTATCAGGGGCTGTCAATGTGCTCATAGGTTCATACTAGGCTATCTGCCCTAGGGCATTTATAAGCCTAGCCAGAGTGTGTTTGGCTTTCGCCACCCATTTTAAATTAATTTTGCTATGCCCTTTTTCGAGGTTAGTATACTGTGCCTCTGTCTAACAGTGACACAGAAGTGATACCTGGTGTAAACCTACGATCTCACATCCACTCATCAAGATTCCTCTTGAAGAGAGTCAATGAGGGACTCTGCCTAACCTGGACTGGGATTTTATTCCAGAGTGAAGGGAGCCTCTGGGTTATGAATCTGTCCCTCCAGCATGTCCCATTTATTTCAGTGCTGAGATTCAAGTCTCTCGAGCGCGTGGCTCGATGGGATTTGGATTTTCTGAGGTGCAGCATGTCCATTAATTCCGGGTTGGACATTGCTTTATACATCAGGCACAGATTGCCTCTGAGCAGGCGGTATGCCACTGAGTAGAGCTGGAGTTTCTTTAACCGGGCAGCATATGGCATCTGTTTGAGCCCTTTGATCCTCTTGGTGAGGTACTTTTGGGGTCTTTCCAGTTGCTGCAGGTGTCTGGTAAGGTACATCCCAAAAGGGACATTGTACTCAATTATGGGCCTGATGAGGGATGAGTAAAGAGGCACAATGACCTCCCCTGATCTAGATGTGAATCTCTTCATGATTAGGTGGGCTATATAAAATGTTTTTCTAACCACTTTGGCCATGTGGTTGTCAAATGAGAGATTGCTATCAACTTGGGTCCCCAGGTCCCTAATTACTTCTTCTGTACTTAATGGATTACCACCTATGTGGTAATTTGTGGGCACTTTGTTTTGCCAAAGGGGATGACTATACACTTTTTGGCGTTTAGCTTGAGGCCATGGCTCTGGCACCAGTTGTCTGTTTCTATGAGGCCCTTTTGGAGGATGCTTGTGTCGGCTGCAGAGTCGATTATGGCGCCCAGTTTGCAGTCATCTGCGAACCTGGTCAGCCACAGTCCTTCCGTGTTGGCCTGTACCTCCGAGAAATATATACCGAACAGGAGAGGTCCCAGGACTGAGCCTTGTGGGGCGCCACTTGTAACTGGTTTGGAGTCTGACATGGCTCCAGCAATTCTAACCATGTGCCTCACTGAGTGTCAGCTTATGCGGTCTGTCTCTGTCTTTATCCTTGCGTTTTTTCGGTGGATCGGTAGTCAGATGGCTTATCGAAGCCATTTTGGAATACGGAGAATGAGCACAAAAGAATTTTGTGACAAAGATAGCCCGACGACAAACAGTTTGAGCGTTAAAGCACAAAACTGACAGAGGAAAGTACAGTTGTGTACCTACCATAAATGTAGATGTTCCGAGTGTATTCACTGTTGCAGTCATTACAATTGGATTATCCTGCTGGCAGGCTACCCGCAGTCGGCCTGAATTCCAAAGTCTAGGTCCGGCGTCGGTTGCTGTCGCCTCTTCCCTGACGTCAGTGCGGCAGAGGTATAAAAGATGCAGCCAACGCCATTTTTTCAGTTTTCTTGCCCCAGATGTCAGGTGCCCCCAAAAGGGTAGGCTAAAAATATGTCTATAAAGCATGCATGCACCAAGTAACAAGTTTCCTTCATCTACAAGCAAATACACCACATAGGTTGTATAGAATAGAGAAGTACAGGTAAGTTCCAGCAAAGTTAAGGAGGATGGTGGGAGGGTAACCTGGACTGCAGCAGTGAATACACTCGAACATCTACATTTATGGTAGGTACACAACTGTACTATGTTCATCGTGTTTCACTGTTGCAGTCATTACAATTGGGTTGAATCCCAAAGCTAAGGTTGGGAGGCTAGAACTAACGAATTAGGAGCGGCTATGAGGCCCTGCAGTGGCAAAGCCTGCCCTGGATTTGGAGAACAGTGGCAAGTGGTAGTGCTTTGTAAAAGTGTGCACCGAGCTCCAGGTTGCAGCCTCTAAAATGTCTTTGTTTGGAACTCCCCTGAGGAAGACAGCTGAAGTGGCTCCTGCTCTGGTTGAATGTGGCCTAATTCCCTTAGGCACTGACTTGCCATGTTGAGAATAGCATAAACGAATACAGTGACCTATCCACTTTGAAATAGTCTGTTTTGAGATGGCCTTTCCTTGTGATCCTGCAGCATATGCCACCAGTAATTGCTCAGTCTTTCTGACTGCTTTGGTTCTGTCCAAGTAGAAGCACAGTTGTCTTGTGTATGTCCAAAAAATGCAGAAGTTTCTCACCCTTATTCTGTGG